>NC_073742.1:319508-631516 GCF_023634155.1 Falco peregrinus | reverse complement strand
GTGTGCCCTCTGTTCCCGTCAGGAAAATCAACACGCTGCGGACCTAATCGTTGAGCAGAAATTCCACCGGACCATCACTGGGCAGAAGGCTGAGCGGGTCTGGGAAATCCGGGAGCAATTCCCAGAGGTAGGGCTTTGTAGGAGAGGAGGAATCCAGAGGGGTTATTTCCTACGTGGGTAGTAGGCCTGTCGTCACAGAAGTCGTAACTTTAGTGGCTCTGTAGCGCAAGTGTCTGAGAAGATAGTTCTTTTAGCCAGAGGCCGCTAACACGGTTCCCCTTTTCTGAATGGGAAAAGGGCATGTGTAGGATCCCCCCAACCTTTGCATGTGTCTGACACAAGGGTTCTTGCTTTTGCTTGAGCTAACTATAAATGACCGCTCCTGCAGGTTATCATCAACTTCCCAGACCCTGCACACAAGAGTGACATCGTCCAACTCCGAGGTCCCAAAAACGAGGTGGAGAAGTGCACCGAGTACATGCAAAAGAGGGTGGCAGACCTGGTAAGGAGGTCTTCTGCCTGCACTTCCCTCCTACGTGCCTGGATAACCCTGGGGCAAAGCAGAGCTCTACTGGCTTGGGTAGAGCTAAAACACCTCAAGAGGAGGGAGCTGTCGGCGCTGTTTTGGCTGAATGGAGGCAGGGGGTAGTACCTGTTATGGGAAGGCTATAGGGGAACGTCCTTGCCTTTGTTTAGTCTTACAAGTCCCTCGTATAGAGAACTTCCTTGGGTCTAAGCCTCTTTTCAAAAGCTCGTTTATCAGAGTTCCTGAAGTCGGGCCTCCCTTGCCACGACAGTGTAATCTTCAGTTCTCCCTTCCTTTCTCCCTTAGGTTGAAAACAGCTTTTCTATTTCTGTCCCCATCTGCAAACAGTTCCACAAGAACATCGTAGGGAAAGGAGGTGCCAACATCAAGAAGGTGAGATATTGCTCCTAACTCAAGTGCTCGTGATGATCACTGCCTGCAGCAAAATCCCACTGGATGCTCTCTCCTGCCCATTGGTGGTGTCCAATATAGCCTGCGAGGGTTTTTCTTCTGACATGGGACGCTTCTGAGATGATTTTTTTTTTTTTTCCCTTTGTGGCAGATCCGTAAAGAAAGCAACACCAAAATTGATCTCCCAGCAAAGAACAGCAACTCGGAGACAATTGTTATCACAGGCAAGAGGGCAAACTGTGAGGCTGCTCGCCACAGGATAACATCACTTTGGAAGGACCTACAGAAGATGTGCATGTGGCTCAGGAACCGATTGAAGCCATGCTCAAGGAACTGGTGAGCTGGAGTTACTAGTTCCAGTAAGAAACTGGGGGAAGAAGGGGCAACAGAGCAGAGGTGATGAGGTGTTTGTCACATCCATAGGATGTCTTGGCATGCTTAATCGAACTTGCAGGAGACAAATTGTGTGGCCAGGTGGATGACGCCCCTTGGTTATGAAACTCATCCACAACATCCTTGAAAAGTCAGCATTAATTTTTTTGGTGCGGAGAAGGAAGGATTCTCTTGGTTATAGCTGGAGAGGCATAGAAGTCAGTCTTTTCAATGTTTCATGAGCACAATGCTCTCTTCTCAAAGCAGAGGAATGCTTGTGCTCTGCTGAAGAGCAGAAGTGCTTGTAGCTGACCGCTGGTGAGTCAGTGCCAATACTGGCAGTAGGCAGTTACTTAGGGCACGAGACAGAAGCGGTGGCCTGTCCTACCTGGCCCTATATATTCTAATATAAAATAATGTACATACATACATATATAGATAGATATAAAAAATATAATTCTTTTTAGATCCACGGGACGGATTACGCAATAATCAAGGCTGACCACCAATTCCACCGACACCTCATTGGCAAGAAAGCAGCTAAACGGTAAGTGGAGTGCCTTTCTAGTCCTTCCCATGCTCACACTCTTCGTGTTTAGGAGATGGTATCAGGGGCTCTGTAGCTCACCCAGTGTGCTGTCTCCATCACATTTCCTCTGCTTTTCTGGAGTGGTGGTGGTACAAGGAGAGAAATGGGCCGTGAGGCCTTGCGATGGCTTTAACGGGTGAAAGTACCTTGGGAGCCTGAACAGTAGTGGAATTACTTTGATGTGTCCTGGAGGAATTTTTTTTTTTTTTTTTTTCCACACGTTGCTCTGTGCGAATGACATTTTAGCAGCCAGTTGTGGGTGGTGGAAATGTGCTTGGTGAGCTTCTCCCTGTAGAGGAATGAAGGCGGTGGGTTGATTAGCATTGATAACACGCAGCTGTGGCCTTGCCTCAGAGGCAGTGGGTTGATTGACATGGACGACGTGCAGGTGTAGCTGGTTCCCGCTAAGGGGTTAAATAGCCCTGTGGCTTGTGGGAGAGGGTGTCAGCTGGAGGAGGAGCAGTGTGGTCTGGCCTCTGGAGGAAGGTGCTACAGCACCGGCAGTAGAATATGGCCAACGCTAAAGCCTTGTTGCGGTCTGCTAGTTTGATAGCACTGCAAGGTGTCCCCAGCCAAGAGTTTGGGGTAGAAAGGAACGATTATCCTCTGCTCTAAATGTGATACTGTTTGGGGAAGAAACACGCCTCGCTCTGACAAGGGAACAATGGGCTCTGTAGATGCCACGGTATTTACTTGGACAGGCTCTCGTGTGGCACAGGTCTGCTCTCGCTGAACTCCAGGGGGAAGAGGCAATTTCCCCTGGCTCAACCCTACCCCACTGAGCCCTTCACAGAGGCGGCTTTACTTCTTCAACAGCCTCTGAGCAGTGATAATCAAGGTGCCTTGCTTCCAGGTCTTTGCCTAGCAGACGGCGTCACCACAGTCCTTGCCTCGAAGTGAACAGGATGAAGGATCTGTACAAGGTGTCTGTGCGCATTCCCCCGGACAACGAGAAGAGCAACCCGATCAGAATTGAAGGAGACCCACAGGGGGTCCCACAGGCCAAGAAAGAGCTGCTGGAACTCGCTTCCCGTAGGGTGAGTGGGTAGGACGTGATGTTTGGGAGACTGCAGGGTTTGGGCTCTCGTGTTCCCTTGTAACCTTCTGGTGCGAGTGTGTGCCCCTTGCCCACGGAGCACTTGGATCTCAGGACAAGTGCAAGTTCCTCTTCACAAATGTCTTCCCCTGTTCCCTCGGGTAGCCCTTCTCTGTCAACGCAGAGTGAATTTGGTCTGGAGAAAAGAGGGACAGTGCTGGCAAGTAAACCGTCGGGCAGCAAACCGCTAAGTCAAAGTAGATGGCTCTCCGGCTGAACACTCAGTGTGCCCTCTGTTCCCGTCAGGAAAATGAACACGCTGCGGACCTAATCGTTGAGCAGAAATTCCACCGGACCATCACTGGGCAGAAGGCTGAGCGGGTCTGGGAAATCCGGGAGCAATTCCCAGAGGTAGGGCTTTGTAGGAGAGGAGGAATCCAGAGGGGTTCTTTCCTACATGGGTAGTAGGCCTGTCGTCACAGAAGTCGTAACTTTAGTGGCTCTGTAGCGCAAGTGTCTGAGAAGATAGTTCTTTTAGCCAGAGGCCGCTAACACGGTTCCCCTTTTCTGAATGGGAAAAGGGCATGTGTAGGATCCCCCCAACCTTTGCATGTGTCTGACACAAGGGTTCTTGCTTTTGCTTGAGCTAACTATAAATGACCGCTCCTGCAGGTTATCATCAACTTCCCAGACCCTGCACACAAGAGTGACATCGTCCAACTCCGAGGTCCCAAAAACGAGGTGGAGAAGTGCACCGAGTACATGCAAAAGACGGTGGCAGACCTGGTAAGGAGGTCTTCTGCCTGCACTTCCCTCCTACGTGCCTGGATAACCCTGGGGCAAAGCAGAGCTCTACTGGCTTGGGTAGAGCTAAAACACCTCAAGAGGAGGGAGCTGTCGACGCTGTTTTGGCTGAATGGAGGCAGGGGGTAGTACCTGTTATGGGAAGGCTATAGGGGAACGTCCTTGCCTTTGTTTAGTCTTACAAGTCCCTCGTATAGAGAACTTCCTTGGGTCTAAGCCTCTTTTCAAAAGCTCGTTTATCAGAGTTCCTGAAGTCGGGCCTCCCTTGCCACGACAGTGTAATCTTCAGTTCTCCCTTCCTGCCTCCCTTAGGTTGAAAACAGCTTTTCTATTTCTGTCCCCATCTGCAAACAGTTCCACAAGAACATCGTAGGGAAAGGAGGTGCCAACATCAAGAAGGTGAGATATTGCTCCTAACTCAAGTGCTCGTGATGATCACTGCCTGCAGCAAAATCCCACTGGATGCTCTCTCCTGCCCATTGGTGGTGTCCAATATAGCCTGCGAGGGTTTTTCTTCTGACATGGGACACTTCTGAGATGATTTTTTTTTTTTTTTTTCCCTTTGTGGCAGATCCGTAAAGAAAGCAACACCAAAATTGATCTCCCAGCAAAGAACAGCAACTCGGAGACAATTGTTATCACAGGCAAGAGGGCAAACTGTGAGGCTGCTCGCCACAGGATAACATCACTTTGGAAGGACCTACAGAAGATGTGCATGTGGCTCAGGAACCGATTGAAGCCATGCTCAAGGAACTGGTGAGCTGGAGTTACTAGTTCCAGTAAGAAACTGGGGGAAGAAGGGGCAACAGAGCAGAGGTGATGAGGTGTTTGTCACATCCATCGGATGTCTTGGCATGCTTAATCGAACTTGCAGGAGACAAATTGTGTGGCCAGGTGGATGACGCCCCTTGGTTATGAACCTCATCCATAGCATCCTTGAAAAGTCAGCATTAATTTTTTTGGTGCGGAGAAGGAAGGATTCTCTTGGTTATAGCTGGAGAGGCATAGAAGTCAGTCTTTTCAATGTTTCATGAGCACAATGCTCTCTTCTCAAAGCAGAGGAATGCTTGTGCTCTGCTGAAGAGCAGAAGTGCTTGTAGCTGACCGCTGGTGAGTCAGTGCCAATACTGGCAGTAGGCAGTTACTTAGGGCACGAGACAGAAGCGGTGGCCTGTCCTACCTGGCCCTATATATTCTAATATAAAATAATGTACATACATACATATATAGATAGATATAAAAAATATAATTCTTTTTAGATCCACGGGACGGATTACGCAATAATCAAGGCTGACCACCAATTCCACCGACACCTCATTGGCAAGAAAGCAGCTAAACGGTAAGTGGAGTGCCTTTCTAGTCCTTCCCATGCTCACACTCTTCGTGTTTAGGAGATGGTATCAGGGGCTCTGTAGCTCACCCAGTGTGCTGTCTCCATCACATTTCCTCTGCTTTTCTGGAGTGGTGGTGGTACAAGGAGAGAAATGGGCCGTGAGGCCTTGCGATGGCTTTAACGGGTGAAAGTACCTTGGGAGCCTGAACAGTAGTGGAATTACTTTGATGTGTCCTGGAGGAATTTTTTTTTTTTTTTTTTTCTCCAGACGTTGCTCTGTGCGAATGACATTTTAGCAGCCAGTTGTGGGTGGTGGAAATGTGCTTGGTGAGCTTCTCCCTGTAGAGGAATGAAGGCGGTGGGTTGATTAGCATTGATAACATGCAGCTGTGGCCTTGCCTCAGAGGCAGTGGGTTGATTGACATGGACGACGTGCAGGTGTAGCTGGTTCCCGCTAAGGGGTTAAATAGCCCTGTGGCTTGTGGGAGAGGGTGTCAGCTGGAGGAGGAGCAGTGTGGTCTGGCCTCTGGAGGAAGGTGCTACAGCACCGGCAGTAGAATATGGCCAACGCTAAAGCCTTGTTGCGGTCTGCTAGTTTGATAGCACTGCAACGTGTCCCCAGCCAAGAGTTTGGGGTAGAAAGGAACGATTATCCTCTGCTCTAAATGTGATACTGTTTGGGGAAGAAACACGCCTCGCTCTGACAAGGGAACAATGGGCTCTGTAGATGCCACGGTATTTACTTGGACAGGCTCTCGTGTGGCACAGGTCTGCTCTCGCTGAACTCCAGGGGGAAGAGGCAATTTCCCCTGGCTCAACCCTACCCCACTGAGCCCTTCCCAGAGGCGGCTTTACTTCTTCAACAGCCTCTGAGCAGTGATAATCAAGGTGCCTTGCTTCCAGGTCTTTGCCTAGCAGACGGCGTCACCACAGTCCTTGCCTCGAAGTGAACAGGATGAAGGATCTGTACAAGGTGTCTGTGCGCATTCCCCCGGACAACGAGAAGAGCAACCCGATCAGAATTGAAGGAGACCCACAGGGGGTCCCACAGGCCAAGAAAGAGCTGCTGGAACTCGCTTCCCGTAGGGTGAGTGGGTAGGACGTGATGTTTGGGAGACTGCAGGGTTTGGGCTCTCGTGTTCCCTTGTAACCTTCTGGTGCGAGTGTGTGCCCCTTGCCCACGGAGCACTTGGATCTCATGACAAGTGCAAGTTCCTCTTCACAAATGTCTTCCCCTGTTCCCTCGGGTAGCCCTTCTCTGTCAACGCAGAGTGAATTTGGTCTGGAGAAAAGAGGGACAGTGCTGGCAAGTAAACCGTCGGGCAGCAAACCGCTAAGTCAAAGTAGATGGCTCTCCGGCTGAACACTCAGTGTGCCCTCTGTTCCCGTCAGGAAAATGAACACGCTGCGGACCTAATCGTTGAGCAGAAATTCCACCGGACCATCACTGGGCAGAAGGCTGAGCGGGTCTGGGAAATCCGGGAGCAATTCCCAGAGGTAAGGCTTTGTAGGAGAGGAGGAATCCAGAGGGGTTATTTCCTACATGGGTAGTAGGCCTGTCGTCACAGAAGTCGTAACTTTAGTGGCTCTGTAGCGCAAGTGTCTGAGAAGATAGTTCTTTTAGCCAGAGGCCGCTAACACGGTTCCCCTTTTCTGAATGGGAAAAGGGCATGTGTAGGATCCCCCCAACCTTTGCATGTGTCTGACACAAGGGTTCTTGCTTTTGCTTGAGCTAACTATAAATGACCGCTCCTGCAGGTTATCATCAACTTCCCAGACCCTGCACACAAGAGTGACATCGTCCAACTCCGAGGTCCCAAAAACGAGGTGGAGAAGTGCACCGAGTACATGCAAAAGACAGTGGCAGACCTGGTAAGGAGGTCTTCTGCCTGCACTTCCCTCCTACGTGCCTGGATAACCCTGGGGCAAAGCAGAGCTCTACTGGCTTGGGTAGAGCTAAAACACCTCAAGAGGAGGGAGCTGTCGACGCTGTTTTGGCTGAATGGAGGCAGGGGGTAGTACCTGTTATGGGAAGGCTATAGGGGAACGTCCTTGCCTTTGTTTAGTCTTACAAGTCCCTCGTATAGAGAACTTCCTTGGGTCTAAGCCTCTTTTCAAAAGCTCGTTTATCAGAGTTCCTGAAGTCGGGCCTCCCTTGCCACGACAGTGTAATCTTCAGTTCTCCCTTCCTTTCTCCCTTAGGTTGAAAACAGCTTTTCTATTTCTGTCCCCATCTGCAAACAGTTCCACAAGAACATCGTAGGGAAAGGAGGTGCCAACATCAAGAAGGTGAGATATTGCTCCTAACTCAAGTGCTCGTGATGATCACTGCCTGCAGCAAAATCCCACTGGATGCTCTCTCCTGCCCATTGGTGGTGTCCAATATAGCCTGCGAGGGTTTTTCTTCTGACATGGGACGCTTCTGAGATGATTTTTTTTTTTTTTTTCCCTTTGTGGCAGATCCGTAAAGAAAGCAACACCAAAATTGATCTCCCAGCAAAGAACAGCAACTCGGAGACAATTGTTATCACAGGCAAGAGGGCAAACTGTGAGGCTGCTCGCCACAGGATAACATCACTTTGGAAGGACCTACAGAAGATGTGCATGTGGCTCAGGAACCGATTGAAGCCATGCTCAAGGAACTGGTGAGCTGGAGTTACTAGTTCCAGTAAGAAACTGGGGGAAGAAGGGGCAACAGAGCAGAGGTGATGAGGTGTTTGTCACATCCATAGGATGTCTTGGCATGCTTAATCGAACTTGCAGGAGACAAATTGTGTGGCCAGGTGGATGACGCCCCTTGGTTATGAAACTCATCCATAGCATCCTTGAAAAGTCAGCATTAATTTTTTTGGTGCGGAGAAGGAAGGATTCTCTTGGTTATAGCTGGAGAGGCATAGAAGTCAGTCTTTTCAATGTTTCATGAGCACAATGCTCTCTTCTCAAAGCAGAGGAATGCTTGTGCTCTGCTGAAGAGCAGAAGTGCTTGTAGCTGACCGCTGGTGAGTCAGTGCCAATACTGGCAGTAGGCAGTTACTTAGGGCACGAGACAGAAGCGGTGGCGTGTCCTACCTGGCCCTATATATTCTAATATAAAATAATGTACATACATACATATATAGATAGATATAAAAAATATAATTCTTTTTAGATCCACGGGACGGATTACGCAATAATCAAGGCTGACCACCAATTCCACCGACACCTCATTGGCAAGAAAGCAGCTAAACGGTAAGTGGAGTGCCTTTCTAGTCCTTCCCATGCTCACACTCTTCGTGTTTAGCAGATGGTATCAGGGGCTCTGTAGCTCACCCAGTGTGCTGTCTCCATCACATTTCCTCTGCTTTTCTGGAGTGGTGGTGGTACAAGGAGAGAAATGGGCCGTGAGGCCTTGCGATGGCTTTAACGGGTGAAAGTACCTTGGGAGCCTGAACAGTAGTGGAATTACTTTGATGTGTCCTGGAGGATTTTTTTTTTTTTTTTTTTTCCACACGTTGCTCTGTGCGAATGACATTTTAGCAGCCAGTTGTGGGTGGTGGAAATGTGCTTGGTGAGCTTCTCCCTGTAGAGGAATGAAGGCGGTGGGTTGATTAGCATTGATAACACGCAGCTGTGGCCTTGCCTCAGAGGCAGTGGGTTGATTGACATGGACGATGTGCAGGTGTAGCTGGTTCCCGCTAAGGGGTTAAATAGCCCTGTGGCTTGTGGGAGAGGGTGTCAGCTGGAGGAGGAGCAGTGTGGTCTGGCCTCTGGAGGAAGGTGCTACAGCACCGGCAGTAGAATATGGCCAACGCTAAAGCCTTGTTGCGGTCTGCTAGTTTGATAGCACTGCAAGGTGTCCCCAGCCAAGAGTTTGGGGTAGAAAGGAACGATTATCCTCTGCTCTAAATGTGATACTGTTTGGGGAAGAAACACGCCTCGCTCTGACAAGGGAACAATGGGCTCTGTAGATGCCACGGTATTTACTTGGACAGGCTCTCGTGTGGCACAGGTCTGCTCTCGCTGAACTCCAGGGGGAAGAGGCAATTTCCCCTGGCTCAACCCTACCCCACTGAGCCCTTCACAGAGGCGGCTTTACTTCTTCAACAGCCTCTGAGCAGTGATAATCAAGGTGCCTTGCTTCCAGGTCTTTGCCTAGCAGACGGCGTCACCACAGTCCTTGCCTCGAAGTGAACAGGATGAAGGATCTGTACAAGGTGTCTGTGCGCATTCCCCCGGACAACGAGAAGAGCAACCCGATCAGAATTGAAGGAGACCCACAGGGGGTCCCACAGGCCAAGAAAGAGCTGCTGGAACTCGCTTCCCGTAGGGTGAGTGGGTAGGACGTGATGTTTGGGAGACTGCAGGGTTTGGGCTCTCGTGTTCCCTTGTAACCTTCTGGTGCGAGTGTGTGCCCCTTGCCCACGGAGCACTTGGATCTCAGGACAAGTGCAAGTTCCTCTTCACAAATGTCTTCCCCTGTTCCCTCGGGTAGCCCTTCTCTGTCAACGCAGAGTGAATTTGGTCTGGAGAAAAGAGGGACAGTGCTGGCAAGTAAACCGTCGGGCAGCAAACCGCTAAGTCAAAGTAGATGGCTCTCCGGCTGAACACTCAGTGTGCCCTCTGTTCCCGTCAGGAAAATGAACACGCTGCGGACCTAATCGTTGAGCAGAAATTCCACCGGACCATCACTGGGCAGAAGGCTGAGCGGGTCTGGGAAATCCGGGAGCAATTCCCAGAGGTAAGGCTTTGTAGGAGAGGAGGAATCCAGAGGGGTTATTTCCTACATGGGTAGTAGGCCTGTCGTCACAGAAGTCGTAACTTTAGTGGCTCTGTAGCGCAAGTGTCTGAGAAGATAGTTCTTTTAGCCAGAGGCCGCTAACACGGTTCCCCTTTTCTGAATGGGAAAAGGGCATGTGTAGGATCCCCCCAACCTTTGCATGTGTCTGACACAAGGGTTCTTGCTTTTGCTTGAGCTAACTATAAATGACCGCTCCTGCAGGTTATCATCAACTTCCCAGACCCTGCACACAAGAGTGACATCGTCCAACTCCGAGGTCCCAAAAACGAGGTGGAGAAGTGCACCGAGTACATGCCAAAGACGGTGGCAGACCTGGTAAGGAGGTCTTCTGCCTGCACTTCCCTCCTACGTGCCTGGATAACCCTGGGGCAAAGCAGAGCTCTACTGGCTTGGGTAGAGCTAAAACACCTCAAGAGGAGGGAGCTGTCGACGCTGTTTTGGCTGAATGGAGGCAGGGGGTAGTACCTGTTATGGGAAGGCTATAGGGGAACGTCCTTGCCTTTGTTTAGTCTTACAAGTCCCTCGTATAGAGAACTTCCTTGGGTCTAAGCCTCTTTTCAAAAGCTCGTTTATCAGAGTTCCTGAAGTCGGGCCTCCCTTGCCACGACAGTGTAATCTTCAGTTCTCCCTTCCTTTCTCCCTTAGGTTGAAAACAGCTTTTCTATTTCTGTCCCCATCTGCAAACAGTTCCACAAGAACATCGTAGGGAAAGGAGGTGCCAACATCAAGAAGGTGAGATATTGCTCCTAACTCAAGTGCTCGTGATGATCACTGCCTGCAGCAAAATCCCACTGGATGCTCTCTCCTGCCCATTGGTGGTGTCCAATATAGCCTGCGAGGGTTTTTCTTCTGACATGGGACACTTCTGAGATGATTTTTTTTTTTTTTTTTCCCTTTGTGGCAGATCCGTAAAGAAAGCAACACCAAAATTGATCTCCCAGCAAAGAACAGCAACTCGGAGACAATTGTTATCACAGGCAAGAGGGCAAACTGTGAGGCTGCTCGCCACAGGATAACATCACTTTGGAAGGACCTACAGAAGATGTGCATGTGGCTCAGGAACCGATTGAAGCCATGCTCAAGGAACTGGTGAGCTGGAGTTACTAGTTCCAGTAAGAAACTGGGGGAAGAAGGGGCAACAGAGCAGAGGTGATGAGGTGTTTGTCACATCCATAGGATGTCTTGGCATGCTTAATCGAACTTGCAGGAGACAAATTGTGTGGCCAGGTGGATGACGCCCCTTGGTTATGAACCTCATCCATAGCATCCTTGAAAAGTCAGCATTAATTTTTTTGGTGCGGAGAAGGAAGGATTCTCTTGGTTATAGCTGGAGAGGCATAGAAGTCAGTCTTTTCAATGTTTCATGAGCACAATGCTCTCTTCTCAAAGCAGAGGAATGCTTGTGCTCTGCTGAAGAGCAGAAGTGCTTGTAGCTGACCGCTGGTGAGTCAGTGCCAATACTGGCAGTAGGCAGTTACTTAGGGCACGAGACAGAAGCGGTGGCCTGTCCTACCTGGCCCTATATATTCTAATATAAAATAATGTACATACATACATATATAGATAGATATAAAAAATATAATTCTTTTTAGATCCACGGGACGGATTACGCAATAATCAAGGCTGACCACCAATTCCACCGACACCTCATTGGCAAGAAAGCAGCTAAACGGTAAGTGGAGTGCCTTTCTAGTCCTTCCCATGCTCACACTCTTCGTGTTTAGGAGATGGTATCAGGGGCTCTGTAGCTCACCCAGTGTGCTGTCTCCATCACATTTCCTCTGCTTTTCTGGAGTGGTGGTGGTACAAGGAGAGAAATGGGCCGTGAGGCCTTGCGATGGCTTTAACGGGTGAAAGTACCTTGGGAGCCTGAACAGTAGTGGAATTACTTTGATGTGTCCTGGAGGAATTTATTTTTTTTTTTTTTTCTCCAGACGTTGCTCTGTGCGAATGACATTTTAGCAGCCAGTTGTGGGTGGTGGAAATGTGCTTGGTGAGCTTCTCCCTGTAGAGGAATGAAGGCGGTGGGTTGATTAGCATTGATAACACGCAGCTGTGGCCTTGCCTCAGAGGAAGTGGGTTGATTGACATGGACGACGTGCAGGTGTAGCTGGTTCCCGCTAAGGGGTTAAATAGCCCTGTGGCTTGTGGGAGAGGGTGTCAGCTGGAGGAGGAGCAGTGTGGTCTGGCCTCTGGAGGAAGGTGCTACAGCACCGGCAGTAGAATATGGCCAACGCTAAAGCCTTGTTGCGGTCTGCTAGTTTGATAGCACTGCAAGGTGTCCCCAGCCAAGAGTTTGGGGTAGAAAGGAACGATTATCCTCTGCTCTAAATGTGATACTGTTTGGGGAAGAAACACGCCTGGCTCTGACAAGGGAACAATGGGCTCTGTAGATGCCACGGTATTTACTTGGACAGGCTCTCGTGTGGCACAGGTCTGCTCTCGCTGAACTCCAGGGGGAAGAGGCAATTTCCCCTGGCTCAACCCTACCCCACTGAGCCCTTCGCAGAGGCGGCTTTACTTCTTCAACAGCCTCTGAGCAGTCATAATCAAGGTGCCTTGCTTCCAGGTCTTTGCCTAGCAGACGGCGTCACCACAGTCCTTGCCTCGAAGTTAACAGGATGAAGGATCTGTACAAGGTGTCTGTGCGCATTCCCCCGGACAACGAGAAGAGCAACCCGATCAGAATTGAAGGAGACCCACAGGGGGTCCCACAGGCCAAGAAAGAGCTGCTGGAACTCGCTTCCCGTAGGGTGAGTGGGTAGGACGTGATGTTTGGGAGACTGCAGGGTTTGGGCTCTCGTGTTCCCTTGTAACCTTCTGGTGCGAGTGTGTGCCCCTTGCCCACGGAGCACTTGGATCTCAGGACAAGTGCAAGTTCCTCTTCACAAATGTCTTCCCCTGTTCCCTCGGGTAGCCCTTCTCTGTCAACGCAGAGTGAATTTGGTCTGGAGAAAAGAGGGACAGTGCTGGCAAGTAAACCGTCGGGCAGCAAACCGCTAAGTCAAAGTAGATGGCTCTCCGGCTGAACACTCAGTGTGCCCTCTGTTCCCGTCAGGAAAATCAACACGCTGCGGACCTAATCGTTGAGCAGAAATTCCACCGGACCATCACTGGGCAGAAGGCTGAGCGGGTCTGGGAAATCCGGGAGCAATTCCCAGAGGTAAGGCTTTGTAGGAGAGGAGGAATCCAGAGGGGTTATTTCCTACATGGGTAGTAGGCCTGTCGTCACAGAAGTCGTAACTTTAGTGGCTCTGTAGCGCAAGTGTCTGAGAAGATAGTTCTTTTAGCCAGAGGCCGCTAACACGGTTCCCCTTTTCTGAATGGGAAAAGGGCATGTGTAGGATCCCCCCAACCTTTGCATGTGTCTGACACAAGGGTTCTTGCTTTTGCTTGAGCTAACTATAAATGACCGCTCCTGCAGGTTATCATCAACTTCCCAGACCCTGCACACAAGAGTGACATCGTCCAACTCCGAGGTCCCAAAAACGAGGTGGAGAAGTGCACCGAGTACATGCAAAAGACGGTGGCAGACCTGGTAAGGAGGTCTTCTGCCTGCACTTCCCTCCTACGTGCCTGGATAACCCTGGGGCAAAGCAGAGCTCTACTGGCTTGGGTAGAGCTAAAACACCTCAAGAGGAGGGAGCTGTCGACGCTGTTTTGGCTGAATGGAGGCAGGGGGTAGTACCTGTTATGGGAAGGCTATAGGGGAACGT
This sequence comes from Falco peregrinus, assembly GCF_023634155.1. Classification (NCBI taxonomy): domain Eukaryota; kingdom Metazoa; phylum Chordata; class Aves; order Falconiformes; family Falconidae; genus Falco; species Falco peregrinus. The sequence goes on along the minus strand of NC_073742.1, from coordinate 617,952 downwards.
CCTTGCCTTTGTTTAGTCTTACAAGTCCCTCGTATAGAGAACTTCCTTGGGTCTAAGCCTCTTTTCAAAAGCTCGTTTATCAGAGTTCCTGAAGTCGGGCCTCCCTTGCCACGACAGTGTAATCTTCAGTTCTCCCTTCCTGCCTCCCTTAGGTTGAAAACAGCTTTTCTATTTCTGTCCCCATCTGCAAACAGTTCCACAAGAACATCGTAGGGAAAGGAGGTGCCAACATCAAGAAGGTGAGATATTGCTCCTAACTCAAGTGCTCGTGATGATCACTGCCTGCAGCAAAATCCCACTGGATGCTCTCTCCTGCCCATTGGTGGTGTCCAATATAGCCTGCGAGGGTTTTTCTTCTGACATGGGACACTTCTGAGATGATTTTTTTTTTTTTTTTTCCCTTTGTGGCAGATCCGTAAAGAAAGCAACACCAAAATTGATCTCCCAGCAAAGAACAGCAACTCGGCGACAATTGTTATCACAGGCAAGAGGGCAAACTGTGAGGCTGCTCGCCACAGGATAACATCACTTTGGAAGGACCTACAGAAGATGTGCATGTGGCTCAGGAACCGATTGAAGCCATGCTCAAGGAACTGGTGAGCTGGAGTTACTAGTTCCAGTAAGAAACTGGGGGAAGAAGGGGCAACAGAGCAGAGGTGATGAGGTGTTTGTCACATCCATAGGATGTCTTGGCATGCTTAATCGAACTTGCAGGAGACAAATTGTGTGGCCAGGTGGATGACGCCCCTTGGTTATGAACCTCATCCATAGCATCCTTGAAAAGTCAGCATTAATTTTTTTGGTGCGGAGAAGGAAGGATTCTCTTGGTTATAGCTGGAGAGGCATAGAAGTCAGTCTTTTCAATGTTTCATGAGCACAATGCTCTCTTCTCAAAGCAGAGGAATGCTTGTGCTCTGCTGAAGAGCAGAAGTGCTTGTAGCTGACCGCTGGTGAGTCAGTGCCAATACTGGCAGTAGGCAGTTACTTAGGGCACGAGACAGAAGCGGTGGCCTGTCCTACCTGGCCCTATATATTCTAATATAAAATAATGTACATACATACATATATAGATAGATATAAAAAATATAATTCTTTTTAGATCCACGGGACGGATTACGCAATAATCAAGGCTGACCACCAATTCCACCGACACCTCATTGGCAAGAAAGCAGCTAAACGGTAAGTGGAGTGCCTTTCTAGTCCTTCCCATGCTCACACTCTTCGTGTTTAGGAGATGGTATCAGGGGCTCTGTAGCTCACCCAGTGTGCTGTCTCCATCACATTTCCTCTGCTTTTCTGGAGTGGTGGTGGTACAAGGAGAGAAATGGGCCGTGAGGCCTTGCGATGGCTTTAACGGGTGAAAGTACCTTGGGAGCCTGAACAGTAGTGGAATTACTTTGATGTGTCCTGGAGGAATTTTTTTTTTTTTTTTTTTCTCCAGACGTTGCTCTGTGCGAATGACATTTTAGCAGCCAGTTGTGGGTGGTGGAAATGTGCTTGGTGAGCTTCTCCCTGTAGAGGAATGAAGGCGGTGGGTTGATTAGCATTGATAACATGCAGCTGTGGCCTTGCCTCAGAGGCAGTGGGTTGATTGACATGGACGATGTGCAGGTGTAGCTGGTTCCCGCTAAGGGGTTAAATAGCCCTGTGGCTTGTGGGAGAGGGTGTCAGCTGGAGGAGGAGCAGTGTGGTCTGGCCTCTGGAGGAAGGTGCTACAGCACCGGCAGTAGAATATGGCCAACGCTAAAGCCTTGTTGCGGTCTGCTAGTTTGATAGCACTGCAACGTGTCCCCAGCCAAGAGTTTGGGGTAGAAAGGAACGATTATCCTCTGCTCTAAATGTGATACTGTTTGGGGAAGAAACACGCCTGGCTCTGACAAGGGAACAATGGGCTCTGTAGATGCCACGGTATTTACTTGGACAGGCTCTCGTGTGGCACAGGTCTGCTCTCGCTGAACTCCAGGGGGAAGAGGCAATTTCCCCTGGCTCAACCCTACCCCACTGAGCCCTTCGCAGAGGCGGCTTTACTTCTTCAACAGCCTCTGAGCAGTCATAATCAAGGTGCCTTGCTTCCAGGTCTTTGCCTAGCAGACGGCGTCACCACAGTCCTTGCCTCGAAGTGAACAGGATGAAGGATCTGTACAAGGTGTCTGTGCGCATTCCCCCGGACAACGAGAAGAGCAACCCGATCAGAATTGAAGGAGACCCACAGGGGGTCCCACAGGCCAAGAAAGAGCTGCTGGAACTCGCTTCCCGTAGGGTGAGTGGGTAGGACGTGATGTTTGGGAGACTGCAGGGTTTGGGCTCTCGTGTTCCCTTGTAACCTTCTGGTGCGAGTGTGTGCCCCTTGCCCACGGAGCACTTGGATCTCAGGACAAGTGCAAGTTCCTCTTCACAAATGTCTTCCCCTGTTCCCTCGGGTAGCCCTTCTCTGTCAACGCAGAGTGAATTTGGTCTGGAGAAAAGAGGGACAGTGCTGGCAAGTAAACCGTCGGGCAGCAAACCGCTAAGTCAAAGTAGATGGCTCTCCGGCTGAACACTCAGTGTGCCCTCTGTTCCCGTCAGGAAAATGAACACGCTGCGGACCTAATCGTTGAGCAGAAATTCCACCGGACCATCACTGGGCAGAAGGCTGAGCGGGTCTGGGAAATCCGGGAGCAATTCCCAGAGGTAAGGCTTTGTAGGAGAGGAGGAATCCAGAGGGGTTCTTTCCTACATGGGTAGTAGGCCTGTCGTCACAGAAGTCGTAACTTTAGTGGCTCTGTAGCGCAAGTGTCTGAGAAGATAGTTCTTTTAGCCAGAGGCCGCTAACACGGTTCCCCTTTTCTGAATGGGAAAAGGGCATGTGTAGGATCCCCCCAACCTTTGCATGTGTCTGACACAAGGGTTCTTGCTTTTGCTTGAGCTAACTATAAATGACCGCTCCTGCAGGTTATCATCAACTTCCCAGACCCTGCACACAAGAGTGACATCGTCCAACTCCGAGGTCCCAAAAACGAGGTGGAGAAGTGCACCGAGTACATGCAAAAGACGGTGGCAGACCTGGTAAGGAGGTCTTCTGCCTGCACTTCCCTCCTACGTGCCTGGATAACCCTGGGGCAAAGCAGAGCTCTACTGGCTTGGGTAGAGCTAAAACACCTCAAGAGGAGGGAGCTGTCGACGCTGTTTTGGCTGAATGGAGGCAGGGGGTAGTACCTGTTATGGGAAGGCTATAGGGGAACGTCCTTGCCTTTGTTTAGTCTTACAAGTCCCTCGTATAGAGAACTTCCTTGGGTCTAAGCCTCTTTTCAAAAGCTCGTTTATCAGAGTTCCTGAAGTCGGGCCTCCCTTGCCACGACAGTGTAATCTTCAGTTCTCCCTTCCTGCCTCCCTTAGGTTGAAAACAGCTTTTCTATTTCTGTCCCCATCTGCAAACAGTTCCACAAGAACATCGTAGGGAAAGGAGGTGCCAACATCAAGAAGGTGAGATATTGCTCCTAACTCAAGTGCTCGTGATGATCACTGCCTGCAGCAAAATCCCACTGGATGCTCTCTCCTGCCCATTGGTGGTGTCCAATATAGCCTGCGAGGGTTTTTCTTCTGACATGGGACACTTCTGAGATGATTTTTTTTTTTTTTTTCCCTTTGTGGCAGATCCGTAAAGAAAGCAACACCAAAATTGATCTCCCAGCAAAGAACAGCAACTCGGAGACAATTGTTATCACAGGCAAGAGGGCAAACTGTGAGGCTGCTCGCCACAGGATAACATCACTTTGGAAGGACCTACAGAAGATGTGCATGTGGCTCAGGAACCGATTGAAGCCATGCTCAAGGAACTGGTGAGCTGGAGTTACTAGTTCCAGTAAGAAACTGGGGGAAGAAGGGGCAACAGAGCAGAGGTGATGAGGTGTTTGTCACATCCATAGGATGTCTTGGCATGCTTAATCGAACTTGCAGGAGACAAATTGTGTGGCCAGGTGGATGACGCCCCTTGGTTATGAACCTCATCCACAACATCCTTGAAAAGTCAGCATTAATTTTTTTGGTGCGGAGAAGGAAGGATTCTCTTGGTTATAGCTGGAGAGGCATAGAAGTCAGTCTTTTCAATGTTTCATGAGCACAATGCTCTCTTCTCAAAGCAGAGGAATGCTTGTGCTCTGCTGAAGAGCAGAAGTGCTTGTAGCTGACCGCTGGTGAGTCAGTGCCAATACTGGCAGTAGGCAGTTACTTAGGGCACGAGACAGAAGCGGTGGCCTGTCCTACCTGGCCCTATATATTCTAATATAAAATAATGTACATACATACATATATAGATAGATATAAAAAATATAATTCTTTTTAGATCCACGGGACGGATTACGCAATAATCAAGGCTGACCACCAATTCCACCGACACCTCATTGGCAAGAAAGCAGCTAAACGGTAAGTGGAGTGCCTTTCTAGTCCTTCCCATGCTCACACTCTTCGTGTTTAGGAGATGGTATCAGGGGCTCTGTAGCTCACCCAGTGTGCTGTCTCCATCACATTTCCTCTGCTTTTCTGGAGTGGTGGTGGTACAAGGAGAGAAATGGGCCGTGAGGCCTTGCGATGGCTTTAACGGGTGAAAGTACCTTGGGAGCCTGAACAGTAGTGGAATTACTTTGATGTGTCCTGGAGGAATTTTTTTTTTTTTTTTTTCTCCAGACGTTGCTCTGTGCGAATGACATTTTAGCAGCCAGTTGTGGGTGGTGGAAATGTGCTTGGTGAGCTTCTCCCTGTAGAGGAATGAAGGCGGTGGGTTGATTAGCATTGATAACATGCAGCTGTGGCCTTGCCTCAGAGGCAGTGGGTTGATTGACATGGACGACGTGCAGGTGTAGCTGGTTCCCGCTAAGGGGTTAAATAGCCCTGTGGCTTGTGGGAGAGGGTGTCAGCTGGAGGAGGAGCAGTGTGGTCTGGCCTCTGGAGGAAGGTGCTACAGCACCGGCAGTAGAATATGGCCAACGCTAAAGCCTTGTTGCGGTCTGCTAGTTTGATAGCACTGCAACGTGTCCCCAGCCAAGAGTTTGGGGTAGAAAGGAACGATTATCCTCTGCTCTAAATGTGATACTGTTTGGGGAAGAAACACGCCTGGCTCTGACAAGGGAACAATGGGCTCTGTAGATGCCACGGTATTTACTTGGACAGGCTCTCGTGTGGCACAGGTCTGCTCTCGCTGAACTCCAGGGGGAAGAGGCAATTTCCCCTGGCTCAACCCTACCCCACTGAGCCCTTCCCAGAGGCGGCTTTACTTCTTCAACAGCCTCTGAGCAGTGATAATCAAGGTGCCTTGCTTCCAGGTCTTTGCCTAGCAGACGGCGTCACCACAGTCCTTGCCTCGAAGTGAACAGGATGAAGGATCTGTACAAGGTGTCTGTGCGCATTCCCCCGGACAACGAGAAGAGCAACCCGATCAGAATTGAAGGAGACCCACAGGGGGTCCCACAGGCCAAGAAAGAGCTGCTGGAACTCGCTTCCCGTAGGGTGAGTGGGTAGGACGTGATGTTTGGGAGACTGCAGGGTTTGGGCTCTCGTGTTCCCTTGTAACCTTCTGGTGCGAGTGTGTGCCCCTTGCCCACGGAGCACTTGGATCTCAGGACAAGTGCAAGTTCCTCTTCACAAATGTCTTCCCCTGTTCCCTCGGGTAGCCCTTCTCTGTCAACGCAGAGTGAATTTGGTCTGGAGAAAAGAGGGACAGTGCTGGCAAGTAAACCGTCGGGCAGCAAACCGCTAAGTCAAAGTAGATGGCTCTCCGGCTGAACACTCAGTGTGCCCTCTGTTCCCGTCAGGAAAATGAACACGCTGCGGACCTAATCGTTGAGCAGAAATTCCACCGGACCATCACTGGGCAGAAGGCTGAGCGGGTCTGGGAAATCCGGGAGCAATTCCCAGAGGTAAGGCTTTGTAGGAGAGGAGGAATCCAGAGGGGTTCTTTCCTACATGGGTAGTAGGCCTGTCGTCACAGAAGTCGTAACTTTAGTGGCTCTGTAGCGCAAGTGTCTGAGAAGATAGTTCTTTTAGCCAGAGGCCGCTAACACGGTTCCCCTGTTCTGAATGGGAAAAGGGCATGTGTAGGATCCCCCCAACCTTTGCATGTGTCTGACACAAGGGTTCTTGCTTTTGCTTGAGCTAACTATAAATGACCGCTCCTGCAGGTTATCATCAACTTCCCAGACCCTGCACACAAGAGTGACATCGTCCAACTCCGAGGTCCCAAAAACGAGGTGGAGAAGTGCACCGAGTACATGCAAAAGACGGTGGCAGACCTGGTAAGGAGGTCTTCTGCCTGCACTTCCCTCCTACGTGCCTGGATAACCCTGGGGCAAAGCAGAGCTCTACTGGCTTGGGTAGAGCTAAAACACCTCAAGAGGAGGGAGCTGTCGACGCTGTTTTGGCTGAATGGAGGCAGGGGGTAGTACCTGTTATGGGAAGGCTATAGGGGAACGTCCTTGCCTTTGTTTAGTCTTACAAGTCCCTCGTATAGAGAACTTCCTTGGGTCTAAGCCTCTTTTCAAAAGCTCGTTTATCAGAGTTCCTGAAGTCGGGCCTCCCTTGCCACGACAGTGTAATCTTCAGTTCTCCCTTCCTGCCTCCCTTAGGTTGAAAACAGCTTTTCTATTTCTGTCCCCATCTGCAAACAGTTCCACAAGAACATCGTAGGGAAAGGAGGTGCCAACATCAAGAAGGTGAGATATTGCTCCTAACTCAAGTGCTCGTGATGATCACTGCCTGCAGCAAAATCCCACTGGATGCTCTCTCCTGCCCATTGGTGGTGTCCAATATAGCCTGCGAGGGTTTTTCTTCTGACATGGGACACTTCTGAGATGATTTTTTTTTTTTTTTCCCTTTGTGGCAGATCCGTAAAGAAAGCAACACCAAAATTGATCTCCCAGCAAAGAACAGCAACTCGGAGACAATTGTTATCACAGGCAAGAGGGCAAACTGTGAGGCTGCTCGCCACAGGATAACATCACTTTGGAAGGACCTACAGAAGATGTGCATGTGGCTCAGGAACCGATTGAAGCCATGCTCAAGGAACTGGTGAGCTGGAGTTACTAGTTCCAGTAAGAAACTGGGGGAAGAAGGGGCAACAGAGCAGAGGTGATGAGGTGTTTGTCACATCCATAGGATGTCTTGGCATGCTTAATCGAACTTGCAGGAGACAAATTGTGTGGCCAGGTGGATGACGCCCCTTGGTTATGAAACTCATCCACAACATCCTTGAAAAGTCAGCATTAATTTTTTTGGTGCGGAGAAGGAAGGATTCTCTTGGTTATAGCTGGAGAGGCATAGAAGTCAGTCTTTTCAATGTTTCATGAGCACAATGCTCTCTTCTCAAAGCAGAGGAATGCTTGTGCTCTGCTGAAGAGCAGAAGTGCTTGTAGCTGACCGCTGGTGAGTCAGTGCCAATACTGGCAGTAGGCAGTTACTTAGGGCACGAGACAGAAGCGGTGGCCTGTCCTACCTGGCCCTATATATTCTAATATAAAATAATGTACATACATACATATATAGATAGATATAAAAAATATAATTCTTTTTAGATCCACGGGACGGATTACGCAATAATCAAGGCTGACCACCAATTCCACCGACACCTCATTGGCAAGAAAGCAGCTAAACGGTAAGTGGAGTGCCTTTCTAGTCCTTCCCATGCTCACACTCTTCGTGTTTAGGAGATGGTATCAGGGGCTCTGTAGCTCACCCAGTGTGCTGTCTCCATCACATTTCCTCTGCTTTTCTGGAGTGGTGGTGGTACAAGGAGAGAAATGGGCCGTGAGGCCTTGCGATGGCTTTAACGGGTGAAAGTACCTTGGGAGCCTGAACAGTAGTGGAATTACTTTGATGTGTCCTGGAGGAATTTTTTTTTTTTTTTTTTTTCTCCAGACGTTGCTCTGTGCGAATGACATTTTAGCAGCCAGTTGTGGGTGGTGGAAATGTGCTTGGTGAGCTTCTCCCTGTAGAGGAATGAAGGCGGTGGGTTGATTAGCATTGATAACACGCAGCTGTGGCCTTGCCTCAGAGGCAGTGGGTTGATTGACATGGACGACGTGCAGGTGTAGCTGGTTCCCGCTAAGGGGTTAAATAGCCCTGTGGCTTGTGGGAGAGGGTGTCAGCTGGAGGAGGAGCAGTGTGGTCTGGCCTCTGGAGGAAGGTGCTACAGCACCGGCAGTAGAATATGGCCAACGCTAAAGCCTTGTTGCGGTCTGCTAGTTTGATAGCACTGCAAGGTGTCCCCAGCCAAGAGTTTGGGGTAGAAAGGAACGATTATCCTCTGCTCTAAATGTGATACTGTTTGGGGAAGAAACACGCCTGGCTCTGACAAGGGAACAATGGGCTCTGTAGATGCCACGGTATTTACTTGGACAGGCTCTCGTGTGGCACAGGTCTGCTCTCGCTGAACTCCAGGGGGAAGAGGCAATTTCCCCTGGCTCAACCCTACCCCACTGAGCCCTTCCCAGAGGCGGCTTTACTTCTTCAACAGCCTCTGAGCAGTCATAATCAAGGTGCCTTGCTTCCAGGTCTTTGCCTAGCAGACGGCGTCACCACAGTCCTTGCCTCGAAGTGAACAGGATGAAGGATCTGTACAAGGTGTCTGTGCGCATTCCCCCGGACAACGAGAAGAGCAACCCGATCAGAATTGAAGGAGACCCACAGGGGGTCCCACAGGCCAAGAAAGAGCTGCTGGAACTCGCTTCCCGTAGGGTGAGTGGGTAGGACGTGATGTTTGGGAGACTGCAGGGTTTGGGCTCTCGTGTTCCCTTGTAACCTTCTGGTGCGAGTGTGTGCCCCTTGCCCACGGAGCACTTGGATCTCAGGACAAGTGCAAGTTCCTCTTCACAAATGTCTTCCCCTGTTCCCTCGGGTAGCCCTTCTCTGTCAACGCAGAGTGAATTTGGTCTGGAGAAAAGAGGGACAGTGCTGGCAAGTAAACCGTCGGGCAGCAAACCGCTAAGTCAAAGTAGATGGCTCTCCGGCTGAACACTCAGTGTGCCCTCTGTTCCCGTCAGGAAAATCAACACGCTGCGGACCTAATCGTTGAGCAGAAATTCCACCGGACCATCACTGGGCAGAAGGCTGAGCGGGTCTGGGAAATCCGGGAGCAATTCCCAGAGGTAAGGCTTTGTAGGAGAGGAGGAATCCAGAGGGGTTATTTCCTACATGGGTAGTAGGCCTGTCGTCACAGAAGTCGTAACTTTAGTGGCTCTGTAGCGCAAGTGTCTGAGAAGATAGTTCTTTTAGCCAGAGGCCGCTAACACGGTTCCCCTTTTCTGAATGGGAAAAGGGCATGTGTAGGATCCCCCCAACCTTTGCATGTGTCTGACACAAGGGTTCTTGCTTTTGCTTGAGCTAACTATAAATGACCGCTCCTGCAGGTTATCATCAACTTCCCAGACCCTGCACACAAGAGTGACATCGTCCAACTCCGAGGTCCCAAAAACGAGGTGGAGAAGTGCACCGAGTACATGCAAAAGACGGTGGCAGACCTGGTAAGGAGGTCTTCTGCCTGCACTTCCCTCCTACGTGCCTGGATAACCCTGGGGCAAAGCAGAGCTCTACTGGCTTGGGTAGAGCTAAAACACCTCAAGAGGAGGGAGCTGTCGACGCTGTTTTGGCTGAATGGAGGCAGGGGGTAGTACCTGTTATGGGAAGGCTATGGGGGAACGTCCTTGCCTTTGTTTAGTCTTACAAGTCCCTCGTATAGAGAACTTCCTTGGGTCTAAGCCTCTTTTCAAAAGCTCGTTTATCAGAGTTCCTGAAGTCGGGCCTCCCTTGCCACGACAGTGTAATCTTCAGTTCTCCCTTCCAGCCTCCCTTAGGTTGAAAACAGCTTTTCTATTTCTGTCCCCATCTGCAAACAGTTCCACAAGAACATCGTAGGGAAAGGAGGTGCCAACATCAAGAAGGTGAGATATTGCTCCTAACTCAAGTGCTCGTGATGATCACTGCCTGCAGCAAAATCCCACTGGATGCTCTCTCCTGCCCATTGGTGGTGTCCAATATAGCCTGCGAGGGTTTTTCTTCTGACATGGGACACTTCTGAGATGATTTTTTTTTTTTTTTTCCCTTTGTGGCAGATCCGTAAAGAAAGCAACACCAAAATTGATCTCCCAGCAAAGAACAGCAACTCGGAGACAATTGTTATCACAGGCAAGAGGGCAAACTGTGAGGCTGCTCGCCACAGGATAACATCACTTTGGAAGGACCTACAGAAGATGTGCATGTGGCTCAGGAACCGATTGAAGCCATGCTCAAGGAACTGGTGAGCTGGAGTTACTAGTTCCAGTAAGAAACTGGGGGAAGAAGGGGCAACAGAGCAGAGGTGATGAGGTGTTTGTCACATCCATAGGATGTCTTGGCATGCTTAATCGAACTTGCAGGAGACAAATTGTGTGGCCAGGTGGATGACGCCCCTTGGTTATGAACCTCATCCACAGCATCCTTGAAAAGTCAGCATTAATTTTTTTGGTGCGGAGAAGGAAGGATTCTCTTGGTTATAGCTGGAGAGGCATAGAAGTCAGTCTTTTCAATGTTTCATGAGCACAATGCTCTCTTCTCAAAGCAGAGGAATGCTTGTGCTCTGCTGAAGAGCAGAAGTGCTTGTAGCTGACCGCTGGTGAGTCAGTGCCAATACTGGCAGTAGGCAGTTACTTAGGGCACGAGACAGAAGCGGTGGCCTGTCCTACCTGGCCCTATATATTCTAATATAAAATAATGTACATACATACATATATAGATAGATATAAAAAATATAATTCTTTTTAGATCCACGGGACGGATTACGCAATAATCAAGGCTGACCACCAATTCCACCGACACCTCATTGGCAAGAAAGCAGCTAAACGGTAAGTGGAGTGCCTTTCTAGTCCTTCCCATGCTCACACTCTTCGTGTTTAGGAGATGGTATCAGGGGCTCTGTAGCTCACCCAGTGTGCTGTCTCCATCACATTTCCTCTGCTTTTCTGGAGTGGTGGTGGTACAAGGAGAGAAATGGGCCGTGAGGCCTTGCGATGGCTTTAACGGGTGAAAGTACCTTGGGAGCCTGAACAGTAGTGGAATTACTTTGATGTGTCCTGGAGGAATTTTTTTTTTTTTTTTTTTCTCCAGACGTTGCTCTGTGCGAATGACATTTTAGCAGCCAGTTGTGGGTGGTGGAAATGTGCTTGGTGAGCTTCTCCCTGTAGAGGAATGAAGGCGGTGGGTTGATTAGCATTGATAACACGCAGCTGTGGCCTTGCCTCAGAGGCAGTGGGTTGATTGACATGGACGACGTGCAGGTGTAGCTGGTTCCCGCTAAGGGGTTAAATAGCCCTGTGGCTTGTGGGAGAGGGTGTCAGCTGGAGGAGGAGCAGTGTGGTCTGGCCTCTGGAGGAAGGTGCTACAGCACCGGCAGTAGAATATGGCCAACGCTAAAGCCTTGTTGCGGTCTGCTAGTTTGATAGCACTGCAAGGTGTCCCCAGCCAAGAGTTTGGGGTAGAAAGGAACGATTATCCTCTGCTCTAAATGTGATACTGTTTGGGGAAGAAACACGCCTGGCTCTGACAAGGGAACAATGGGCTCTGTAGATGCCACGGTATTTACTTGGACAGGCTCTCGTGTGGCACAGGTCTGCTCTCGCTGAACTCCAGGGGGAAGAGGCAATTTCCCCTGGCTCAACCCTACCCCACTGAGCCCTTCCCAGAGGCGGCTTTACTTCTTCAACAGCCTCTGAGCAGCGATAATCAAGGTGCCTTGCTTCCAGGTCTTTGCCTAGCAGACGGCGTCACCACAGTCCTTGCCTCGAAGTGAACAGGATGAAGGATCTGTACAAGGTGTCTGTGCGCATTCCCCCGGACAACGAGAAGAGCAACCCGATCAGAATTGAAGGAGACCCACAGGGGGTCCCACAGGCCAAGAAAGAGCTGCTGGAACTCGCTTCCCGTAGGGTGAGTGGGTAGGACGTGATGTTTGGGAGACTGCAGGGTTTGGGCTCTCGTGTTCCCTTGTAACCTTCTGGTGCGAGTGTGTGCCCCTTGCCCACGGAGCACTTGGATCTCAGGACAAGTGCAAGTTCCTCTTCACAAATGTCTTCCCCTGTTCCCTCGGGTAGCCCTTCTCTGTCAACGCAGAGTGAATTTGGTCTGGAGAAAAGAGGGACAGTGCTGGCAAGTAAACCGTCGGGCAGCAAACCGCTAAGTCAAAGTAGATGGCTCTCCGGCTGAACACTCAGTGTGCCCTCTGTTCCCGTCAGGAAAATGAACACGCTGCGGACCTAATCGTTGAGCAGAAATTCCACCGGACCATCACTGGGCAGAAGGCTGAGCGGGTCTGGGAAATCCGGGAGCAATTCCCAGAGGTAAGGCTTTGTAGGAGAGGAGGAATCCAGAGGGGTTCTTTCCTACATGGGTAGTAGGCCTGTCGTCACAGAAGTCGTAACTTTAGTGGCTCTGTAGCGCAAGTGTCTGAGAAGATAGTTCTTTTAGCCAGAGGCCGCTAACACGGTTCCCCTTTTCTGAATGGGAAAAGGGCATGTGTAGGATCCCCCCAACCTTTGCATGTGTCTGACACAAGGGTTCTTGCTTTTGCTTGAGCTAACTATAAATGACCGCTCCTGCAGGTTATCATCAACTTCCCAGACCCTGCACACAAGAGTGACATCGTCCAACTCCGAGGTCCCAAAAACGAGGTGGAGAAGTGCACCGAGTACATGCAAAAGACGGTGGCAGACCTGGTAAGGAGGTCTTCTGCCTGCACTTCCCTCCTACGTGCCTGGATAACCCTGGGGCAAAGCAGAGCTCTACTGGCTTGGGTAGAGCTAAAACACCTCAAGAGGAGGGAGCTGTCGACGCTGTTTTGGCTGAATGGAGGCAGGGGGTAGTACCTGTTATGGGAAGGCTATAGGGGAACGTCCTTGCCTTTGTTTAGTCTTACAAGTCCCTCGTATAGAGAACTTCCTTGGGTCTAAGCCTCTTTTCAAAAGCTCGTTTATCAGAGTTCCTGAAGTCGGGCCTCCCTTGCCACGACAGTGTAATCTTCAGTTCTCCCTTCCTTTCTCCCTTAGGTTGAAAACAGCTTTTCTATTTCTGTCCCCATCTGCAAACAGTTCCACAAGAACATCGTAGGGAAAGGAGGTGCCAACATCAAGAAGGTGAGATATTGCTCCTAACTCAAGTGCTCGTGATGATCACTGCCTGCAGCAAAATCCCACTGGATGCTCTCTCCTGCCCATTGGTGGTGTCCAATATAGCCTGCGAGGGTTTTTCTTCTGACATGGGACACTTCTGAGATGATTTTTTTTTTTTTTTTCCCTTTGTGGCAGATCCGTAAAGAAAGCAACACCAAAATTGATCTCCCAGCAAAGAACAGCAACTCGGAGACAATTGTTATCACAGGCAAGAGGGCAAACTGTGAGGCTGCTCGCCACAGGATAACATCACTTTGGAAGGACCTACAGAAGATGTGCATGTGGCTCAGGAACCGATTGAAGCCATGCTCAAGGAACTGGTGAGCTGGAGTTACTAGTTCCAGTAAGAAACTGGGGGAAGAAGGGGCAACAGAGCAGAGGTGATGAGGTGTTTGTCACATCCATAGGATGTCTTGGCATGCTTAATCGAACTTGCAGGAGACAAATTGTGTGGCCAGGTGGATGACGCCCCTTGGTTATGAACCTCATCCACAGCATCCTTGAAAAGTCAGCATTAATTTTTTTGGTGCGGAGAAGGAAGGATTCTCTTGGTTATAGCTGGAGAGGCATAGAAGTCAGTCTTTTCAATGTTTCATGAGCACAATGCTCTCTTCTCAAAGCAGAGGAATGCTTGTGCTCTGCTGAAGAGCAGAAGTGCTTGTAGCTGACCGCTGGTGAGTCAGTGCCAATACTGGCAGTAGGCAGTTACTTAGGGCACGAGACAGAAGCGGTGGCCTGTCCTACCTGGCCCTATATATTCTAATATAAAATAATGTACATACATACATATATAGATAGATATAAAAAATATAATTCTTTTTAGATCCACGGGACGGATTACGCAATAATCAAGGCTGACCACCAATTCCACCGACACCTCATTGGCAAGAAAGCAGCTAAACGGTAAGTGGAGTGCCTTTCTAGTCCTTCCCATGCTCACACTCTTCGTGTTTAGGAGATGGTATCAGGGGCTCTGTAGCTCACCCAGTGTGCTGTCTCCATCACATTTCCTCTGCTTTTCTGGAGTGGTGGTGGTACAAGGAGAGAAATGGGCCGTGAGGCCTTGCGATGGCTTTAACGGGTGAAAGTACCTTGGGAGCCTGAACAGTAGTGGAATTACTTTGATGTGTCCTGGAGGAATTTTTTTTTTTTTTTTTTCTCCAGACGTTGCTCTGTGCGAATGACATTTTAGCAGCCAGTTGTGGGTGGTGGAAATGTGCTTGGTGAGCTTCTCCCTGTAGAGGAATGAAGGCGGTGGGTTGATTAGCATTGATAACACGCAGCTGTGGCCTTGCCTCAGAGGCAGTGGGTTGATTGACATGGACGACGTGCAGGTGTAGCTGGTTCCCGCTAAGGGGTTAAATAGCCCTGTGGCTTGTGGGAGAGGGTGTCAGCTGGAGGAGGAGCAGTGTGGTCTGGCCTCTGGAGGAAGGTGCTACAGCACCGGCAGTAGAATATGGCCAACGCTAAAGCCTTGTTGCGGTCTGCTAGTTTGATAGCACTGCAACGTGTCCCCAGCCAAGAGTTTGGGGTAGAAAGGAACGATTATCCTCTGCTCTAAATGTGATACTGTTTGGGGAAGAAACACGCCTCGCTCTGACAAGGGAACAATGGGCTCTGTAGATGCCACGGTATTTACTTGGACAGGCTCTCGTGTGGCACAGGCCTGCTCTCGCTGAACTCCAGGGGGAAGAGGCAATTTCCCCTGGCTCAACCCTACCCCACTGAGCCCTTCCCAGAGGCGGCTTTACTTCTTCAACAGCCTCTGAGCAGTCATAATCAAGGTGCCTTGCTTCCAGGTCTTTGCCTAGCAGACGGCGTCACCACAGTCCTTGCCTCGAAGTGAACAGGATGAAGGATCTGTACAAGGTGTCTGTGCGCATTCCCCCGGACAACGAGAAGAGCAACCCGATCAGAATTGAAGGAGACCCACAGGGGGTCCCACAGGCCAAGAAAGAGCTGCTGGAACTCGCTTCCCGTAGGGTGAGTGGGTAGGACGTGATGTTTGGGAGACTGCAGGGTTTGGGCTCTCGTGTTCCCTTGTAACCTTCTGGTGCGAGTGTGTGCCCCTTGCCCACGGAGCACTTGGATCTCAGGACAAGTGCAAGTTCCTCTTCACAAATGTCTTCCCCTGTTCCCTCGGGTAGCCCTTCTCTGTCAACGCAGAGTGAATTTGGTCTGGAGAAAAGAGGGACAGTGCTGGCAAGTAAACCGTCGGGCAGCAAACCGCTAAGTCAAAGTAGATGGCTCTCCGGCTGAACACTCAGTGTGCCCTCTGTTCCCGTCAGGAAAATGAACACGCTGCGGACCTAATCGTTGAGCAGAAATTCCACCGGACCATCACTGGGCAGAAGGCTGAGCGGGTCTGGGAAATCCGGGAGCAATTCCCAGAGGTAAGGCTTTGTAGGAGAGGAGGAATCCAGAGGGGTTCTTTCCTACATGGGTAGTAGGCCTGTCGTCACAGAAGTCGTAACTTTAGTGGCTCTGTAGCGCAAGTGTCTGAGAAGATAGTTCTTTTAGCCAGAGGCCGCTAACACGGTTCCCCTTTTCTGAATGGGAAAAGGGCATGTGTAGGATCCCCCCAACCTTTGCATGTGTCTGACACAAGGGTTCTTGCTTTTGCTTGAGCTAACTATAAATGACCGCTCCTGCAGGTTATCATCAACTTCCCAGACCCTGCACACAAGAGTGACATCGTCCAACTCCGAGGTCCCAAAAACGAGGTGGAGAAGTGCACCGAGTACATGCAAAAGACGGTGGCAGACCTGGTAAGGAGGTCTTCTGCCTGCACTTCCCTCCTACGTGCCTGGATAACCCTGGGGCAAAGCAGAGCTCTACTGGCTTGGGTAGAGCTAAAACACCTCAAGAGGAGGGAGCTGTCGACGCTGTTTTGGCTGAATGGAGGCAGGGGGTAGTACCTGTTATGGGAAGGCTATAGGGGAACGTCCTTGCCTTTGTTTAGTCTTACAAGTCCCTCGTATAGAGAACTTCCTTGGGTCTAAGCCTCTTTTCAAAAGCTCGTTTATCAGAGTTCCTGAAGTCGGGCCTCCCTTGCCACGACAGTGTAATCTTCAGTTCTCCCTTCCTTTCTCCCTTAGGTTGAAAACAGCTTTTCTATTTCTGTCCCCATCTGCAAACAGTTCCACAAGAACATCGTAGGGAAAGGAGGTGCCAACATCAAGAAGGTGAGATATTGCTCCTAACTCAAGTGCTCGTGATGATCACTGCCTGCAGCAAAATCCCACTGGATGCTCTCTCCTGCCCATTGGTGGTGTCCAATATAGCCTGCGAGGGTTTTTCTTCTGACATGGGACACTTCTGAGATGATTTTTTTTTTTTTTTTTCCCTTTGTGGCAGATCCGTAAAGAAAGCAACACCAAAATTGATCTCCCAGCAAAGAACAGCAACTCGGAGACAATTGTTATCACAGGCAAGAGGGCAAACTGTGAGGCTGCTCGCCACAGGATAACATCACTTTGGAAGGACCTACAGAAGATGTGCATGTGGCTCAGGAACCGATTGAAGCCATGCTCAAGGAACTGGTGAGCTGGAGTTACTAGTTCCAGTAAGAAACTGGGGGAAGAAGGGGCAACAGAGCAGAGGTGATGAGGTGTTTGTCACATCCATAGGATGTCTTGGCATGCTTAATCGAACTTGCAGGAGACAAATTGTGTGGCCAGGTGGATGACGCCCCTTGGTTATGAACCTCATCCACAGCATCCTTGAAAAGTCAGCATTAATTTTTTTGGTGCGGAGAAGGAAGGATTCTCTTGGTTATAGCTGGAGAGGCATAGAAGTCAGTCTTTTCAATGTTTCATGAGCACAATGCTCTCTTCTCAAAGCAGAGGAATGCTTGTGCTCTGCTGAAGAGCAGAAGTGCTTGTAGCTGACCGCTGGTGAGTCAGTGCCAATACTGGCAGTAGGCAGTTACTTAGGGCACGAGACAGAAGCGGTGGCCTGTCCTACCTGGCCCTATATATTCTAATATAAAATAATGTACATACATACATATATAGATAGATATAAAAAATATAATTCTTTTTAGATCCACGGGACGGATTACGCAATAATCAAGGCTGACCACCAATTCCACCGACACCTCATTGGCAAGAAAGCAGCTAAACGGTAAGTGGAGTGCCTTTCTAGTCCTTCCCATGCTCACACTCTTCGTGTTTAGGAGATGGTATCAGGGGCTCTGTAGCTCACCCAGTGTGCTGTCTCCATCACATTTCCTCTGCTTTTCTGGAGTGGTGGTGGTACAAGGAGAGAAATGGGCCGTGAGGCCTTGCGATGGCTTTAACGGGTGAAAGTACCTTGGGAGCCTGAACAGTAGTGGAATTACTTTGATGTGTCCTGGAGGAATTTTTTTTTTTTTTTTTTTCTCCAGACGTTGCTCTGTGCGAATGACATTTTAGCAGCCAGTTGTGGGTGGTGGAAATGTGCTTGGTGAGCTTCTCCCTGTAGAGGAATGAAGGTGGTGGGTTGATTAGCATTGATAACATGCAGCTGTGGCCTTGCCTCAGAGGCAGTGGGTTGATTGACATGGACGACGTGCAGGTGTAGCTGGTTCCCGCTAAGGGGTTAAATAGCCCTGTGGCTTGTGGGAGAGGGTGTCAGCTGGAGGAGGAGCAGTGTGGTCTGGCCTCTGGAGGAAGGTGCTACAGCACCGGCAGTAGAATATGGCCAACGCTAAAGCCTTGTTGCGGTCTGCTAGTTTGATAGCACTGCAACGTGTCCCCAGCCAAGAGTTTGGGGTAGAAAGGAACGATTATCCTCTGCTCTAAATGTGATACTGTTTGGGGAAGAAACACGCCTGGCTCTGACAAGGGAACAATGGGCTCTGTAGATGCCACGGTATTTACTTGGACAGGCTCTCGTGTGGCACAGGTCTGCTCTCGCTGAACTCCAGGGGGAAGAGGCAATTTCCCCTGGCTCAACCCTACCCCACTGAGCCCTTCCCAGAGGCGGCTTTACTTCTTCAACAGCCTCTGAGCAGTCATAATCAAGGTGCCTTGCTTCCAGGTCTTTGCCTAGCAGACGGCGTCACCACAGTCCTTGCCTCGAAGTGAACAGGATGAAGGATCTGTACAAGGTGTCTGTGCGCATTCCCCCGGACAACGAGAAGAGCAACCCGATCAGAATTGAAGGAGACCCACAGGGGGTCCCACAGGCCAAGAAAGAGCTGCTGGAACTCGCTTCCCGTAGGGTGAGTGGGTAGGACGTGATGTTTGGGAGACTGCAGGGTTTGGGCTCTCGTGTTCCCTTGTAACCTTCTGGTGCGAGTGTGTGCCCCTTGCCCACGGAGCACTTGGATCTCAGGACAAGTGCAAGTTCCTCTTCACAAATGTCTTCCCCTGTTCCCTCGGGTAGCCCTTCTCTGTCAACGCAGAGTGAATTTGGTCTGGAGAAAAGAGGGACAGTGCTGGCAAGTAAACCGTCGGGCAGCAAACCGCTAAGTCAAAGTAGATGGCTCTCCGGCTGAACACTCAGTGTGCCCTCTGTTCCCGTCAGGAAAATGAACACGCTGCGGACCTAATCGTTGAGCAGAAATTCCACCGGACCATCACTGGGCAGAAGGCTGAGCGGGTCTGGGAAATCCGGGAGCAATTCCCAGAGGTAAGGCTTTGTAGGAGAGGAGGAATCCAGAGGGGTTATTTCCTACATGGGTAGTAGGCCTGTCGTCACAGAAGTCGTAACTTTAGTGGCTCTGTAGCGCAAGTGTCTGAGAAGATAGTTCTTTTAGCCAGAGGCCGCTAACACGGTTCCCCTTTTCTGAATGGGAAAAGGGCATGTGTAGGATCCCCCCAACCTTTGCATGTGTCTGACACAAGGGTTCTTGCTTTTGCTTGAGCTAACTATAAATGACCGCTCCTGCAGGTTATCATCAACTTCCCAGACCCTGCACACAAGAGTGACATCGTCCAACTCCGAGGTCCCAAAAACGAGGTGGAGAAGTGCACCGAGTACATGCAAAAGACGGTGGCAGACCTGGTAAGGAGGTCTTCTGCCTGCACTTCCCTCCTACGTGCCTGGATAACCCTGGGGCAAAGCAGAGCTCTACTGGCTTGGGTAGAGCTAAAACACCTCAAGAGGAGGGAGCTGTCGACGCTGTTTTGGCTGAATGGAGGCAGGGGGTAGTACCTGTTATGGGAAGGCTATAGGGGAACGTCCTTGCCTTTGTTTAGTCTTACAAGTCCCTCGTATAGAGAACTTCCTTGGGTCTAAGCCTCTTTTCAAAAGCTCGTTTATCAGAGTTCCTGAAGTCGGGCCTCCCTTGCCACGACAGTGTAATCTTCAGTTCTCCCTTCCTTTCTCCCTTAGGTTGAAAACAGCTTTTCTATTTCTGTCCCCATCTGCAAACAGTTCCACAAGAACATCGTAGGGAAAGGAGGTGCCAACATCAAGAAGGTGAGATATTGCTCCTAACTCAAGTGCTCGTGATGATCACTGCCTGCAGCAAAATCCCACTGGATGCTCTCTCCTGCCCATTGGTGGTGTCCAATATAGCCTGCGAGGGTTTTTCTTCTGACATGGGACACTTCTGAGATGATTTTTTTTTTTTTTTCCCTTTGTGGCAGATCCGTAAAGAAAGCAACACCAAAATTGATCTCCCAGCAAAGAACAGCAACTCGGAGACAATTGTTATCACAGGCAAGAGGGCAAACTGTGAGGCTGCTCGCCACAGGATAACATCACTTTGGAAGGACCTACAGAAGATGTGCATGTGGCTCAGGAACCGATTGAAGCCATGCTCAAGGAACTGGTGAGCTGGAGTTACTAGTTCCAGTAAGAAACTGGGGGAAGAAGGGGCAACAGAGCAGAGGTGATGAGGTGTTTGTCACATCCATAGGATGTCTTGGCATGCTTAATCGAACTTGCAGGAGACAAATTGTGTGGCCAGGTGGATGACGCCCCTTGGTTATGAACCTCATCCATAGCATCCTTGAAAAGTCAGCATTAATTTTTTTGGTGCGGAGAAGGAAGGATTCTCTTGGTTATAGCTGGAGAGGCATAGAAGTCAGTCTTTTCAATGTTTCATGAGCACAATGCTCTCTTCTCAAAGCAGAGGAATGCTTGTGCTCTGCTGAAGAGCAGAAGTGCTTGTAGCTGACCGCTGGTGAGTCAGTGCCAATACTGGCAGTAGGCAGTTACTTAGGGCACGAGACAGAAGCGGTGGCCTGTCCTACCTGGCCCTATATATTCTAATATAAAATAATGTACATACATACATATATAGATAGATATAAAAAATATAATTCTTTTTAGATCCACGGGACGGATTACGCAATAATCAAGGCTGACCACCAATTCCACCGACACCTCATTGGCAAGAAAGCAGCTAAACGGTAAGTGGAGTGCCTTTCTAGTCCTTCCCATGCTCACACTCTTCGTGTTTAGGAGATGGTATCAGGGGCTCTGTAGCTCACCCAGTGTGCTGTCTCCATCACATTTCCTCTGCTTTTCTGGAGTGGTGGTGGTACAAGGAGAGAAATGGGCCGTGAGGCCTTGCGATGGCTTTAACGGGTGAAAGTACCTTGGGAGCCTGAACAGTAGTGGAATTACTTTGATGTGTCCTGGAGGAATTTTTTTTTTTTTTTTTCTCCAGACGTTGCTCTGTGCGAATGACATTTTAGCAGCCAGTTGTGGGTGGTGGAAATGTGCTTGGTGAGCTTCTCCCTGTAGAGGAATGAAGGCGGTGGGTTGATTAGCATTGATAACACGCAGCTGTGGCCTTGCCTCAGAGGCAGTGGGTTGATTGACATGGACGATGTGCAGGTGTAGCTGGTTCCCGCTAAGGGGTTAAATAGCCCTGTGGCTTGTGGGAGAGGGTGTCAGCTGGAGGAGGAGCAGTGTGGTCTGGCCTCTGGAAGAAGGTGCTACAGCACCGGCAGTAGAATATGGCCAACGCTAAAGCCTTGTTGCGGTCTGCTAGTTTGATAGCACTGCAAGGTGTCCCCAGCCAAGAGTTTGGGGTAGAAAGGAACGATTATCCTCTGCTCTAAATGTGATACTGTTTGGGGAAGAAACACGCCTGGCTCTGACAAGGGAACAATGGGCTCTGTAGATGCCACGGTATTTACTTGGACAGGCTCTCGTGTGGCACAGGTCTGCTCTCGCTGAACTCCAGGGGGAAGAGGCAATTTCCCCTGGCTCAACCCTACCCCACTGAGCCCTTCCCAGAGGCGGCTTTACTTCTTCAACAGCCTCTGAGCAGTGATAATCAAGGTGCCTTGCTTCCAGGTCTTTGCCTAGCAGACGGCGTCACCACAGCCCTTGCCTCGAAGTGAACAGGATGAAGGATCTGTACAAGGTGTCTGTGCGCATTCCCCCGGACAACGAGAAGAGCAACCCGATCAGAATTGAAGGAGACCCACAGGGGGTCCCACAGGCCAAGAAAGAGCTGCTGGAACTCGCTTCCCGTAGGGTGAGTGGGTAGGACGTGATGTTTGGGAGACTGCAGGGTTTGGGCTCTCGTGTTCCCTTGTAACCTTCTGGTGCGAGTGTGTGCCCCTTGCCCACGGAGCACTTGGATCTCAGGACAAGTGCAAGTTCCTCTTCACAAATGTCTTCCCCTGTTCCCTCGGGTAGCCCTTCTCTGTCAACGCAGAGTGAATTTGGTCTGGAGAAAAGAGGGACAGTGCTGGCAAGTAAACCGTCGGGCAGCAAACCGCTAAGTCAAAGTAGATGGCTCTCCGGCTGAACACTCAGTGTGCCCTCTGTTCCCGTCAGGAAAATGAACACGCTGCGGACCTAATCGTTGAGCAGAAATTCCACCGGACCATCACTGGGCAGAAGGCTGAGCGGGTCTGGGAAATCCGGGAGCAATTCCCAGAGGTAAGGCTTTGTAGGAGAGGAGGAATCCAGAGGGGTTATTTCCTACATGGGTAGTAGGCCTGTCGTCACAGAAGTCGTAACTTTAGTGGCTCTGTAGCGCAAGTGTCTGAGAAGATAGTTCTTTTAGCCAGAGGCCGCTAACACGGTTCCCCTGTTCTGAATGGGAAAAGGGCATGTGTAGGATCCCCCCAACCTTTGCATGTGTCTGACACAAGGGTTCTTGCTTTTGCTTGAGCTAACTATAAATGACCGCTCCTGCAGGTTATCATCAACTTCCCAGACCCTGCACACAAGAGTGACATCGTCCAACTCCGAGGTCCCAAAAACGAGGTGGAGAAGTGCACCGAGTACATGCAAAAGACGGTGGCAGACCTGGTAAGGAGGTCTTCTGCCTGCACTTCCCTCCTACGTGCCTGGATAACCCTGGGGCAAAGCAGAGCTCTACTGGCTTGGGTAGAGCTAAAACACCTCAAGAGGAGGGAGCTGTCGACGCTGTTTTGGCTGAATGGAGGCAGGGGGTAGTACCTGTTATGGGAAGGCTATAGGGGAACGTCCTTGCCTTTGTTTAGTCTTACAAGTCCCTCGTATAGAGAACTTCCTTGGGTCTAAGCCTCTTTTCAAAAGCTCGTTTATCAGAGTTCCTGAAGTCGGGCCTCCCTTGCCACGACAGTGTAATCTTCAGTTCTCCCTTCCTGCCTCCCTTAGGTTGAAAACAGCTTTTCTATTTCTGTCCCCATCTGCAAACAGTTCCACAAGAACATCGTAGGGAAAGGAGGTGCCAACATCAAGAAGGTGAGATATTGCTCCTAACTCAAGTGCTCGTGATGATCACTGCCTGCAGCAAAATCCCACTGGATGCTCTCTCCTGCCCATTGGTGGTGTCCAATATAGCCTGCGAGGGTTTTTCTTCTGACATGGGACACTTCTGAGATGATTTTTTTTTTTTTTTCCCTTTGTGGCAGATCCGTAAAGAAAGCAACACCAAAATTGATCTCCCAGCAAAGAACAGCAACTCGGAGACAATTGTTATCACAGGCAAGAGGGCAAACTGTGAGGCTGCTCGCCACAGGATAACATCACTTTGGAAGGACCTACAGAAGATGTGCATGTGGCTCAGGAACCGATTGAAGCCATGCTCAAGGAACTGGTGAGCTGGAGTTACTAGTTCCAGTAAGAAACTGGGGGAAGAAGGGGCAACAGAGCAGAGGTGATGAGGTGTTTGTCACATCCATAGGATGTCTTGGCATGCTTAATCGAACTTGCAGGAGACAAATTGTGTGGCCAGGTGGATGACGCCCCTTGGTTATGAAACTCATCCACAACATCCTTGAAAAGTCAGCATTAATTTTTTTGGTGCGGAGAAGGAAGGATTCTCTTGGTTATAGCTGGAGAGGCATAGAAGTCAGTCTTTTCAATGTTTCATGAGCACAATGCTCTCTTCTCAAAGCAGAGGAATGCTTGTGCTCTGCTGAAGAGCAGAAGTGCTTGTAGCTGACCGCTGGTGAGTCAGTGCCAATACTGGCAGTAGGCAGTTACTTAGGGCACGAGACAGAAGCGGTGGCCTGTCCTACCTGGCCCTATATATTCTAATATAAAATAATGTACATACATACATATATAGATAGATATAAAAAATATAATTCTTTTTAGATCCACGGGACGGATTACGCAATAATCAAGGCTGACCACCAATTCCACCGACACCTCATTGGCAAGAAAGCAGCTAAACGGTAAGTGGAGTGCCTTTCTAGTCCTTCCCATGCTCACACTCTTCGTGTTTAGGAGATGGTATCAGGGGCTCTGTAGCTCACCCAGTGTGCTGTCTCCATCACATTTCCTCTGCTTTTCTGGAGTGGTGGTGGTACAAGGAGAGAAATGGGCCGTGAGGCCTTGTGATGGCTTTAACGGGTGAAAGTACCTTGGGAGCCTGAACAGTAGTGGAATTACTTTGATGTGTCCTGGAGGAATTTTTTTTTTTTTTTTTTCTCCAGACGTTGCTCTGTGCGAATGACATTTTAGCAGCCAGTTGTGGGTGGTGGAAATGTGCTTGGTGAGCTTCTCCCTGTAGAGGAATGAAGGCGGTGGGTTGATTAGCATTGATAACACGCAGCTGTGGCCTTGCCTCAGAGGCAGTGGGTTGATTGACATGGACGATGTGCAGGTGTAGCTGGTTCCCGCTAAGGGGTTAAATAGCCCTGTGGCTTGTGGGAGAGGGTGTCAGCTGGAGGAGGAGCAGTGTGGTCTGGCCTCTGGAAGAAGGTGCTACAGCACCGGCAGTAGAATATGGCCAACGCTAAAGCCTTGTTGCGGTCTGCTAGTTTGATAGCACTGCAAGGTGTCCCCAGCCAAGAGTTTGGGGTAGAAAGGAACGATTATCCTCTGCTCTAAATGTGATACTGTTTGGGGAAGAAACACGCCTGGCTCTGACAAGGGAACAATGGGCTCTGTAGATGCCACGGTATTTACTTGGACAGGCTCTCGTGTGGCACAGGTCTGCTCTCGCTGAACTCCAGGGGGAAGAGGCAATTTCCCCTGGCTCAACCCTACCCCACTGAGCCCTTCACAGAGGCGGCTTTACTTCTTCAACAGCCTCTGAGCAGTGATAATCAAGGTGCCTTGCTTCCAGGTCTTTGCCTAGCAGACGGCGTCACCACAGTCCTTGCCTCGAAGTGAACAGGATGAAGGATCTGTACAAGGTGTCTGTGCGCATTCCCCCGGACAACGAGAAGAGCAACCCGATCAGAATTGAAGGAGACCCACAGGGGGTCCCACAGGCCAAGAAAGAGCTGCTGGAACTCGCTTCCCGTAGGGTGAGTGGGTAGGACGTGATGTTTGGGAGACTGCAGGGTTTGGGCTCTCGTGTTCCCTTGTAACCTTCTGGTGCGAGTGTGTGCCCCTTGCCCACGGAGCACTTGGATCTCAGGACAAGTGCAAGTTCCTCTTCACAAATGTCTTCCCCTCTTCCCTCGGGTAGCCCTTCTCTGTCAACGCAGAGTGAATTTGGTCTGGAGAAAAGAGGGACAGTGCTGGCAAGTAAACCGTCGGGCAGCAAACCGCTAAGTCAAAGTAGATGGCTCTCCGGCTGAACACTCAGTGTGCCCTCTGTTCCCGTCAGGAAAATGAACACGCTGCGGACCTAATCGTTGAGCAGAAATTCCACCGGACCATCACTGGGCAGAAGGCTGAGCGGGTCTGGGAAATCCGGGAGCAATTCCCAGAGGTAAGGCTTTGTAGGAGAGGAGGAATCCAGAGGGGTTATTTCCTACATGGGTAGTAGGCCTGTCGTCACAGAAGTCGTAACTTTAGTGGCTCTGTAGCGCAAGTGTCTGAGAAGATAGTTCTTTTAGCCAGAGGCCGCTAACACGGTTCCCCTGTTCTGAATGGGAAAAGGGCATGTGTAGGATCCCCCCAACCTTTGCATGTGTCTGACACAAGGGTTCTTGCTTTTGCTTGAGCTAACTATAAATGACCGCTCCTGCAGGTTATCATCAACTTCCCAGACCCTGCACACAAGAGTGACATCGTCCAACTCCGAGGTCCCAAAAACGAGGTGGAGAAGTGCACCGAGTACATGCAAAAGACGGTGGCAGACCTGGTAAGGAGGTCTTCTGCCTGCACTTCCCTCCTACGTGCCTGGATAACCCTGGGGCAAAGCAGAGCTCTACTGGCTTGGGTAGAGCTAAAACACCTCAAGAGGAGGGAGCTGTCGACGCTGTTTTGGCTGAATGGAGGCAGGGGGTAGTACCTGTTATGGGAAGGCTATAGGGGAACGTCCTTGCCTTTGTTTAGTCTTACAAGTCCCTCGTATAGAGAACTTCCTTGGGTCTAAGCCTCTTTTCAAAAGCTCGTTTATCAGAGTTCCTGAAGTCGGGCCTCCCTTGCCACGACAGTGTAATCTTCAGTTCTCCCTTCCTTTCTCCCTTAGGTTGAAAACAGCTTTTCTATTTCTGTCCCCATCTGCAAACAGTTCCACAAGAACATCGTAGGGAAAGGAGGTGCCAACATCAAGAAGGTGAGATATTGCTCCTAACTCAAGTGCTCGTGATGATCACTGCCTGCAGCAAAATCCCACTGGATGCTCTCTCCTGCCCATTGGTGGTGTCCAATATAGCCTGCGAGGGTTTTTCTTCTGACATGGGACACTTCTGAGATGATTTTTTTTTTTTTTCCCTTTGTGGCAGATCCGTAAAGAAAGCAACACCAAAATTGATCTCCCAGCAAAGAACAGCAACTCGGAGACAATTGTTATCACAGGCAAGAGGGCAAACTGTGAGGCTGCTCGCCACAGGATAACATCACTTTGGAAGGACCTACAGAAGATGTGCATGTGGCTCAGGAACCGATTGAAGCCATGCTCAAGGAACTGGTGAGCTGGAGTTACTAGTTCCAGTAAGAAACTGGGGGAAGAAGGGGCAACAGAGCAGAGGTGATGAGGTGTTTGTCACATCCATAGGATGTCTTGGCATGCTTAATCGAACTTGCAGGAGACAAATTGTGTGGCCAGGTGGATGACGCCCCTTGGTTATGAACCTCATCCATAGCATCCTTGAAAAGTCAGCATTAATTTTTTTGGTGCGGAGAAGGAAGGATTCTCTTGGTTATAGCTGGAGAGGCATAGAAGTCAGTCTTTTCAATGTTTCATGAGCACAATGCTCTCTTCTCAAAGCAGAGGAATGCTTGTGCTCTGCTGAAGAGCAGAAGTGCTTGTAGCTGACCGCTGGTGAGTCAGTGCCAATACTGGCAGTAGGCAGTTACTTAGGGCACGAGACAGAAGCGGTGGCCTGTCCTACCTGGCCCTATATATTCTAATATAAAATAATGTACATACATACATATATAGATAGATATAAAAAATATAATTCTTTTTAGATCCACGGGACGGATTACGCAATAATCAAGGCTGACCACCAATTCCACCGACACCTCATTGGCAAGAAAGCAGCTAAACGGTAAGTGGAGTGCCTTTCTAGTCCTTCCCATGCTCACACTCTTCGTGTTTAGGAGATGGTATCAGGGGCTCTGTAGCTCACCCAGTGTGCTGTCTCCATCACATTTCCTCTGCTTTTCTGGAGTGGTGGTGGTACAAGGAGAGAAATGGGCCGTGAGGCCTTGCGATGGCTTTAACGGGTGAAAGTACCTTGGGAGCCTGAACAGTAGTGGAATTACTTTGATGTGTCCTGGAGGAATTTTTTTTTTTTTTTTTCTCCAGACGTTGCTCTGTGCGAATGACATTTTAGCAGCCAGTTGTGGGTGGTGGAAATGTGCTTGGTGAGCTTCTCCCTGTAGAGGAATGAAGGCGGTGGGTTGATTAGCATTGATAACACGCAGCTGTGGCCTTGCCTCAGAGGCAGTGGGTTGATTGACATGGACGATGTGCAGGTGTAGCTGGTTCCCGCTAAGGGGTTAAATAGCCCTGTGGCTTGTGGGAGAGGGTGTCAGCTGGAGGAGGAGCAGTGTGGTCTGGCCTCTGGAAGAAGGTGCTACAGCACCGGCAGTAGAATATGGCCAACGCTAAAGCCTTGTTGCGGTCTGCTAGTTTGATAGCACTGCAAGGTGTCCCCAGCCAAGAGTTTGGGGTAGAAAGGAACGATTATCCTCTGCTCTAAATGTGATACTGTTTGGGGAAGAAACACGCCTGGCTCTGACAAGGGAACAATGGGCTCTGTAGATGCCACGGTATTTACTTGGACAGGCTCTCGTGTGGCACAGGTCTGCTCTCGCTGAACTCCAGGGGGAAGAGGCAATTTCCCCTGGCTCAACCCTACCCCACTGAGCCCTTCACAGAGGCGGCTTTACTTCTTCAACAGCCTCTGAGCAGTGATAATCAAGGTGCCTTGCTTCCAGGTCTTTGCCTAGCAGACGGCGTCACCACAGTCCTTGCCTCGAAGTGAACAGGATGAAGGATCTGTACAAGGTGTCTGTGCGCATTCCCCCGGACAACGAGAAGAGCAACCCGATCAGAATTGAAGGAGACCCACAGGGGGTCCCACAGGCCAAGAAAGAGCTGCTGGAACTCGCTTCCCGTAGGGTGAGTGGGTAGGACGTGATGTTTGGGAGACTGCAGGGTTTGGGCTCTCGTGTTCCCTTGTAACCTTCTGGTGCGAGTGTGTGCCCCTTGCCCACGGAGCACTTGGATCTCAGGACAAGTGCAAGTTCCTCTTCACAAATGTCTTCCCCTGTTCCCTCGGGTAGCCCTTCTCTGTCAACGCAGAGTGAATTTGGTCTGGAGAAAAGAGGGACAGTGCTGGCAAGTAAACCGTCGGGCAGCAAACCGCTAAGTCAAAGTAGATGGCTCTCCGGCTGAACACTCAGTGTGCCCTCTGTTCCCGTCAGGAAAATGAACACGCTGCGGACCTAATCGTTGAGCAGAAATTCCACCGGACCATCACTGGGCAGAAGGCTGAGCGGGTCTGGGAAATCCGGGAGCAATTCCCAGAGGTAAGGCTTTGTAGGAGAGGAGGAATCCAGAGGGGTTCTTTCCTACATGGGTAGTAGGCCTGTCGTCACAGAAGTCGTAACTTTAGTGGCTCTGTAGCGCAAGTGTCTGAGAAGATAGTTCTTTTAGCCAGAGGCCGCTAACACGGTTCCCCTGTTCTGAATGGGAAAAGGGCATGTGTAGGATCCCCCCAACCTTTGCATGTGTCTGACACAAGGGTTCTTGCTTTTGCTTGAGCTAACTATAAATGACCGCTCCTGCAGGTTATCATCAACTTCCCAGACCCTGCACACAAGAGTGACATCGTCCAACTCCGAGGTCCCAAAAACGAGGTGGAGAAGTGCACCGAGTACATGCAAAAGACGGTGGCAGACCTGGTAAGGAGGTCTTCTGCCTGCACTTCCCTCCTACGTGCCTGGATAACCCTGGGGCAAAGCAGAGCTCTACTGGCTTGGGTAGAGCTAAAACACCTCAAGAGGAGGGAGCTGTCGACGCTGTTTTGGCTGAATGGAGGCAGGGGGTAGTACCTGTTATGGGAAGGCTATAGGGGAACGTCCTTGCCTTTGTTTAGTCTTACAAGTCCCTCGTATAGAGAACTTCCTTGGGTCTAAGCCTCTTTTCAAAAGCTCGTTTATCAGAGTTCCTGAAGTCGGGCCTCCCTTGCCACGACAGTGTAATCTTCAGTTCTCCCTTCCTGCCTCCCTTAGGTTGAAAACAGCTTTTCTATTTCTGTCCCCATCTGCAAACAGTTCCACAAGAACATCGTAGGGAAAGGAGGTGCCAACATCAAGAAGGTGAGATATTGCTCCTAACTCAAGTGCTCGTGATGATCACTGCCTGCAGCAAAATCCCACTGGATGCTCTCTCCTGCCCATTGGTGGTGTCCAATATAGCCTGCGAGGGTTTTTCTTCTGACATGGGACACTTCTGAGATGATTTTTTTTTTTTTTTCCCTTTGTGGCAGATCCGTAAAGAAAGCAACACCAAAATTGATCTCCCAGCAAAGAACAGCAACTCGGAGACAATTGTTATCACAGGCAAGAGGGCAAACTGTGAGGCTGCTCGCCACAGGATAACATCACTTTGGAAGGACCTACAGAAGATGTGCATGTGGCTCAGGAACCGATTGAAGCCATGCTCAAGGAACTGGTGAGCTGGAGTTACTAGTTCCAGTAAGAAACTGGGGGAAGAAGGGGCAACAGAGCAGAGGTGATGAGGTGTTTGTCACATCCATAGGATGTCTTGGCATGCTTAATCGAACTTGCAGGAGACAAATTGTGTGGCCAGGTGGATGACGCCCCTTGGTTATGAAACTCATCCACAACATCCTTGAAAAGTCAGCATTAATTTTTTTGGTGCGGAGAAGGAAGGATTCTCTTGGTTATAGCTGGAGAGGCATAGAAGTCAGTCTTTTCAATGTTTCATGAGCACAATGCTCTCTTCTCAAAGCAGAGGAATGCTTGTGCTCTGCTGAAGAGCAGAAGTGCTTGTAGCTGACCGCTGGTGAGTCAGTGCCAATACTGGCAGTAGGCAGTTACTTAGGGCACGAGACAGAAGCGGTGGCCTGTCCTACCTGGCCCTATATATTCTAATATAAAATAATGTACATACATACATATATAGATAGATATAAAAAATATAATTCTTTTTAGATCCACGGGACGGATTACGCAATAATCAAGGCTGACCACCAATTCCACCGACACCTCATTGGCAAGAAAGCAGCTAAACGGTAAGTGGAGTGCCTTTCTAGTCCTTCCCATGCTCACACTCTTCGTGTTTAGGAGATGGTATCAGGGGCTCTGTAGCTCACCCAGTGTGCTGTCTCCATCACATTTCCTCTGCTTTTCTGGAGTGGTGGTGGTACAAGGAGAGAAATGGGCCGTGAGGCCTTGCGATGGCTTTAACGGGTGAAAGTACCTTGGGAGCCTGAACAGTAGTGGAATTACTTTGATGTGTCCTGGAGGAATTTTTTTTTTTTTTTTTTCTCCAGACGTTGCTCTGTGCGAATGACATTTTAGCAGCCAGTTGTGGGTGGTGGAAATGTGCTTGGTGAGCTTCTCCCTGTAGAGGAATGAAGGCGGTGGGTTGATTAGCATTGATAACACGCAGCTGTGGCCTTGCCTCAGAGGCAGTGGGTTGATTGACATGGACGATGTGCAGGTGTAGCTGGTTCCCGCTAAGGGGTTAAATAGCCCTGTGGCTTGTGGGAGAGGGTGTCAGCTGGAGGAGGAGCAGTGTGGTCTGGCCTCTGGAGGAAGGTGCTACAGCACCGGCAGTAGAATATGGCCAACGCTAAAGCCTTGTTGCGGTCTGCTAGTTTGATAGCACTGCAAGGTGTCCCCAGCCAAGAGTTTGGGGTAGAAAGGAACGATTATCCTCTGCTCTAAATGTGATACTGTTTGGGGAAGAAACACGCCTGGCTCTGACAAGGGAACAATGGGCTCTGTAGATGCCACGGTATTTACTTGGACAGGCTCTCGTGTGGCACAGGTCTGCTCTCGCTGAACTCCAGGGGGAAGAGGCAATTTCCCCTGGCTCAACCCTACCCCACTGAGCCCTTCACAGAGGCGGCTTTACTTCTTCAACAGCCTCTGAGCAGTGATAATCAAGGTGCCTTGCTTCCAGGTCTTTGCCTAGCAGACGGCGTCACCACAGTCCTTGCCTCGAAGTGAACAGGATGAAGGATCTGTACAAGGTGTCTGTGCGCATTCCCCCGGACAACGAGAAGAGCAACCCGATCAGAATTGAAGGAGACCCACAGGGGGTCCCACAGGCCAAGAAAGAGCTGCTGGAACTCGCTTCCCGTAGGGTGAGTGGGTAGGACGTGATGTTTGGGAGACTGCAGGGTTTGGGCTCTCGTGTTCCCTTGTAACCTTCTGGTGCGAGTGTGTGCCCCTTGCCCACGGAGCACTTGGATCTCAGGACAAGTGCAAGTTCCTCTTCACAAATGTCTTCCCCTCTTCCCTCGGGTAGCCCTTCTCTGTCAACGCAGAGTGAATTTGGTCTGGAGAAAAGAGGGACAGTGCTGGCAAGTAAACCGTCGGGCAGCAAACCGCTAAGTCAAAGTAGATGGCTCTCCGGCTGAACACTCAGTGTGCCCTCTGTTCCCGTCAGGAAAATGAACACGCTGCGGACCTAATCGTTGAGCAGAAATTCCACCGGACCATCACTGGGCAGAAGGCTGAGCGGGTCTGGGAAATCCGGGAGCAATTCCCAGAGGTAAGGCTTTGTAGGAGAGGAGGAATCCAGAGGGGTTATTTCCTACATGGGTAGTAGGCCTGTCGTCACAGAAGTCGTAACTTTAGTGGCTCTGTAGCGCAAGTGTCTGAGAAGATAGTTCTTTTAGCCAGAGGCCGCTAACACGGTTCCCCTGTTCTGAATGGGAAAAGGGCATGTGTAGGATCCCCCCAACCTTTGCATGTGTCTGACACAAGGGTTCTTGCTTTTGCTTGAGCTAACTATAAATGACCGCTCCTGCAGGTTATCATCAACTTCCCAGACCCTGCACACAAGAGTGACATCGTCCAACTCCGAGGTCCCAAAAACGAGGTGGAGAAGTGCACCGAGTACATGCAAAAGACGATGGCAGACCTGGTAAGGAGGTCTTCTGCCTGCACTTCCCTCCTACGTGCCTGGATAACCCTGGGGCAAAGCAGAGCTCTACTGGCTTGGGTAGAGCTAAAACACCTCAAGAGGAGGGAGCTGTCGACGCTGTTTTGGCTGAATGGAGGCAGGGGGTAGTACCTGTTATGGGAAGGCTATAGGGGAACGTCCTTGCCTTTGTTTAGTCTTACAAGTCCCTCGTATAGAGAACTTCCTTGGGTCTAAGCCTCTTTTCAAAAGCTCGTTTATCAGAGTTCCTGAAGTCGGGCCTCCCTTGCCACGACAGTGTAATCTTCAGTTCTCCCTTCCTGCCTCCCTTAGGTTGAAAACAGCTTTTCTATTTCTGTCCCCATCTGCAAACAGTTCCACAAGAACATCGTAGGGAAAGGAGGTGCCAACATCAAGAAGGTGAGATATTGCTCCTAACTCAAGTGCTCGTGATGATCACTGCCTGCAGCAAAATCCCACTGGATGCTCTCTCCTGCCCATTGGTGGTGTCCAATATAGCCTGCGAGGGTTTTTCTTCTGACATGGGACACTTCTGAGATGAATTTTTTTTTTTTTTCCCTTTGTGGCAGATCCGTAAAGAAAGCAACACCAAAATTGATCTCCCAGCAAAGAACAGCAACTCGGAGACAATTGTTATCACAGGCAAGAGGGCAAACTGTGAGGCTGCTCGCCACAGGATAACATCACTTTGGAAGGACCTACAGAAGATGTGCATGTGGCTCAGGAACCGATTGAAGCCATGCTCAAGGAACTGGTGAGCTGGAGTTACTAGTTCCAGTAAGAAACTGGGGGAAGAAGGGGCAACAGAGCAGAGGTGATGAGGTGTTTGTCACATCCATAGGATGTCTTGGCATGCTTAATCGAACTTGCAGGAGACAAATTGTGTGGCCAGGTGGATGACGCCCCTTGGTTATGAACCTCATCCATAGCATCCTTGAAAAGTCAGCATCAATTTTTTTGGTGCGGAGAAGGAAGGATTCTCTTGGTTATAGCTGGAGAGGCATAGAAGTCAGTCTTTTCAATGTTTCATGAGCACAATGCTCTCTTCTCAAAGCAGAGGAATGCTTGTGCTCTGCTGAAGAGCAGAAGTGCTTGTAGCTGACCGCTGGTGAGTCAGTGCCAATACTGGCAGTAGGCAGTTACTTAGGGCACGAGACAGAAGCGGTGGCCTGTCCTACCTGGCCCTATATATTCTAATATAAAATAATGTACATACATACATATATAGATAGATATAAAAAATATAATTCTTTTTAGATCCACGGGACGGATTACGCAATAATCAAGGCTGACCACCAATTCCACCGACACCTCATTGGCAAGAAAGCAGCTAAACGGTAAGTGGAGTGCCTTTCTAGTCCTTCCCATGCTCACACTCTTCGTGTTTAGGAGATGGTATCAGGGGCTCTGTAGCTCACCCAGTGTGCTGTCTCCATCACATTTCCTCTGCTTTTCTGGAGTGGTGGTGGTACAAGGAGAGAAATGGGCCGTGAGGCCTTGCGATGGCTTTAACGGGTGAAAGTACCTTGGGAGCCTGAACAGTAGTGGAATTACTTTGATGTGTCCTGGAGGAATTTTTTTTTTTTTTTTTCTCCAGACGTTGCTCTGTGCGAATGACATTTTAGCAGCCAGTTGTGGGTGGTGGAAATGTGCTTGGTGAGCTTCTCCCTGTAGAGGAATGAAGGCGGTGGGTTGATTAGCATTGATAACACGCAGCTGTGGCCTTGCCTCAGAGGCAGTGGGTTGATTGACATGGACGATGTGCAGGTGTAGCTGGTTCCCGCTAAGGGGTTAAATAGCCCTGTGGCTTGTGGGAGAGGGTGTCAGCTGGAGGAGGAGCAGTGTGGTCTGGCCTCTGGAAGAAGGTGCTACAGCACCGGCAGTAGAATATGGCCAACGCTAAAGCCTTGTTGCGGTCTGCTAGTTTGATAGCACTGCAAGGTGTCCCCAGCCAAGAGTTTGGGGTAGAAAGGAACGATTATCCTCTGCTCTAAATGTGATACTGTTTGGGGAAGAAACACGCCTGGCTCTGACAAGGGAACAATGGGCTCTGTAGATGCCACGGTATTTACTTGGACAGGCTCTCGTGTGGCACAGGTCTGCTCTCGCTGAACTCCAGGGGGAAGAGGCAATTTCCCCTGGCTCAACCCTACCCCACTGAGCCCTTCCCAGAGGCGGCTTTACTTCTTCAACAGCCTCTGAGCAGTGATAATCAAGGTGCCTTGCTTCCAGGTCTTTGCCTAGCAGACGGCGTCACCACAGTCCTTGCCTCGAAGTGAACAGGATGAAGGATCTGTACAAGGTGTCTGTGCGCATTCCCCCGGACAACGAGAAGAGCAACCCGATCAGAATTGAAGGAGACCCACAGGGGGTCCCACAGGCCAAGAAAGAGCTGCTGGAACTCGCTTCCCGTAGGGTGAGTGGGTAGGACGTGATGTTTGGGAGACTGCAGGGTTTGGGCTCTCGTGTTCCCTTGTAACCTTCTGGTGCGAGTGTGTGCCCCTTGCCCACGGAGCACTTGGATCTCAGGACAAGTGCAAGTTCCTCTTCACAAATGTCTTCCCCTGTTCCCTCGGGTAGCCCTTCTCTGTCAACGCAGAGTGAATTTGGTCTGGAGAAAAGAGGGACAGTGCTGGCAAGTAAACCGTCGGGCAGCAAACCGCTAAGTCAAAGTAGATGGCTCTCCGGCTGAACACTCAGTGTGCCCTCTGTTCCCGTCAGGAAAATGAACACGCTGCGGACCTAATCGTTGAGCAGAAATTCCACCGGACCATCACTGGGCAGAAGGCTGAGCGGGTCTGGGAAATCCGGGAGCAATTCCCAGAGGTAAGGCTTTGTAGGAGAGGAGGAATCCAGAGGGGTTCTTTCCTACATGGGTAGTAGGCCTGTCGTCACAGAAGTCGTAACTTTAGTGGCTCTGTAGCGCAAGTGTCTGAGAAGATAGTTCTTTTAGCCAGAGGCCGCTAACACGGTTCCCCTTTTCTGAATGGGAAAAGGGCATGTGTAGGATCCCCCCAACCTTTGCATGTGTCTGACACAAGGGTTCTTGCTTTTGCTTGAGCTAACTATAAATGACCGCTCCTGCAGGTTATCATCAACTTCCCAGACCCTGCACACAAGAGTGACATCGTCCAACTCCGAGGTCCCAAAAACGAGGTGGAGAAGTGCACCGAGTACATGCAAAAGACGGTGGCAGACCTGGTAAGGAGGTCTTCTGCCTGCACTTCCCTCCTACGTGCCTGGATAACCCTGGGGCAAAGCAGAGCTCTACTGGCTTGGGTAGAGCTAAAACACCTCAAGAGGAGGGAGCTGTCGACGCTGTTTTGGCTGAATGGAGGCAGGGGGTAGTACCTGTTATGGGAAGGCTATAGGGGAACGTCCTTGCCTTTGTTTAGTCTTACAAGTCCCTCGTATAGAGAACTTCCTTGGGTCTAAGCCTCTTTTCAAAAGCTCGTTTATCAGAGTTCCTGAAGTCGGGCCTCCCTTGCCACGACAGTGTAATCTTCAGTTCTCCCTTCCTTTCTCCCTTAGGTTGAAAACAGCTTTTCTATTTCTGTCCCCATCTGCAAACAGTTCCACAAGAACATCGTAGGGAAAGGAGGTGCCAACATCAAGAAGGTGAGATATTGCTCCTAACTCAAGTGCTCGTGATGATCACTGCCTGCAGCAAAATCCCACTGGATGCTCTCTCCTGCCCATTGGTGGTGTCCAATATAGCCTGCGAGGGTTTTTCTTCTGACATGGGACACTTCTGAGATGATTTTTTTTTTTTTTTTTCCCTTTGTGGCAGATCCGTAAAGAAAGCAACACCAAAATTGATCTCCCAGCAAAGAACAGCAACTCGGAGACAATTGTTATCACAGGCAAGAGGGCAAACTGTGAGGCTGCTCGCCACAGGATAACATCACTTTGGAAGGACCTACAGAAGATGTGCATGTGGCTCAGGAACCGATTGAAGCCATGCTCAAGGAACTGGTGAGCTGGAGTTACTAGTTCCAGTAAGAAACTGGGGGAAGAAGGGGCAACAGAGCAGAGGTGATGAGGTGTTTGTCACATCCATAGGATGTCTTGGCATGCTTAATCGAACTTGCAGGAGACAAATTGTGTGGCCAGGTGGATGACGCCCCTTGGTTATGAACCTCATCCATAGCATCCTTGAAAAGTCAGCATTAATTTTTTTGGTGCGGAGAAGGAAGGATTCTCTTGGTTATAGCTGGAGAGGCA
This sequence comes from Falco peregrinus, assembly GCF_023634155.1. Taxonomy (NCBI): domain Eukaryota; kingdom Metazoa; phylum Chordata; class Aves; order Falconiformes; family Falconidae; genus Falco; species Falco peregrinus. The sequence continues at coordinate 581,679 of NC_073742.1, read as the reverse complement.
TAGAAGTCAGTCTTTTCAATGTTTCATGAGCACAATGCTCTCTTCTCAAAGCAGAGGAATGCTTGTGCTCTGCTGAAGAGCAGAAGTGCTTGTAGCTGACCGCTGGTGAGTCAGTGCCAATACTGGCAGTAGGCAGTTACTTAGGGCACGAGACAGAAGCGGTGGCCTGTCCTACCTGGCCCTATATATTCTAATATAAAATAATGTACATACATACATATATAGATAGATATAAAAAATATAATTCTTTTTAGATCCACGGGACGGATTACGCAATAATCAAGGCTGACCACCAATTCCACCGACACCTCATTGGCAAGAAAGCAGCTAAACGGTAAGTGGAGTGCCTTTCTAGTCCTTCCCATGCTCACACTCTTCGTGTTTAGGAGATGGTATCAGGGGCTCTGTAGCTCACCCAGTGTGCTGTCTCCATCACATTTCCTCTGCTTTTCTGGAGTGGTGGTGGTACAAGGAGAGAAATGGGCCGTGAGGCCTTGCGATGGCTTTAACGGGTGAAAGTACCTTGGGAGCCTGAACAGTAGTGGAATTACTTTGATGTGTCCTGGAGGAATTTTTTTTTTTTTTTTCTCCAGACGTTGCTCTGTGCGAATGACATTTTAGCAGCCAGTTGTGGGTGGTGGAAATGTGCTTGGTGAGCTTCTCCCTGTAGAGGAATGAAGGCGGTGGGTTGATTAGCATTGATAACACGCAGCTGTGGCCTTGCCTCAGAGGCAGTGGGTTGATTGACATGGACGACGTGCAGGTGTAGCTGGTTCCCGCTAAGGGGTTAAATAGCCCTGTGGCTTGTGGGAGAGGGTGTCAGCTGGAGGAGGAGCAGTGTGGTCTGGCCTCTGGAGGAAGGTGCTACAGCACCGGCAGTAGAATATGGCCAACGCTAAAGCCTTGTTGCGGTCTGCTAGTTTGATAGCACTGCAACGTGTCCCCAGCCAAGAGTTTGGGGTAGAAAGGAACGATTATCCTCTGCTCTAAATGTGATACTGTTTGGGGAAGAAACACGCCTGGCTCTGACAAGGGAACAATGGGCTCTGTAGATGCCACGGTATTTACTTGGACAGGCTCTCGTGTGGCACAGGTCTGCTCTCGCTGAACTCCAGGGGGAAGAGGCAATTTCCCCTGGCTCAACCCTACCCCACTGAGCCCTTCCCAGAGGCGGCTTTACTTCTTCAACAGCCTCTGAGCAGTGATAATCAAGGTGCCTTGCTTCCAGGTCTTTGCCTAGCAGACGGCGTCACCACAGTCCTTGCCTCGAAGTTAACAGGATGGAGGATCTGTACAAGGTGTCTGTGCGCATTCCCCCGGACAACGAGAAGAGCAACCCGATCAGAATTGAAGGAGACCCACAGGGGGTCCCACAGGCCAAGAAAGAGCTGCTGGAACTCGCTTCCCGTAGGGTGAGTGGGTAGGACGTGATGTTTGGGAGACTGCAGGGTTTGGGCTCTCGTGTTCCCTTGTAACCTTCTGGTGCGAGTGTGTGCCCCTTGCCCACGGAGCACTTGGATCTCATGACAAGTGCAAGTTCCTCTTCACAAATGTCTTCCCCTGTTCCCTCGGGTAGCCCTTCTCTGTCAACGCAGAGTGAATTTGGTCTGGAGAAAAGAGGGACAGTGCTGGCAAGTAAACCGTCGGGCAGCAAACCGCTAAGTCAAAGTAGATGGCTCTCCGGCTGAACACTCAGTGTGCCCTCTGTTCCCGTCAGGAAAATGAACACGCTGCGGACCTAATCGTTGAGCAGAAATTCCACCGGACCATCACTGGGCAGAAGGCTGAGCGGGTCTGGGAAATCCGGGAGCAATTCCCAGAGGTAAGGCTTTGTAGGAGAGGAGGAATCCAGAGGGGTTCTTTCCTACATGGGTAGTAGGCCTGTCGTCACAGAAGTCGTAACTTTAGTGGCTCTGTAGCGCAAGTGTCTGAGAAGATAGTTCTTTTAGCCAGAGGCCGCTAACACGGTTCCCCTTTTCTGAATGGGAAAAGGGCATGTGTAGGATCCCCCCAACCTTTGCATGTGTCTGACACAAGGGTTCTTGCTTTTGCTTGAGCTAACTATAAATGACCGCTCCTGCAGGTTATCATCAACTTCCCAGACCCTGCACACAAGAGTGACATCGTCCAACTCCGAGGTCCCAAAAACGAGGTGGAGAAGTGCACCGAGTACATGCAAAAGACGGTGGCAGACCTGGTAAGGAGGTCTTCTGCCTGCACTTCCCTCCTACGTGCCTGGATAACCCTGGGGCAAAGCAGAGCTCTACTGGCTTGGGTAGAGCTAAAACACCTCAAGAGGAGGGAGCTGTCGGCGCTGTTTTGGCTGAATGGAGGCAGGGGGTAGTACCTGTTATGGGAAGGCTATAGGGGAACGTCCTTGCCTTTGTTTAGTCTTACAAGTCCCTCGTATAGAGAACTTCCTTGGGTCTAAGCCTCTTTTCAAAAGCTCGTTTATCAGAGTTCCTGAAGTCGAGCCTCCCTTGCCACGACAGTGTAATCTTCAGTTCTCCCTTCCTTTCTCCCTTAGGTTGAAAACAGCTTTTCTATTTCTGTCCCCATCTGCAAACAGTTCCACAAGAACATCGTAGGGAAAGGAGGTGCCAACATCAAGAAGGTGAGATATTGCTCCTAACTCAAGTGCTCGTGATGATCACTGCCTGCAGCAAAATCCCACTGGATGCTCTCTCCTGCCCATTGGTGGTGTCCAATATAGCCTGCGAGGGTTTTTCTTCTGACATGGGACACTTCTGAGATGATTTTTTTTTTTTTTTTTCCCTTTGTGGCAGATCCGTAAAGAAAGCAACACCAAAATTGATCTCCCAGCAAAGAACAGCAACTCGGAGACAATTGTTATCACAGGCAAGAGGGCAAACTGTGAGGCTGCTCGCCACAGGATAACATCACTTTGGAAGGACCTACAGAAGATGTGCATGTGGCTCAGGAACCGATTGAAGCCATGCTCAAGGAACTGGTGAGCTGGAGTTACTAGTTCCAGTAAGAAACTGGGGGAAGAAGGGGCAACAGAGCAGAGGTGATGAGGTGTTTGTCACATCCATAGGATGTCTTGGCATGCTTAATCAAACTTGCAGGAGACAAATTGTGTGGCCAGGTGGATGACGCCCCTTGGTTATGAACCTCATCCATAGCATCCTTGAAAAGTCAGCATTAATTTTTTTGGTGCGGAGAAGGAAGGATTCTCTTGGTTATAGCTGGAGAGGCATAGAAGTCAGTCTTTTCAATGTTTCATGAGCACAATGCTCTCTTCTCAAAGCAGAGGAATGCTTGTGCTCTGCTGAAGAGCAGAAGTGCTTGTAGCTGACCGCTGGTGAGTCAGTGCCAATACTGGCAGTAGGCAGTTACTTAGGGCACGAGACAGAAGCGGTGGCCTGTCCTACCTGGCCCTATATATTCTAATATAAAATAATGTACATACATACATATATAGATAGATATAAAAAATATAATTCTTTTTAGATCCACGGGACGGATTACGCAATAATCAAGGCTGACCACCAATTCCACCGACACCTCATTGGCAAGAAAGCAGCTAAACGGTAAGTGGAGTGCCTTTCTAGTCCTTCCCATGCTCACACTCTTCGTGTTTAGGAGATGGTATCAGGGGCTCTGTAGCTCACCCAGTGTGCTGTCTCCATCACATTTCCTCTGCTTTTCTGGAGTGGTGGTGGTACAAGGAGAGAAATGGGCCGTGAGGCCTTGCGATGGCTTTAACGGGTGAAAGTACCTTGGGAGCCTGAACAGTAGTGGAATTACTTTGATGTGTCCTGGAGGAATTTATTTTTTTTTTTTTTTCTCCAGACGTTGCTCTGTGCGAATGACATTTTAGCAGCCAGTTGTGGGTGGTGGAAATGTGCTTGGTGAGCTTCTCCCTGTAGAGGAATGAAGGCGGTGGGTTGATTAGCATTGATAACACGCAGCTGTGGCCTTGCCTCAGAGGCAGTGGGTTGATTGACATGGACGATGTGCAGGTGTAGCTGGTTCCCGCTAAGGGGTTAAATAGCCCTGTGGCTTGTGGGAGAGGGTGTCAGCTGGAGGAGGAGCAGTGTGGTCTGGCCTCTGGAGGAAGGTGCTACAGCACCGGCAGTAGAATATGGCCAACGGTAAAGCCTTGTTGCGGTCTGCTAGTTTGATAGCACTGCAACGTGTCCCCAGCCAAGAGTTTGGGGTAGAAAGGAACGATTATCCTCTGCTCTAAATGTGATACTGTTTGGGGAAGAAACACGCCTGGCTCTGACAAGGGAACAATGGGCTCTGTAGATGCCACGGTATTTACTTGGACAGGCTCTCGTGTGGCACAGGTCTGCTCTCGCTGAACTCCAGGGGGAAGAGGCAATTTCCCCTTGCTCAACCCTACCCCACTGAGCCCTTCCCAGAGGCGGCTTTACTTCTTCAACAGCCTCTGAGCAGTGATAATCAAGGTGCCTTGCTTCCAGGTCTTTGCCTAGCAGACGGCGTCACCACAGTCCTTGCCTCGAAGTGAACAGGATGAAGGATCTGTACAAGGTGTCTGTGCGCATTCCCCCGGACAACGAGAAGAGCAACCCGATCAGAATTGAAGGAGACCCACAGGGGGTCCCACAGGCCAAGAAAGAGCTGCTGGAACTCGCTTCCCGTAGGGTGAGTGGGTAGGACGTGATGTTTGGGAGACTGCAGGGTTTGGGCTCTCGTGTTCCCTTGTAACCTTCTGGTGCGAGTGTGTGCCCCTTGCCCACGGAGCACTTGGATCTCAGGACAAGTGCAAGTTCCTCTTCACAAATGTCTTCCCCTGTTCCCTCGGGTAGCCCTTCTCTGTCAACGCAGAGTGAATTTGGTCTGGAGAAAAGAGGGACAGTGCTGGCAAGTAAACCGTCGGGCAGCAAACCGCTAAGTCAAAGTAGATGGCTCTCCGGCTGAACACTCAGTGTGCCCTCTGTTCCCGTCAGGAAAATGAACACGCTGCGGACCTAATCGTTGAGCAGAAATTCCACCGGACCATCACTGGGCAGAAGGCTGAGCGGGTCTGGGAAATCCGGGAGCAATTCCCAGAGGTAAGGCTTTGTAGGAGAGGAGGAATCCAGAGGGGTTCTTTCCTACATGGGTAGTAGGCCTGTCGTCACAGAAGTCGTAACTTTAGTGGCTCTGTAGCGCAAGTGTCTGAGAAGATAGTTCTTTTAGCCAGAGGCCGCTAACACGGTTCCCCTTTTCTGAATGGGAAAAGGGCATGTGTAGGATCCCCCCAACCTTTGCATGTGTCTGACACAAGGGTTCTTGCTTTTGCTTGAGCTAACTATAAATGACCGCTCCTGCAGGTTATCATCAACTTCCCAGACCCTGCACACAAGAGTGACATCGTCCAACTCCGAGGTCCCAAAAACGAGGTGGAGAAGTGCACCGAGTACATGCAAAAGACGGTGGCAGACCTGGTAAGGAGGTCTTCTGCCTGCACTTCCCTCCTACGTGCCTGGATAACCCTGGGGCAAAGCAGAGCTCTACTGGCTTGGGTAGAGCTAAAACACCTCAAGAGGAGGGAGCTGTCGACGCTCTTTTGGCTGAATGGAGGCAGGGGGTAGTACCTGTTATGGGAAGGCTATAGGGGAACGTCCTTGCCTTTGTTTAGTCTTACAAGTCCCTCGTATAGAGAACTTCCTTGGGTCTAAGCCTCTTTTCAAAAGCTCGTTTATCAGAGTTCCTGAAGTCGGGCCTCCCTTGCCACGACAGTGTAATCTTCAGTTCTCCCTTCCTTTCTCCCTTAGGTTGAAAACAGCTTTTCTATTTCTGTCCCCATCTGCAAACAGTTCCACAAGAACATCGTAGGGAAAGGAGGTGCCAACATCAAGAAGGTGAGATATTGCTCCTAACTCAAGTGCTCGTGATGATCACTGCCTGCAGCAAAATCCCACTGGATGCTCTCTCCTGCCCATTGGTGGTGTCCAATATAGCCTGCGAGGGTTTTTCTTCTGACATGGGACACTTCTGAGATGATTTTTTTTTTTTTTTTTCCCTTTGTGGCAGATCCGTAAAGAAAGCAACACCAAAATTGATCTCCCAGCAAAGAACAGCAACTCGGAGACAATTGTTATCACAGGCAAGAGGGCAAACTGTGAGGCTGCTCGCCACAGGATAACATCACTTTGGAAGGACCTACAGAAGATGTGCATGTGGCTCAGGAACCGATTGAAGCCATGCTCAAGGAACTGGTGAGCTGGAGTTACTAGTTCCAGTAAGAAACTGGGGGAAGAAGGGGCAACAGAGCAGAGGTGATGAGGTGTTTGTCACATCCATAGGATGTCTTGGCATGCTTAATCGAACTTGCAGGAGACAAATTGTGTGGCCAGGTGGATGACGCCCCTTGGTTATGAACCTCATCCATAGCATCCTTGAAAAGTCAGCATTAATTTTTTTGGTGCGGAGAAGGAAGGATTCTCTTGGTTATAGCTGGAGAGGCATAGAAGTCAGTCTTTTCAATGTTTCATGAGCACAATGCTCTCTTCTCAAAGCAGAGGAATGCTTGTGCTCTGCTGAAGAGCAGAAGTGCTTGTAGCTGACCGCTGGTGAGTCAGTGCCAATACTGGCAGTAGGCAGTTACTTAGGGCACGAGACAGAAGCGGTGGCCTGTCCTACCTGGCCCTATATATTCTAATATAAAATAATGTACATACATACATATATAGATAGATATAAAAAATATAATTCTTTTTAGATCCACGGGACGGATTACGCAATAATCAAGGCTGACCACCAATTCCACCGACACCTCATTGGCAAGAAAGCAGCTAAACGGTAAGTGGAGTGCCTTTCTAGTCCTTCCCATGCTCACACTCTTCGTGTTTAGGAGATGGTATCAGGGGCTCTGTAGCTCACCCAGTGTGCTGTCTCCATCACATTTCCTCTGCTTTTCTGGAGTGGTGGTGGTACAAGGAGAGAAATGGGCCGTGAGGCCTTGCGATGGCTTTAACGGGTGAAAGTACCTTGGGAGCCTGAACAGTAGTGGAATTACTTTGATGTGTCCTGGAGGAATTTTTTTTTTTTTTTTTTTCTCCAGACGTTGCTCTGTGCGAATGACATTTTAGCAGCCAGTTGTGGGTGGTGGAAATGTGCTTGGTGAGCTTCTCCCTGTAGAGGAATGAAGGCGGTGGGTTGATTAGCATTGATAACACGCAGCTGTGGCCTTGCCTCAGAGGCAGTGGGTTGATTGACATGGACGACGTGCAGGTGTAGCTGGTTCCCGCTAAGGGGTTAAATAGCCCTGTGGCTTGTGGGAGAGGGTGTCAGCTGGAGGAGGAGCAGTGTGGTCTGGCCTCTGGAGGAAGGTGCTACAGCACCGGCAGTAGAATATGGCCAACGCTAAAGCCTTGTTGCGGTCTGCTAGTTTGATAGCACTGCAACGTGTCCCCAGCCAAGAGTTTGGGGTAGAAAGGAACGATTATCCTCTGCTCTAAATGTGATACTGTTTGGGGAAGAAACACGCCTGGCTCTGACAAGGGAACAATGGGCTCTGTAGATGCCACGGTATTTACTTGGACAGGCTCTCGTGTGGCACAGGTCTGCTCTCGCTGAACTCCAGGGGGAAGAGGCAATTTCCCCTGGCTCAACCCTACCCCACTGAGCCCTTCCCAGAGGCGGCTTTACTTCTTCAACAGCCTCTGACATAGAGACGGTCTCCGGTTCACCTCAAACAGGAGAACTGAATGCAGTTGTTCGTGTTTTCCGAGAATGGAATGTACCACTCCACCTTGTTACTGATTCTGCTTATGTTGCAGGTATTGTTCCACGAGCTGAAGCTTCTGTGCTGCGGAGTGTTTCGCATTCACAACTCTTTACCCTGTTACAGGAACTTATTTTCCTTTTGGACTCTCGATCTGCGCCTTATTTTGTTATGCATATTAGGTCTCATACCTCGCTACCTGGTTTTCTTGCAGAAGGCAATCGACGAGCTGACCTATTGCCGTGACCAGTTCAAGTACTGCCAGACCGTATTGCACAAGCTAAGCGAAGTCACTCTTTTTTTCCATCGAAACGCTGGAGCTCTTAAGCGACAGTTTGGCCTTGCTGCTCAACAAGCATCAAGTATTATTGCTGTCTGTCCCGATTGTCAAAAACATTCTTTCCCATCAGTTGCTGCAGGAGTTAATCCTAGAGGATTACAAAGCCTACCGTTAGGGCAAACAGATGTCACGCATGATTCTGAATTTGGTAGCCTTAAATATATCCACTCTTCCATTGATACATTTTCAGGTGCCTTGGTTGCCTCGTGTCACACAGGACAAAAGGCACGAGCTGTTCGTAGACATTTAATGCGTGCTTTTGCTGCTTTAGGTATCCCCTTAAGCTGGACCGTTATCTGTCGTTATCTTTACGTTTCAACAACTGTAAAAACCTCTTTTGCCCTATGGGGTAGAACTCATATTACCGGCATTGCTCATTCCCCCACCGGTCGATCTCTCATTGAAGGGTCTCATCGGTCTCTGAAACGTTTATGACAACAACAAAAAGGGGGAATGGGCATGGCTATTCCCGAGGAACGGTTACAGAAAGCGTTGTATGTTTTTAATTTTTTGAATTGTTCTTGAATAGATAACGGCCCACCGATAGGTCGACGTTTCACTGCAGCTACCTCCGTCGAGGCACGGGTTAAAGCCCCGGTATCGGTCCGAGATGCAGAAACAGGTAAAATTATGGGACCATATCCTCTTGTTACACGGGGAAAAGGTTATGCTTGTGTCTCTACAGAAAAAGGACCTAGATGGATCCCAGCGAAGAATGTCAGACCTTTCCGTGAACCTTTACCGCAGGCAACTGATACCGACACCGACGCTACAGAATGAAATAAAAACTGTGTGAGGATTACTGTTTTGCATTAATGTTAGATACCCAAAATCAGGACATAGGATATAGATTTCGCTTGTTACAGCGCCTAGAACGAGCACTATCACCCTGGATCAAGCCACTGAACAGAGGTAATACTCTCGGACCAAGCGGGGGAACGGGACGACTCATTGTCCATGGAACGATGATTCCATTGACACTGATAAGGGGAAGGGAGGATTCATAATGAGAGAACAACTAGGTATTATGAAGGAGAACAGGAACGATAAACATGGTTATTTAGTGTTTAATAGGTGTCTGCACGCTTGTCGAGATATATAGTTAGGTAACTACAGGAGTGGTTTCTGCCCTGAGCCTGGTGGCGCGCACAGCTGCGGCTTGTGTCCTGGCTCAGAGATGTAAACAGGGGCTTCTCTGTTAGGGTAAAGTGTCTCTCTTTGCATCAAAAGGAGGGAATGAAGGGGATGACCCCAGAGGTATGTTCAGAGAAGGCATGCTATGTTTCGAACTTTTTGACGGAAACGGTTCTTGTTTGGTGTGCCCTTCCGCCTACGTATAACCTTAACCCAAAAGAAGGTGATGTTGTTTACACTTTGCGTGTCGAGCATTGTCTTTCTGTAGATGCTAATGTAGTAGGAGGCTAGGATGGGAACGTGTCGCAGCAGTTCTTCTCTTATGCAGAGTAACAGCAGGGAAAGCATTAAAGAGTTAAATCACCTTGTTTGGTAGGCAGTTAAGCATGTGAGTCAAAATTGCCGCTGCTTTTTGTTGTTGGTTCAAGGACGTGGCTGTGAGGATTTTGATGGTATGTGCTGCGTGGATTTTAGGCGCCCCACTGCAGCAACATGTTATCAAAATCTGAGAAAATTTCAGCCTTTTCTGGCATCCATTCCCTCGATTGGCAGTATTGTTTGTTTGCTATTACCTTGGTTGCTGTCATGTTTGCAAGGGCCCTGCGGAACATGGCAAACCTGGTACTAGCTGTTCAAAAACAAAAAGGGGAAATTGTAGAATTGTACGGAACAAAGGCAGTGGGTTATTTTGACAGTGATAATATGTCTTAGTTGGTTTTTTATTTGTTCTGTTGCTTAGGCCTTGTTTTTCCTCGTTCGCTTTCAAAGGTTCTTTTGTGCAACAGGAAGGGGGAGGTGCAGGAGCGGGCTGGAAACTAGGACCACGCGTGGCAATCGGTCAGCTGAGGGGAGTGTGCTCGAGCTTGTCTAGACAACAATTAACAACATGATGGGGCATGTTTACAGAGCACAGGGGAGTGGGAGACGGATGGCGCCAAGGAAAGGTAACACCTTGCTGTTAAGTGCCGGTAGTTAACCACCAATCAGGGATTGCCTAGTATGCAAGGCTTAGCCTCAAGAAGCAATTGGTTTAAAACGCGCAGCTTCTGCAAGCGTATAAAACCTCGTGCTTCTGCACAACGCATTGACATTTGCTTGCATCAAGCTGCGTCCCGTCTCTTCATTGGCCGCAGTCAGGTTTACTAGGATCATCTTTCGGTTGGCCTTAGGGGTATCTCGGGCTTACGACAGCTTAGTTGTGTTTCGGTTTCCTAGTTATTCTGACAGGCTCTGGTCCGCTCTCTACGCCGTGTGACTGTTGGCTTGGGTTTCTGGTGTGACCGCGGCGGCTGGCACGAGATTTACCAACCCTGAAGGTTGCCGTGACTAAGTCAAGCTTGCGCTTCTTGCTTACTGTTAATTACTGCTGAGTGCCCGTGGGGGTGTGGCTGAGCAAGGCGTCTTGGGCTACAGTTGGTAGCGTGTGCCTGATGCCTGCTCCTTCGGTCTTAGCAGGAGGCCTAGGGCATTTACACTGGGCCGCAGATACTTGCACGTCTAGGTCTAGCAGGAGCCAACCGTAAGGTTAGGGCTAAGTCTTTTGTCCTCGGCTTTCATATTGGACGCCATCTTGGCATCTTCAGTGCCACGCTTTGGATTGTAAGCTACGGGGACGTGGTTTCGTTGGTTTTGTTGGTTTCGTTGGCTGTTTGGGCGCCTATAGTCTTAGGGGCGTGTGTGTATGGGGGGTTTGGGTTAATATGATTTTAGTGCTGAGGTTTTGGGTAGGTGGTGTTTATGGGATAGATAAGATGTTAAGGAGAAGGCTAGGTTTGAGCGGTAAAGGTGTTAGAGGTTCTCGTGGTTGAATTGTACAGCAATAGTTTGTCAAGCTGTAGGTCCCGGGGAGGTGCCGGGCGAGAACATACAGGTCGAATAACTTCCCATCCACCTTCACACAAACTGTTTAACGTTGATTTTCGTCTGATGTTAAAACCCAGAAGAAGCGAACAACCCTTACCGGCGCTTACTGTGTTTACAGATGGATCGGGCCAATCGCATAAATCTGTTCTTCTGTGGTGGGATGATCAACGGAGGCAATGGGATTCGGACATAGAGACGGTCTCCGGTTCACCTCAAACAGGAGAACTGAATGCAGTTGTTCGTGTTTTCCGAGAATGGAATGTACCGCTCCACCTTGTTACTGATTCTGCTTATGTTGCAGGTATTGTTCCACGAGCTGAAGCTTCTGTGCTGCGGAGTGTTTCGCATTCACAACCCTTTACCCTGTTACAGGAACTTATTTTCCTTTTGGACTCTCGATCTGCGCCTTATTTTGTTATGCATATTAGGTCTCATACCTCGCTACCTGGTTTTCTTGCAGAAGGCAATCGACGAGCTGACCTATTGCCGTGACCAGTTCAAGTACTGCCAGACCGTATTGCACAAGCTAAGCGAAGTCACTCTTTTTTTCCATCGAAACGCTGGAGCTCTTAAGCGACAGTTTGGCCTTGCTGCTCAACAAGCATCAAGTATTATTGCTGTCTGTCCCGATTGTCAAAAACATTCTTTCCCATCAGTTGCTGCAGGAGTTAACCCTAGAGGATTACAAAGCCTACCGTTATGGCAAACAGATGTCACGCATGATTCTGAATTTGGTAGCCTTAAATATATCCACTCTTCCATTGATACATTTTCAGGTGCCTTGGTTGCCTCGTGTCACACAGGAGAAAAGGCACGAGCTGTTCGTAGACATTTAATGCGTGCTTTTGCTGCTTTAGGTATCCCCTTAAGCTGGACCGTTATCTGTCGTTATCTTTACGTTTCAACAACTGTAAAAACCTCTTTTGCCCTATGGGGTAGAACTCATATTACCGGCATTGCTCATTCCCCCACCGGTCGATCTCTCATTGAAGGGTCTCATCGGTCTCTGAAACGTTTATGACAACAACAAAAAGGGGGAATGGGCATGGCTATTCCCGAGGAACGGTTACAGAAAGCGTTGTATGTTTTTAATTTTTTGAATTGTTCTTGAATAGATAACGGCCCACCGATAGGTCGACGTTTCACTGCAGCTACCTCCGTCGAGGCACGGGTTAAAGGCCCGGTATCGGTCCGAGATGCAGAAACAGGTAAAATTATAGGACCATATCCTCTTGTTACACGGGGAAACGGTTATGCTTGTGTCTCTACAGAAAAAGGACCTAGATGGATCCCAGCGAAGAATGTAAGACCTTTGCGTGAACCTTTACCGCAGGCAGCTGATACCGACACCGACGCTACAGAATGAAATAAAAACTGTGTGAGGATGACTGTTTTGCATTAATGTTAGATACCCAAAATCAGGACATAGGATATAGATTTTGCTTTTTACAGCGCCTAGAACGAGCACTATCACCCTGGATCAAGCCACTGAACAGAGGTAATACTCTCGGACCAAGCGGGGGAACGGGACGACTCATTGTCCATGGAACGATGATTCCATTGACACTGATAAGGGGAAGGGAGGATTCATAATGAGAGAACAACTAGGTATTATGAAGGAGAACAGGAACTGGGGGAAGAAGGGGCAACAGAGCAGAGGTGATGAGGTGTTTGTCACATCCATAGGATGTCTTGGCATGCTTAATCGAACTTGCAGGAGACAAATTGTGTGGCCAGGTGGATGACACCCCTTGGTTATGAAACTCATCCATAGCATCCTTGAAAAGTCAGCATTAATTTTTTTGGTGCGGAGAAGGAAGGATTCTCTTGGTTATAGCCGGAGAGGCATAGAAGTCAGTCTTTTCAATGTTTCATGAGCACAATGCTCTCTTCTCAAAGCAGAGGAATGCTTGTGCTCTGCTTAAGAGCAGAAGTGCTTGTAGCTGACCGCTGGTGAGTCAGTGCCAATACTGGCAGTAGGCAGTTACTTAGGGCACGAGACAGAAGCGGTGGCCTGTCCTACCTGGCCCTATATATTATAATATAAAATAATGTACATACATACATATATAGATAGATATAAAAAATATAATTCTTTTTAGATCCACGGGACGGATTACGCAATAATCAAGGCTGACCACCAATTCCACCGACACCTCATTGGCAAGAAAGCAGCTAAACGGTAAGTGGAGTGCCTTTCTAGTCCTTCCCATGCTCACACTCTTCGTGTTTAGTAGATGGTATCAGGGGCTCTGTAGCTCACCCAGTGTGCTGTCTCCATCACATTTCCTCTGCTTTTCTGGAGTGGTGGTGGTACAAGGAGAGAAATGGGCCGTGAGGCCTTGCGATGGCTTTAACGGGTGAAAGTACCTTGGGAGCCTGAACGGTAGTGGAATTACTTTGATGTGTCCTGGAGGAATTTTTTTTTTTTTTTTTTTTCTCCAGACGTTGCTCTGTGCGAATGACATTTTAGCAGCCAGTTGTGGGTGGTGGAAATGTGCTTGGTGAGCTTCTCCCTGTAGAGGAATGAAGGCGGTGGGTTGATTAGCATTGATAACACGCAGCTGTGGCCTTGCCTCAGAGGCAGTGGGTTGATTGACATGGACGACGTGCAGGTGTAGCTGGTTCCCGCTAAGGGGTTAAATAGCCCTGTGGCTTGTGGGAGAGGGTTTCAGCTGGAGGAGGAGCAGTGTGGTCTGGCCTCTGGAGGAAGGTGCTACAGCACCGGCAGTAGAATATGGCCAACGCTAAAGCCTTGTTGCGGTCTGCTAGTTTGATAGCACTGCAAGGTGTCCCCAGCCAAGAGTTTGGGGTAGAAAGGAACGATTATCCTCTGCTCTAAATGTGATACTGTTTGGGGAAGAAACACGCCTGGCTCTGACAAGGGAACAATGGGCTCTGTAGATGCCACGGTATTTACTTGGACAGGCTCTCGTGTGGCACAGGTCTGCTCTCGCTGAACTCCAGGGGGAAGAGGCAATTTCCCCTGGCTCAACCCTACCCCACTGAGCCCTTCCCAGAGGCGGCTTTACTTCTTCAACAGCCTCTGACATAGAGACGGTCTCCGGTTCACCTCAAACAGGAGAACTGAATGCAGTTGTTCGTGTTTTCCGAGAATGGAATGTACCGCTCCACCTTGTTACTGATTCTGCTTATGTTGCAGGTATTGTTCCACGAGCTGAAGCTTCTGTGCTGCGGAGTGTTTCGCATTCACAACCCTTTACCCTGTTACAGGAACTTATTTTCCTTTTGGACTCTCGATCTGCGCCTTATTTTGTTATGCATATTAGGTCTCATACCTCGCTACCTGGTTTTCTTGCAGAAGGCAATCGACGAGCTGACCTATTGCCATTACCAGTTCAAGTACTGCCAGACCGTATTGCACAAGCTAAGCGAAGTCACTCTTTTTTTCCATCGAAACGCTGGAGCTCTTAAGCGACAGTTTGGCCTTGCTGCTCAACAAGCATCAAGTATTATTGCTGTCTGTCCCGATTGTCAAAAACATTCTTTCCCATCAGTTGCTGCAGGAGTTAACCCTAGAGGATTACAAAGCCTACCGTTATGGCAAACAGATGTCACGCATGATTCTGAATTTGGTAGCCTTAAATATATCCACTCTTCCATTGATACATTTTCAGGTGCCTTGGTTGCCTCGTGTCACACAGGAGAAAAGGCACGAGCTGTTCGTAGACATTTAATGCGTGCTTTTGCTGCTTTAGGTATTCCCTTAAGCTGGACCGTTATCGGTCTTTATCTTTACGTTTCAACAACTGTAAAAACCTCTTTTGCCCTATGGGGTAGAACTCATATTACCGACATTCCTCATTCCCCCACCGGTCGATCTCTCATTGAAGGGTCTCATCCGTCTCTGAAACGTTTATGACAACAATAAAAAGGGGGAATGGGAATGGCTATTCCCGAGGTAACAGAAAGCGTTGTATGTTTTTAATTTTTTGAATTGTTCTTTAATAGATAACGGCCCACCGATAGGTCGACGTTTCACTGCAGCTACCTCCGTCGAGGCACGGGTTAAAAGCCCGGTATCGGTCCGAGATGCAGAAACAGGTAAAATTATAGGACCATATCCTCTTGTTACACGGGGAAAAGGTTATGCTTGTGTCTCTACAGAAAAAGGACCTAGATGGATCCCAGCGAAGAATGTAAGACCTTTGCGTGAACCTTTACCGCAGGCAACTGATACCGACACCGACGCTACAGAATGAAATAAAAACTGTGTGAGGATTACTGTTTTGCATTAATGTTAGATACCCAAAATCAGGACATAGGATATAGATTTCGCTTGTTACAGCGCCTAGAACGAGCACTATCACCCTGGATCAAGCCACTGAACAGAGGTAATACTCTCGGACCAAGCGGGGGAACGGGACGACTCATTGTCCATGGAACGATGATTCCATTGACACTGATAAGGGGAAGGGAGGATTCATAATGAGAGAACAACTAGGTATTATGAAGGAGAACAGGAACGATAAACATGGTTATTTAGTGTTTAATAGGTGTCTGCACGCTTGTCGAGATATCTAGTTAGGTAACTACAGGAGTGCCCTGAGCCTGGTGGCGCGCACAGCTGCGGCTTGTGTCCTGGCTCAGAGATGTAAACAGGGGCTTCTCTGTTAGGGTAAAGTGTCTCTCTTTGCATCAAAAGGAGGGAATGAAGGGGATGACCCCAGAGGTATGTTCAGAGAAGGCATGCTATGTTTCGAACTTTTTGACGGAAACGGTTCTTGTTTGGTGTGCCCTTCCGCCTACGTATAACCTTAACCCAAAAGAAGGTGATGTTGTTTACACTTTGCGTGTTGAGCATTGTCTTTCTGTAGATGCTAATGTAGTAGGAGGCTAGGATGGGAACGTGTCGCAGCGGTTCTTCTCTTATGCAGAGTAACAGCAGGGAAAGCATTAAAGAGTTAAATCACCTTGTTTGGTAGGCAGTTAAGCATGTGACTCAAAATTGCCGCTGCTTTTTGTTGTTGGTTCAAGGACGTGGCTGTGAGGATTTTGATGGTATGTGCTGCGTGGATTTTAGGCGCCCCACTGCAGCAACATGTTATCAAAATCTGAGAAAATTTCAGCCTTTTCTGGCATCCATTCACTCGATTGGCAGTATTGTTTGTTTGCTATTACCTTGGTTGCTGTCATGTTTGCAAGGGCCCTGCGGAACATGGCAAACCTGGTACTAGCTGTTCAAAAACAAAAAGGGGAAATTGTAGAATTGTACGGAACAAAGGCAGTGGGTTATTTTGACAGTGATAATATGTCTTAGTTGGTTTTTTATTTGTTCTGTTGCTTAGGCCTTGTTTTTCCTCGTTCGCTTTCAAAGGTTCTTTTGTGCAACAGGAAGGGGGAGGTGCAGGAGCGGGCTGGAAACTAGGACCACACGTGGCAATCGGTCAGCTGAGGGGAGTGTGCTCGAGCTTGTCTAGACAACAATTAACAACATGATGGGGCATGTTTACAGAGCACAGGGGAGTGGGAGACGGATGGCGCCAAGGAAAGGTAACACCTTGCTGTTAAGTGCCGGTAGTTAACCACCAATCAGGGATTGCCTAGTATGCAAGGCTTAGCCTCAAGAAGCAATTGGTTTAAAACGCGCAGCTTCTGCAAGCGTATAAAACCTCGTGCTTCTGCACAACGCATTGACATTTGCTTGCATCAAGCTGCGTCCCGTCTCTTCATTGGCCGCAGTCAGGTTTACTAGGATCATCTTTCGGTTGGCCTTAGGGGTATCTCGGGCTTACGACAGCTTAGTTGTGTTTCGGTTTCCTAGTTATTCTGACAGGCTCTGGTCCGCTCTCTACGCCGTGTGACTGTTGGCTTGGGTTTCTGGTGTGACCGCGGCGGCTGGCACGAGATTTACCAACCCTGAAGGTTGCCGTGACTAAGTCAAGCTTGCGCTTCTTGCTTACTGTTAATTACTGCTGAGTGCCCGTGGGGGTGTGGCTGAGCAAGGCGTCTTGGGCTACAGTTGGTAGCGTGTGCCTGATGCCTGCTCCTTCGGTCTTAGCAGGAGGCCTAGGGCATTTACACTGGGCCGCAGATACTTGCACGTCTAGGTCTAGCAGGAGCCAACCGTAAGGTTAGGGCTAAGTCTTTTGTCCTCGGCTTTCATATTGGACGCCATCTTGGCATCTTCAGTGCCACGCTTTGGATTGTAAGCTACGGGGACGTGGTTTCGTTGGTTTTGTTGGTTTCGTTGGCTGTTTGGGCGCCTATAGTCTTAGGGGCGTGTGTGTATGGGGGGTTTGGGTTAATATGATTTTAGCGCTGAGGTTTTGGGTAGGTGGTGTTTATGGGATAGATAAGATGTTAAGGAGAAGGCTAGGTTTGAGCGGTAAAGGTGTTAGAGGTTCTCGTGGTTGAATTGTACAGCAATAGTTTGTCAAGCTGTAGGTCCCGGGGAGGTGCCGGGCGAGAACATACAGGTCGAATAACTTCCCATCCACCTTCACACAAACTGTTTAACGTTGATTTTCGTCTGATGTTAAAACCCAGAAGAAGCGAACAACCCTTACCGGCGCTTACTGTGTTTACAGATGGATCGGGCCAATCGCATAAATCTGTTCTTCTGTGGTGGGATGATCAACGGAGGCAATGGGATTCGGACATAGAGACGGTCTCCAGTTCACCTCAAACAGGAGAACTGAATGCAGTTGTTCGTGTTTTCCGAGAATGGAATGTACCGCTCCACCTTGTTACTGATTCTGCTTATGTTGCAGGTATTGTTCCACGAGCTGAAGCTTCTGTGCTGCGGAGTGTTTCGCATTCACAACCCTTTACCCTGTTACAGGAACTTATTTTCCTTTTGGACTCTCGATCTGCGCCTTATTTTGTTATGCATATTAGGTCTCATACCTCGCTACCTGGTTTTCTTGCAGAAGGCAATCGACGAGCTGACCTATTGCCGTGACCAGTTCAAGTACTGCCAGACCGTATTGCACAAGCTAAGCGAAGTCACTCTTTTTTTCCATCGAAACGCTGGAGCTCTTAAGCGACAGTTTGGCCTTGCTGCTCAACAAGCATCAAGTATTATTGCTGTCTGTCCCGATTGTCAAAAACATTCTTTCCCATCAGTTGCTGCAGGAGTTAACCCTAGAGGATTACAAAGCCTACCGTTATGGCAAACAGATGTCACGCATGATTCTGAATTTGGTAGCCTTAAATATATCCACTCTTCCATTGATACATTTTCAGGTGCCTTGTTTGCCTCGTGTCACACAGGAGAAAAGGCACGAGCTGTTCGTAGACATTTAATGCGTGCTTTTGCTGCTTTAGGTATCCCCTTAAGCTGGACCGTTATCTGTCGTTATCTTTACGTTTCAACAACTGTAAAAACCTCTTTTGCCCTATGGGGTAGAACTCATATTACCGGCATTGCTCATTCCCCCACCGGTCGATCTCTCATTGAAGGGTCTCATCGGTCTCTGAAACGTTTATGACAACAACAAAAAGGGGGAATGGGCATGGCTATTCCCGAGGAACGGTTACAGAAAGCGTTGTATGTTTTTAATTTTTTGAATTGTTCTTGAATAGATAACGGCCCACCGATAGGTCGACGTTTCACTGCAGCTACCTCCGTCGAGGCACGGGTTAAAGGCCCGGTATCGGTCCGAGATGCAGAAACAGGTAAAATTATAGGACCATATCCTCTTGTTACACGGGGAAACGGTTATGCTTGTGTCTCTACAGAAAAAGGACCTAGATGGATCCCAGCGAAGAATGTAAGACCTTTGCGTGAACCTTTACCGCAGGCAGCTGATACCGACACCGACGCTACAGAATGAAATAAAAACTGTGTGAGGATGACTGTTTTGCATTAATGTTAGATACCCAAAATCAGGACATAGGATATAGATTTTGCTTTTTACAGCGCCTAGAACGAGCACTATCACCCTGGATCAAGCCACTGAACAGAGGTAATACTCTCGGACCAAGCGGGGGAACGGGACGACTCATTGTCCATGGAACGATGATTCCATTGACACTGATAAGGGGAAGGGAGGATTCATAATGAGAGAACAACTAGGTATTATGAAGGAGAACAGGAACTGGGGGAAGAAGGGGCAACAGAGCAGAGGTGATGAGGTGTTTGTCACATCCATAGGATGTCTTGGCATGCTTAATCGAACTTGCAGGAGACAAATTGTGTGGCCAGGTGGATGACACCCCTTGGTTATGAAACTCATCCATAGCATCCTTGAAAAGTCAGCATTAATTTTTTTGGTGCGGAGAAGGAAGGATTCTCTTGGTTATAGCCGGAGAGGCATAGAAGTCAGTCTTTTCAATGTTTCATGAGCACAATGCTCTCTTCTCAAAGCAGAGGAATGCTTGTGCTCTGCTTAAGAGCAGAAGTGCTTGTAGCTGACCGCTGGTGAGTCAGTGCCAATACTGGCAGTAGGCAGTTACTTAGGGCACGAGACAGAAGCGGTGGCCTGTCCTACCTGGCCCTATATATTATAATATAAAATAATGTACATACATACATATATAGATAGATATAAAAAATATAATTCTTTTTAGATCCACGGGACGGATTACGCAATAATCAAGGCTGACCACCAATTCCACCGACACCTCATTGGCAAGAAAGCAGCTAAACGGTAAGTGGAGTGCCTTTCTAGTCCTTCCCATGCTCACACTCTTCGTGTTTAGTAGATGGTATCAGGGGCTCTGTAGCTCACCCAGTGTGCTGTCTCCATCACATTTCCTCTGCTTTTCTGGAGTGGTGGTGGTACAAGGAGAGAAATGGGCCGTGAGGCCTTGCGATGGCTTTAACGGGTGAAAGTACCTTGGGAGCCTGAACGGTAGTGGAATTACTTTGATGTGTCCTGGAGGAATTTTTTTTTTTTTTTTTTTTCTCCACACGTTGCTCTGTGCGAATGACATTTTAGCAGCCAGTTGTGGGTGGTGGAAATGTGCTTGGTGAGCTTCTCCCTGTAGAGGAATGAAGGCGGTGGGTTGATTAGCATTGATAACACGCAGCTGTGGCCTTGCCTCAGAGGCAGTGGGTTGATTGACATGGACGACGTGCAGGTGTAGCTGGTTCCCGCTAAGGGGTTAAATAGCCCTGTGGCTTGTGGGAGAGGGTGTCAGCTGGAGGAGGAGCAGTGTGGTCTGGCCTCTGGAGGAAGGTGCTACAGCACCGGCAGTAGAATATGGCCAACGCTAAAGCCTTGTTGCGGTCTGCTAGTTTGATAGCACTGCAAGGTGTCCCCAGCCAAGAGTTTGGGGTAGAAAGGAACGATTATCCTCTGCTCTAAATGTGATACTGTTTGGGGAAGAAACACGCCTGGCTCTGACAAGGGAACAATGGGCTCTGTAGATGCCACGGTATTTACTTGGACAGGCTCTCGTGTGGCACAGGTCTGCTCTCGCTGAACTCCAGGGGGAAGAGGCAATTTCCCCTGGCTCAACCCTACCCCACTGAGCCCTTCCCAGAGGCGGCTTTACTTCTTCAACAGCCTCTGACATAGAGACGGTCTCCGGTTCACCTCAAACAGGAGAACTGAATGCAGTTGTTCGTGTTTTCCGAGAATGGAATGTACCGCTCCACCTTGTTACTGATTCTGCTTATGTTGCAGGTATTGTTCCACGAGCTGAAGCTTCTGTGCTGCGGAGTGTTTCGCATTCACAACCCTTTACCCTGTTACAGGAACTTATTTTCCTTTTGGACTCTCGATCTGCGCCTTATTTTGTTATGCATATTAGGTCTCATACCTCGCTACCTGGTTTTCTTGCAGAAGGCAATCGACGAGCTGACCTATTGCCATTACCAGTTCAAGTACTGCCAGACCGTATTGCACAAGCTAAGCGAAGTCACTCTTTTTTTCCATCGAAACGCTGGAGCTCTTAAGCGACAGTTTGGCCTTGCTGCTCAACAAGCATCAAGTATTATTGCTGTCTGTCCCGATTGTCAAAAACATTCTTTCCCATCAGTTGCTGCAGGAGTTAACCCTAGAGGATTACAAAGCCTACCGTTATGGCAAACAGATGTCACGCATGATTCTGAATTTGGTAGCCTTAAATATATCCACTCTTCCATTGATACATTTTCAGGTGCCTTGGTTGCCTCGTGTCACACAGGAGAAAAGGCACGAGCTGTTCGTAGACATTTAATGCGTGCTTTTGCTGCTTTAGGTATTCCCTTAAGCTGGACCGTTATCGGTCTTTATCTTTACGTTTCAACAACTGTAAAAACCTCTTTTGCCCTATGGGGTAGAACTCATATTACCGACATTCCTCATTCCCCCACCGGTCGATCTCTCATTGAAGGGTCTCATCCGTCTCTGAAACGTTTATGACAACAATAAAAAGGGGGAATGGGAATGGCTATTCCCGAGGTAACAGAAAGCGTTGTATGTTTTTAATTTTTTGAATTGTTCTTGAATAGATAACGGCCCACCGATAGGTCGACGTTTCACTGCAGCTACCTCCGTCGAGGCACGGGTTAAAAGCCCGGTATCGGTCCGAGATGCAGAAACAGGTAAAATTATAGGACCATATCCTCTTGTTACACGGGGAAAAGGTTATGCTTGTGTCTCTACAGAAAAAGGACCTAGATGGATCCCAGCGAAGAATGTAAGACCTTTCCGTGAACCTTTACCGCAGGCAGCTGATACCGACACCGACGCTACAGAATGAAATAAAAACTGTGTGAGGATTACTGTTTTGCATTAATGTTAGATACCCAAAATCAGGACATAGGATATAGATTTCGCTTGTTACAGCGCCTAGAACGAGCACTATCACCCTGGATCAAGCCACTGAACAGAGGTAATACTCTCGGACCAAGCGGGGGAACGGGACGACTCATTGTCCATGGAACGATGATTCCATTGACACTGATAAGGGGAAGGGAGGATTCATAATGAGAGAACAACTAGGTATTATGAAGGAGAACAGGAACGATAAACATGGTTATTTAGTGTTTAATAGGTGTCTGCACGCTTGTCGAGATATCTAGTTAGGTAACTACAGGAGTGCCCTGAGCCTGGTGGCGCGCACAGCTGCGGCTTGTGTCCTGGCTCAGAGATGTAAACAGGGGCTTCTCTGTTAGGGTAAAGTGTCTCTCTTTGCATCAAAAGGAGGGAATGAAGGGGATGACCCCAGAGGTATGTTCAGAGAAGGCATGCTATGTTTCGAACTTTTTGACGGAAACGGTTCTTGTTTGGTGTGCCCTTCCGCCTACGTATAACCTTAACCCAAAAGAAGGTGATGTTGTTTACACTTTGCGTGTCGAGCATTGTCTTTCTGTAGATGCTAATGTAGTAGGAGGCTAGGATGGGAACGTGTCGCAGCGGTTCTTCTCTTATGCAGAGTAACAGCAGGGAAAGCATTAAAGAGTTAAATCACCTTGTTTGGTAGGCAGTTAAGCATGTGACTCAAAATTGCCGCTGCTTTTTGTTGTTGGTTCAAGGACGTGGCTGTGAGGATTTTGATGGTATGTGCTGCGTGGATTTTAGGCGCCCCACTGCAGCAACATGTTATCAAAATCTGAGAAAATTTCAGCCTTTTCTGGCATCCATTCACTCGATTGGCAGTATTGTTTGTTTGCTATTACCTTGGTTGCTGTCATGTTTGCAAGGGCCCTGCGGAACATGGCAAACCTGGTACTAGCTGTTCAAAAACAAAAAGGGGAAATTGTAGAATTGTACGGAACAAAGGCAGTGGGTTATTTTGACAGTGATAATATGTCTTAGTTGGTTTTTTATTTGTTCTGTTGCTTAGGCCTTGTTTTTCCTCGTTCGCTTTCAAAGGTTCTTTTGTGCAACAGGAAGGGGGAGGTGCAGGAGCGGGCTGGAAACTAGGACCACGCGTGGCAATCGGTCAGCTGAGGGGAGTGTGCTCGAGCTTGTCTAGACAACAATTAACAACATGATGGGGCATGTTTACAGAGCACAGGGGAGTGGGAGACGGATGGCGCCAAGGAAAGGTAACACCTTGCTGTTAAGTGCCGGTAGTTAACCACCAATCAGGGATTGCCTAGTATGCAAGGCTTAGCCTCAAGAAGCAATTGGTTTAAAACGCGCAGCTTCTGCAAGCGTATAAAACCTCGTGCTTCTGCACAACGCATTGACATTTGCTTGCATCAAGCTGCGTCCCGTCTCTTCATTGGCCGCAGTCAGGTTTACTAGGATCATCTTTCGGTTGGCCTTAGGGGTATCTCGGGCTTACGACAGCTTAGTTGTGTTTCGGTTTCCTAGTTATTCTGACAGGCTCTGGTCCGCTCTCTACGCCGTGTGACTGTTGGCTTGGGTTTCTGGTGTGACCGCGGCGGCTGGCACGAGATTTACCAACCCTGAAGGTTGCCGTGACTAAGTCAAGCTTGCGCTTCTTGCTTACTGTTAATTACTGCTGAGTGCCCGTGGGGGTGTGGCTGAGCAAGGCGTCTTGGGCTACAGTTGGTAGCGTGTGCCTGATGCCTGCTCCTTCGGTCTTAGCAGGAGGCCTAGGGCATTTACACTGGGCCGCAGATACTTGCACGTCTAGGTCTAGCAGGAGCCAACCGTAAGGTTAGGGCTAAGTCTTTTGTCCTCGGCTTTCATATTGGACGCCATCTTGGCATCTTCAGTGCCACGCTTTGGATTGTAAGCTACGGGGACGTGGTTTCGTTGGTTTTGTTGGTTTCGTTGGCTGTTTGGGCGCCTATAGTCTTAGGGGCGTGTGTGTATGGGGGGTTTGGGTTAATATGATTTTAGTGCTGAGGTTTTGGGTAGGTGGTGTTTATGGGATAGATAAGATGTTAAGGAGAAGGCTAGGTTTGAGCGGTAAAGGTGTTAGAGGTTCTCGTGGTTGAATTGTACAGCAATAGTTTGTCAAGCTGTAGGTCCCGGGGAGGTGCCGGGCGAGAACATACAGGTCGAATAACTTCCCATCCACCTTCACACAAACTGTTTAACGTTGATTTTCGTCTGATGTTAAAACCCAGAAGAAGCGAACAACCCTTACCGGCGCTTACTGTGTTTACAGATGGATCGGGCCAATCGCATAAATCTGTTCTTCTGTGGTGGGATGATCAACGGAGGCAATGGGATTCGGACATAGAGACGGTCTCCGGTTCACCTCAAACAGGAGAACTGAATGCAGTTGTTCGTGTTTTCCGAGAATGGAATGTACCGCTCCACCTTGTTACTGATTCTGCTTATGTTGCAGGTATTGTTCCACGAGCTGAAGCTTCTGTGCTGCGGAGTGTTTCGCATTCACAACCCTTTACCCTGTTACAGGAACTTATTTTCCTTTTGGACTCTCGATCTGCGCCTTATTTTGTTATGCATATTAGGTCTCATACCTCGCTACCTGGTTTTCTTGCAGAAGGCAATCGACGAGCTGACCTATTGCCGTGACCAGTTCAAGTACTGCCAGACCGTATTGCACAAGCTAAGCGAAGTCACTCTTTTTTTCCATCGAAACGCTGGAGCTCTTAAGCGACAGTTTGGCCTTGCTGCTCAACAAGCATCAAGTATTATTGCTGTCTGTCCCGATTGTCAAAAACATTCTTTCCCATCAGTTGCTGCAGGAGTTAACCCTAGAGGATTACAAAGCCTACCGTTATGGCAAACAGATGTCACGCATGATTCTGAATTTGGTAGCCTTAAATATATCCACTCTTCCATTGATACATTTTCAGGTGCCTTGGTTGCCTCGTGTCACACAGGAGAAAAGGCACGAGCTGTTCGTAGACATTTAATGCGTGCTTTTGCTGCTTTAGGTATTCCCTTAAGCTGGACCGTTATCGGTCTTTATCTTTACGTTTCAACAACTGTAAAAACCTCTTTTGCCCTATGGGGTAGAACTCATATTACCGGCATTGCTCATTCCCCCACCGGTCGATCTCTCATTGAAGGGTCTCATCGGTCTCTGAAACGTTTATGACAACAATAAAAAGGGGGAATGGGAATGGCTATTCCCGAGGTAACAGAAAGCGTTGTATGTTTTTAATTTTTTGAATTGTTCTTTAATAGATAACGGCCCACCGATAGGTCGACGTTTCACTGCAGCTACCTCCGTCGAGGCACGGGTTAAAGGCCCGGTATCGGTCCGAGATGCAGAAACAGGTAAAATTATAGGACCATATCCTCTTGTTACACGGGGAAACGGTTATGCTTGTGTCTCTACAGAAAAAGGACCTAGATGGATCCCAGCGAAGAATGTAAGACCTTTCCGTGAACCTTTACCGCAGGCAGCTGATACCGACACCGACGCTACAGAATGAAATAAAAACTGTGTGAGGATTACTGTTTTGCATTAATGTTAGCTACCCAAAATCAGGACATAGGATATAGATTTCGCTTTTTACAGCGCCTAGAACGAGCACTATCACCCTGGATCAAGCCACTGAACAGAGGTAATACTCTCGGACCAAGCGGGGGAACGGGACGACTCATTGTCCATGGAACGATGATTCCATTGACACTGATAAGGGGAAGGGAGGATTCATAATGAGAGAACAACTAGGTATTATGAAGGAGAACAGGAACGATAAACATGGTTATTTAGTGTTTAATAGGTGTCTGCACGCTTGTCGAGATATCTAGTTAGGTAACTACAGGAGTGGTTTCTGCCCTGAGCCTGGTGGCGCGCACAGCTGCGGCTTGTGTCCTGGCTCAGAGATGTAAACAGGGGCTTCTCTGTTAGGGTAAAGTGTCTCTCTTTGCATCAAAAGGAGGGAATGAAGGGGATGACCCCAGAGGTATGTTCAGAGAAGGCATGCTATGTTTCGAACTTTTTGACGGAAACGGTTCTTGTTTGGTGTGCCCTTCCGCCTACGTATAACCTTAACCCAAAAGAAGGTGATGTTGTTTACACTTTGCGTGTCGAGCATTGTCTTTCTGTAGATGCTAATGTAGTAGGAGGCTAGGATGGGAACGTGTCGCAGCGGTTCTTCTCTTATGCAGAGTAACAGCAGGGAAAGCATTAAAGAGTTAAATCACCTTGTTTGGTAGGCAGTTAAGCATGTGAGTCAAAATTGCCGCTGCTTTTTGTTGTTGGTTCAAGGACGTGGCTGTGAGGATTTTGATGGTATGTGCTGCGTGGATTTTAGGCGCCCCACTGCAGCAACATGTTATCAAAATCTGAGAAAATTTCAGCCTTTTCTGGCATCCATTCACTCGATTGGCAGTATTGTTTGTTTGCTATTACCTTGGTTGCTGTCATGTTTGCAAGGGCCCTGCGGAACATGGCAAACCTGGTACTAGCTGTTCAAAAACAAAAAGGGGAAATTGTAGAATTGTACGGAACAAAGGCAGTGGGTTATTTTGACAGTGATAATATGTCTTAGTTGGTTTTTTATTTGTTCTGTTGCTTAGGCCTTGTTTTTCCTCGTTCGCTTTCAAAGGTTCTTTTGTGCAACAGGAAGGGGGAGGTACAGGAGCGGGCTGGAAACTAGGACCACGCGTGGCAATCGGTCAGCTGAGGGGAGTGTGCTCGAGCTTGTCTAGACAACAATTAACAACATGATGGGGCATGTTTACAGAGCACAGGGGAGTGGGAGACGGATGGCGCCAAGGAAAGGTAACACCTTGCTGTTAAGTGCCGGTAGTTAACCACCAATCAGGGATTGCCTAGTATGCAAGGCTTAGCCTCAAGAAGCAATTGGTTTAAAACGCGCAGCTTCTGCAAGCGTATAAAACCTCGTGCTTCTGCACAACGCATTGACATTTGCTTGCATCAAGCTGCGTCCCGTCTCTTCATTGGCCGCAGTCAGGTTTACTAGGATCATCTTTCGGTTGGCCTTAGGGGTATCTCGGGCTTACGACAGCTTAGTTGTGTTTCGGTTTCCTAGTTATTCTGACAGGCTCTGGTCCGCTCTCTACGCCGTGTGACTGTTGGCTTGGGTTTCTGGTGTGACCGCGGCGGCTGGCACGAGATTTACCAACCCTGAAGGTTGCCGTGACTAAGTCAAGCTTGCGCTTCTTGCTTACTGTTAATTACTGCTGAGTGCCCGTGGGGGTGTGGCTGAGCAAGGCGTCTTGGGCTACAGTTGGTAGCGTGTGCCTGATGCCTGCTCCTTCGGTCTTAGCAGGAGGCCTAGGGCATTTACACTGGGCCGCAGATACTTGCACGTCTAGGTCTAGCAGGAGCCAACCGTAAGGTTAGGGCTAAGTCTTTTGTCCTCGGCTTTCATAT
Source organism: Falco peregrinus (assembly GCF_023634155.1). Taxonomy (NCBI): domain Eukaryota; kingdom Metazoa; phylum Chordata; class Aves; order Falconiformes; family Falconidae; genus Falco; species Falco peregrinus. Next base: position 554,500 of record NC_073742.1, on the reverse strand, counting down.
TGGACGCCATCTTGGCATCTTCAGTGCCACGCTTTGGATTGTAAGCTACGGGGACGTGGTTTCGTTGGTTTTGTTGGTTTCGTTGGCTGTTTGGGCGCCTATAGTCTTAGGGGCGTGTGTGTATGGGGGGTTTGGGTTAATATGATTTTAGTGCTGAGGTTTTGGGTAGGTGGTGTTTATGGGATAGATAAGATGTTAAGGAGAAGGCTAGGTTTGAGCGGTAAAGGTGTTAGAGGTTCTCGTGGTTGAATTGTACAGCAATAGTTTGTCAAGCTGTAGGTCCCGGGGAGGTGCCGGGCGAGAACATACAGGTCGAATAACTTCCCATCCACCTTCACACAAACTGTTTAACGTTGATTTTCGTCTGATGTTAAAACCCAGAAGAAGCGAACAACCCTTACCGGCGCTTACTGTGTTTACAGATGGATCGGGCCAATCGCATAAATCTGTTCTTCTGTGGTGGGATGATCAACGGAGGCAATGGGATTCGGACATAGAGACGGTCTCCGGTTCACCTCAAACAGGAGAACTGAATGCAGTTGTTCGTGTTTTCCGAGAATGGAATGTACCGCTCCACCTTGTTACTGATTCTGCTTATGTTGCAGGTATTGTTCCACGAGCTGAAGCTTCTGTGCTGCGGAGTGTTTCGCATTCACAACCCTTTACCCTGTTACAGGAACTTATTTTCCTTTTGGACTCTCGATCTGCGCCTTATTTTGTTATGCATATTAGGTCTCATACCTCGCTACCTGGTTTTCTTGCAGAAGGCAATCGACGAGCTGACCTATTGCCGTGACCAGTTCAAGTACTGCCAGACCGTATTGCACAAGCTAAGCGAAGTCACTCTTTTTTTCCATCGAAACGCTGGAGCTCTTAAGCGACAGTTTGGCCTTGCTGCTCAACAAGCATCAAGTATTATTGCTGTCTGTCCCGATTGTCAAAAACATTCTTTCCCATCAGTTGCTGCAGGAGTTAACCCTAGAGGATTACAAAGCCTACCGTTATGGCAAACAGATGTCACGCATGATTCTGAATTTGGTAGCCTTAAATATATCCACTCTTCCATTGATACATTTTCAGGTGCCTTGGTTGCCTCGTGTCACACAGGAGAAAAGGCACGAGCTGTTCGTAGACATTTAATGCGTGCTTTTGCTGCTTTAGGTATCCCCTTAAGCTGGACCGTTATCTGTCGTTACCTTTACGTTTCAACAACTGTAAAAACCTCTTTTGCCCTATGGGGTAGAACTCATATTACCGGCATTGCTCATTCCCCCACCGGTCGATCTCTCATTGAAGGGTCTCATCGGTCTCTGAAACGTTTATGACAACAACAAAAAGGGGGAATGGGCATGGCTATTCCCGAGGAACGGTTACAGAAAGCGTTGTATGTTTTTAATTTTTTGAATTGTTCTTGAATAGATAACGGCCCACCGATAGGTCGACGTTTCACTGCAGCTACCTCCGTCGAGGCACGGGTTAAAGGCCCGGTATCGGTCCGAGATGCAGAAACAGGTAAAATTATGGGACCATATCCTCTTGTTACACGGGGAAACGGTTATGCTTGTGTCTCTACAGAAAAAGGACCTAGATGGATCCCAGCGAAGAATGTAAGACCTTTGCGTGAACCTTTACCGCAGGCAGCTGATACCGACACCGACGCTACAGAATGAAATAAAAACTGTGTGAGGATTACTGTTTTGCATTAATGTTAGCTACCCAAAATCAGGACATAGGATATAGATTTCGCTTGTTACAGCGCCTAGAACGAGCACTATCACCCTGGATCAAGCCACTGAACAGAGGTAATACTCTCGGACCAAGCGGGGGAACGGGACGACTCATTGTCCATGGAACGATGATTCCATTGACACTGATAAGGGGAAGGGAGGATTCATAATGAGAGAACAACTAGGTATTATGAAGGAGAACAGGAGCTGGGGGAAGAAGGGGCAACAGAGCAGAGGTGATGAGGTGTTTGTCACATCCATAGGATGTCTTGGCATGCTTAATCGAACTTGCAGGAGACAAATTGTGTGGCCAGGTGGATGACGCCCCTTGGTTATGAACCTCATCCATAGCATCCTTGAAAAGTCAGCATTAATTTTTTTGGTGCGGAGAAGGAAGGATTCTCTTGGTTCTAGCCGGAGAGGCATAGAAGTCAGTCTTTTCAATGTTTCATGAGCACAATGCTCTCTTCTCAAAGCAGAGGAATGCTTGTGCTCTGCTGAAGAGCAGAAGTGCTTGTAGCTGACCGCTGGTGAGTCAGTGCCAATACTGGCAGTAGGCAGTTACTTAGGGCACGAGACAGAAGCGGTGGCCTGTCCTACCTGGCCCTATATATTATAATATAAAATAATGTACATACATACATATATAGATAGATATAAAAAATATAATTCTTTTTAGATCCACGGGACGGATTACGCAATAATCAAGGCTGACCACCAATTCCACCGACACCTCATTGGCAAGAAAGCAGCTAAACGGTAAGTGGAGTGCCTTTCTAGTCCTTCCCATGCTCACACTCTTCGTGTTTAGTAGATGGTATCAGGGGCTCTGTAGCTCACCCAGTGTGCTGTCTCCATCACATTTCCTCTGCTTTTCTGGAGTGGAGGTGGTACAAGGAGAGGAATGGGCCGTCAGGCCTCGCGATGGCTTTAACGGGTGAAAGTACCTTGGGAGCCTGAACAGTAGTGGAATTACTTTGATGTGTCCTGGAGGAATTTTTTTTTTTTTTTTTTCTCCACACGTTGCTCTGTGCGAATCACATTTTAGCAGCCATTTGTGGGTGGTGGAAATGTGCTTGGTGAGCTTCTCCCTGTAGAGGAATGAAGGCGGTGGGTTGATTAGCATTGATAACACGCAGCTGTGGCCTTGCCTCAGAGGCAGTGGGTTGATTGACATGGACGACGTGCAGGTGTAGCTGGTTCCCGCTAAGGGGTTAAATAGCCCTGTGGCTTGTGGGAGAGGGTGTCAGCTGGAGGAGGAGCAGTGTGGTCTGGCCTCTGGAGGAAGGTGCTACAGCACCGGCAGTAGAATATGGCCAACGCTAAAGCCTTGTTGCGGTCTGCTAGTTTGATAGCACTGCAACGTGTCCCCAGCCAAGAGTTTGGGGTAGAAAGGAACGATTATCCTCTGCTCTAAATGTGATACTGTTTGGGGAAGAAACACGCCTGGCTCTGACAAGGGAACAATGGGCTCTGTAGATGCCACGGTATTTACTTGGACAGGCTCTCGTGTGGCACAGGCCTGCTCTCACTGAACTCCAGGGGGAAGAGGCAATTTCCCCTGGCTCAACCCTACCCCACTGAGCCCTTCCCAGAGGCGGCTTTACTTCTTCAACAGCCTCTGACATAGAGACGGTCTCCGGTTCACCTCAAACAGGAGAACTGAATGCAGTTGTTCGTGTTTTCCGAGAATGGAATGTACCGCTCCACCTTGTTACTGATTCTGCTTATGTTGCAGGTATTGTTCCACGAGCTGAAGCTTCTGTGCTGCGGAGTGTTTCGCATTCACAACCCTTTACCCTGTTACAGGAACTTATTTTCCTTTTGGACTCTCGATCTGCGCCTTATTTTGTTATGCATATTAGGTCTCATACCTCGCTACCTGGTTTTCTTGCAGAAGGCAATCGACGAGCTGACCTATTGCCGTGACCAGTTCAAGTACTGCCAGACCGTATTGCACAAGCTAAGCGAAGTCACTCTTTTTTTCCATCGAAACGCTGGAGCTCTTAAGCGACAGTTTGGCCTTGCTGCTCAACAAGCATCAAGTATTATTGCTGTCTGTCCCGATTGTCAAAAACATTCTTTCCCATCAGTTGCTGCAGGAGTTAACCCTAGAGGATTACAAAGCCTACCGTTATGGCAAACAGATGTCACGCATGATTCTGAATTTGGTAGCCTTAAATATATCCACTCTTCCATTGATACATTTTCAGGTGCCTTGGTTGCCTCGTGTCACACAGGAGAAAAGGCACGAGCTGTTCGTAGACATTTAATGCGTGCTTTTGCTGCTTTAGGTATCCCCTTAAGCTGGACCGTTATCTGTCGTTATCTTTACGTTTCAACAACTGTAAAAACCTCTTTTGCCCTATGGGGTAGAACTCATATTACCGACATTCCTCATTCCCCCACCGGTCAATCTCTCATTGAAGGGTCTCATCGGTCTCTGAAACGTTTATGACAACAATAAAAAGGGGGAATGGGAATGGCTATTCCCGAGGTAACAGAAAGCTTTGTAGGTTTTTAATTTTTTGAATTGTTCTTGAATAGATAACGGCCCACCGATAGGTCGACGTTTCACTGCAGCTACCTCCGTCGAGGCACGGGTTAAAGGCCCGGTATCGGTCCGAGATGCAGAAACAGGTAAAATTATAGGACCATATCCTCTTGTTACACGGGGAAACGGTTATGCTTGTGTCTCTACAGAAAAAGGACCTAGATGGATCCCAGCGAAGAATGTAAGACCTTTCCGTGAACCTTTACCGCAGGCAGCTGATAGCGACACCGACGCTACAGAATGAAATAAAAACTGTGTGAGGATTACTGTTTTGCATTAATGTTAGCTACCCAAAATCAGGACATAGGATATCGATTTCGCTTGTTACAGCGCCTAGAACGAGCACTATCACCCTGGATCAAGCCACTGAACAGAGGTAATACTCTCGGACCAAGCGGGGGAACGGGACGACTCATTGTCCATGGAACGATGATTCCATTGACACTGATAAGGGGAAGGGAGGATTCATAATGAGAGAACAACTAGGTATTATGAAGGAGAACAGGAACGATAAACATGGTTATTTAGTGTTTAATAGGTGTCTGCACGCTTGTCGAGATATCTAGTTAGGTAACTACAGGAGTGGTTTCTGCCCTGAGCCTGGTGGCGCGCACAGCTGCGGCTTGTGTCCTGGCTCAGAGATGTAAACAGGGGCTTCTCTGTTAGGGTAAAGTGTCTCTCTTTGCATCAAAAGGAGGGAATGAAGGGGATGACCCCAGAGGTATGTTCAGAGAAGGCATGCTATGTTTCGAACTTTTTGACGGAAACGGTTCTTGTTTGGTGTGCCCTTCCGCCTACGTATAACCTTAACCCAAAAGAAGGTGATGTTGTTTACACTTTGCGTGTCGAGCATTGTCTTTCTGTAGATGCTAATGTAGTAGGAGGCTAGGATGGGAACGTGTCGCAGCGGTTCTTCTCTTATGCAGAGTAACAGCAGGGAAAGCATTAAAGAGTTAAATCACCTTGTTTGGTAGGCAGTTAAGCATGTGAGTCAAAATTGCCGCTGCTTTTTGTTGTTGGTTCAAGGACGTGGCTGTGAGGATTTTGATGGTATGTGCTGCGTGGATTTTAGGCGCCCCACTGCAGCAACATGTTATCAAAATCTGAGAAAATTTCAGCCTTTTCTGGCATCCATTCCCTCGATTGGCAGTATTGTTTGTTTGCTATTACCTTGGTTGCTGTCATGTTTGCAAGGGCCCTGCGGAACATGGCAAACCTGGTACTAGCTGTTCAAAAACAAAAAGGGGAAATTGTAGAATTGTACGGAACAAAGGCAGTGGGTTATTTTGACAGTGATAATATGTCTTAGTTGGTTTTTTATTTGTTCTGTTGCTTAGGCCTTGTTTTTCCTCGTTCGCTTTCAAAGGTTCTTTTGTGCAACAGGAAGGGGGAGGTGCAGGAGCGGGCTGGAAACTAGGACCACGCGTGGCAATCGGTCAGCTGAGGGGAGTGTGCTCGAGCTTGTCTAGACAACAATTAACAACATGATGGGGCATGTTTACAGAGCACAGGGGAGTGGGAGACGGATGGCGCCAAGGAAAGGTAACACCTTGCTGTTAAGTGCCGGTAGTTAACCACCAATCAGGGATTGCCTAGTATGCAAGGCTTAGCCTCAAGAAGCAATTGGTTTAAAACGCGCAGCTTCTGCAAGCGTATAAAACCTCGTGCTTCTGCACAACGCATTGACATTTGCTTGCATCAAGCTGCGTCCCATCTCTTCATTGGCCGCAGTCAGGTTTACTAGGATCATCTTTCGGTTGGCCTTAGGGGTATCTCGGGCTTACGACAGCTTAGTTGTGTTTCGGTTTCCTAGTTATTCTGACAGGCTCTGGTCCGCTCTCTACGCCGTGTGACTGTTGGCTTGGGTTTCTGGTGTGACCGCGGCGGCTGGCACGAGATTTACCAACCCTGAAGGCTGCCGTGACTAAGTCAAGCTTGCGCTTCTTGCTTACTGTTAATTACTGCTGAGTGCCCGTGGGGGTGTGGCTGAGCAAGGCGTCTTGGGCTACAGTTGGTAGCGTGTGCCTGATGCCTGCTCCTTCGGTCTTAGCAGGAGGCCTAGGGCATTTACACTGAGCCGCAGATACTTGCACGTCTAGGTCTAGCAGGAGCCAACCGTAAGGTTAGGGCTAAGTCTTTTGTCCTCGGCTTTCATATTGGACGCCATCTTGGCATCTTCAGTGCCACGCTTTGGATTGTAAGCTACGGGGACGTGGTTTCGTTGGTTTTGTTGGTTTCGTTGGCTGTTTGGGCGCCTATAGTCTTAGGGGCGTGTGTGTATGGGGGGTTTGGGTTAATATGATTTTAGCGCTGAGGTTTTGGGTAGGTGGTGTTTATGGGATAGATAAGATGTTAAGGAGAAGGCTAGGTTTGAGCGGTAAAGGTGTTAGAGGTTCTCGTGGTTGAATTGTACAGCAATAGTTTGTCAAGCTGTAGGTCCCGGGGAGGTGCCGGGCGAGAACATACAGGTCGAATAACTTCCCATCCACCTTCACACAAACTGTTTAACGTTGATTTTCGTCTGATGTTAAACCCAGAAGAAGCGAACAACCCTTACCGGCGCTTACTGTGTTTACAGATGGATTGGGCCAATCGCATAAATCTGTTCTTCTGTGGTGGGATGATCAACGGAGGCAATGGGATTCGGACATAGAGACGGTCTCCGGTTCACCTCAAACAGGAGAACTGAATGCAGTTGTTCGTGTTTTCCGAGAATGGAATGTACCGCTCCACCTTGTTACTGATTCTGCTTATGTTGCAGGTATTGTTCCACGAGCTGAAGCTTCTGTGCTGCGGAGTGTTTCGCATTCACAACCCTTTACCCTGTTACAGGAACTTATTTTCCTTTTGGACTCTCGATCTGCGCCTTATTTTGTTATGCATATTAGGTCTCATACCTCGCTACCTGGTTTTCTTGCAGAAGGCAATCGACGAGCTGACCTATTGCCGTGACCAGTTCAAGTACTGCCAGACCGTATGGCTCAAGCTAAGCGAAGTCACTCTTTTTTTCCATCGAAACGCCGGAGCTCTTAAGCGACAGTTTGGCCTTGCTGCTCAACAAGCATCAAGTATTATTGCTGTCTGTCCCGATTGTCAAAAACATTCTTTCCCATCAGTTGCTGCAGGAGTTAATCCTAGAGGATTACAAAGCCTACCGTTAGGGCAAACAGATGTCACGCATGATTCTGAATTTGGTAGCCTTAAATATATCCACTCTTCCATTGATACATTTTCAGGTGCCTTGGTTGCCTCGTGTCACACAGGAGAAAAGGCACGAGCTGTTCGTAGACATTTAATGCGTGCTTTTGCTGCTTTAGGTATCCCCTTAAGCTGGACCGTTATCGGTCTTTATCTTTACGTTTCAACAACTGTAAAAACCTCTTTTGCCCTATGGGGTAGAACTCATATTACCGGCATTGCTCATTCCCCCACCGGTCGATCTCTCATTGAAGGGTCTCATCGGTCTCTGAAACGTTTATGACAACAACAAAAAGGGGGAATGGGCATGGCTATTCCCGAGGAACGGTTACAGAAAGCGTTGTATGTTTTTAATTTTTTGAATTGTTCTTGAATAGATAACGGCCCACCGATAGGTCGACGTTTCACTGCAGCTACCTCCGTCGAGGCACGGGTTAAAGGCCCGGTATCGGTCCGAGATGCAGAAACAGGTAAAATTATGGGACCATATCCTCTTGTTACACGGGGAAAAGGTTATGCTTGTGTCTCTACAGAAAAAGGACCTAGATGGATCCCAGCGAAGAATGTAAGACCTTTCCGTGAACCTTTACCGCAGGCAGCTGATACCGACACCGACGCTACAGAATGAAATAAAAACTGTGTGAGGATGACTGTTTTGCATTAATGTTAGCTACCCAAAATCAGGACATAGGATATAGATTTCGCTTTTTACAGCGCCTAGAACGAGCACTATCACCCTGGATCAAGCCACTGAACAGAGGTAATACTCTCGGACCAAGCGGGGGAACGGGACGACTCATTGTCCATGGAACGATGATTCCATTGACACTGATAAGGGGAAGGGAGGATTCATAATGAGAGAACAACTAGGTATTATGAAGGAGAACAGGAGCTGGGGGAAGAAGGGGCAACAGAGCAGAGGTGATGAGGTGTTTGTCACATCCATAGGATGTCTTGGCATGCTTAATCGAACTTGCAGGAGACAAATTGTGTGGCCAGGTGGATGACGCCCCTTGGTTATGAACCTCATCCATAGCATCCTTGAAAAGTCAGCATTAATTTTTTTGGTGCGGGGAAGGAAGGATACTCTTGGTTATAGCTGGAGAGGCATAGAAGTCAGTCTTTTCAATGTTTCATGAGCACAATGCTCTCTTCTCAAAGCAGAGGAATGCTTGTGCTCTGCTGAAGAGCAGAAGTGCTTGTAGCTGACCGCTGGTGAGTCAGTGCCAATACTGGCAGTAGGCAGTTACTTAGGGCACGAGACAGAAGCGGTGGCCTGTCCTACCTGGCCCTATATATTATAATATAAAATAATGTACATACATACATATATAGATAGATATAAAAAATATAATTCTTTTTAGATCCACGGGACGGATTACGCAATAATCAAGGCTGACCACCAATTCCACCGACACCTCATTGGCAAGAAAGCAGCTAAACGGTAAGTGGAGTGCCTTTCTAGTCCTTCCCATGCTCACACTCTTCGTGTTTAGGAGATGGTATCAGGGGCTCTGTAGCTCACCCAGTGTGCTGTCTCCATCACATTTCCTCTGCTTTTCTGGAGTGGTGGTGGTACAAGGAGAGAAATGGGCCGTCAGGCCTTGCGATGGCTTTAACGGGTGAAAGTACCTTGGGAGCCTGAACAGTAGTGGAATTACTTTGATGTGTCCTGGAGGATTTTTTTTTTTTTTTTTTTTTTTCCACACGTTGCTCTGTGCGAATGACATTTTAGCAGCCAGTTGTGGGTGGTGGAAATGTGCTTGGTGAGCTTCTCCCTGTAGAGGAATGAAGGCGGTGGGTTGATTAGCATTGATAACACGCAGCTGTGGCCTTGCCTCAGAGGCAGTGGGTTGATTGACATGGACGATGTGCAGGTGTAGCTGGTTCCCTCTAAGGGGTTAAATAGCCCTGTGGCTTGTGGGAGAGGGTGTCAGCTGGAGGAGGAGCAGTGTGGTCTGGCCTCTGGAGGAAGGTGCTACAGCACCGGCAGTAGAATATGGCCAACGCTAAAGCCTTGTTGCGGTCTGCTAGTTTGATAGCACTGCAACGTGTCCCCAGCCAAGAGTTTGGGGTAGAAAGGAACGATTATCCTCTGCTCTAAATGTGATACTGTTTGGGGAAGAAACACGCCTCGCTCTGACAAGGGAACAATGGGCTCTGTAGATGCCACGGTATTTACTTGGACAGGCTCTCGTGTGGCACAGGCCTGCTCTCGCTGAACTCCAGGGGGAAGAGGCAATTTCCCCTGGCTCAACCCTACCCCACTGAGCCCTTCCCAGAGGCGGCTTTACTTCTTCAACAGCCTCTGAGCAGCGATAATCAAGGTGCCTTGCTTCCAGGTCTTTGCCTAGCAGACGGCGTCACCACAGTCCTTGCCTCGAAGTGAACAGGATGAAGGATCTGTACAAGGTGTCTGTGCGCATTCCCCCGGACAACGAGAAGAGCAACCCGATCAGAATTGAAGGAGACCCACAGGGGGTCCCAGAGGCCAAGAAAGAGCTGCTGGAATTCGCTTCCCGTATGGTGAGTGGGTAGGATGTGATGTTTGGGAGACTGCAGAGTTTGGGCTCTCGTGTTCCCTTGTAACCTTCTGGTGCGAGTGTGTGCCCCTTGCCCACGGAGCACTTGGATCTCAGGACAAGTGCAAGTTCCTCTTCACAAATGTCTTCCCCTGTTCCCTCGGGTAGCCCTTCTCTGTCAACGCAGAGTGAATTTGGTCTGGAGAAAAGAGGGACAGTGCTGGCAAGTAAACCGTCGGGCAGCAAACCGCTAAGTCAAAGTAGATGGCTCTCCGGCTGAACACTCAGTGTGCCCTCTGTTCCCATCAGGAAAATGAACATGCTGCGGACCTAATCGTTGAGCAGAAATTCCACCGGACCATCACTGGGCAGAAGGCTGAGCGGATCTGGGAAATCCGGGAGCAATTCCCAGAGGTAAGGCTTGGTAGGAGAGGAGGAATCCAGAGGGGTTATTTCCTACATGGGTAGTAGGCCTGTCGTCACAGAAGTCGTAACTTTAGTGGCTCTGTAGCGCAAGTGTCTGAGAAGATAGTTCTTTTAGCCAGAGGCCGCTAACACGGTTCCCCTTTTCTGAATGGGAAAAGGGCATGTGTAGGATCCCCCCAACCTTTGCATGTGTCTGACACAAGGGTTCTTGCTTTTGCTTGAGCTAACTATAAATGACCGCTCCTGCAGGTTATCATCAACTTCCCAGACCCTGCACACAAGAGTGACATCGTCCAACTCCGAGGTCCCAAAAACGAGGGGGAGAAGTGCACCGAGTACATGCCAAAGACGGTGGCAGACCTGGTAAGGAGGTCTTCTGCCTGCACTTCCCTCCTACGTGCCTGGATAACCCTGGGGCAAAGCAGAGCTCTACTGGCTTGGGTAGAGCTAAAACACCTCAAGAGGAGGGAGCTGTCGACGCTGTTTTGGCTGAATGGAGGCAGGGGGTAGTACCTGTTATGGGAAGGCTATAGGGGAACGTCCTTGCCTTTGTTTAGTCTTACAAGTCCCTCGTATAGAGAACTTCCTTGGGTCTAAGCCTCTTTTCAAAAGCTCGTTTATCAGAGTTCCTGAAGTCGGGCCTCCCTTGCCACGACAGTGTAATCTTCAGTTCTCCCTTCCTGCCTCCCTTAGGTTGAAAACAGCTTTTCTATTTCTGTCCCCATCTGCAAACAGTTCCACAAGAACATCGTAGGGAAAGGAGGTGCCAACATCAAGAAGGTGAGATATTGCTCCTAACTCAAGTGCTCGTGATGATCACTGCCTGCAGCAAAATCCCACTGGATGCTCTCTCCTGCCCATTGGTGGTGTCCAATATAGCCTGCGAGGGTTTTTCTTCTGACATGGGACGCTTCTGAGATGATTTTTTTTTTTTTTCCCTTTGTGGCAGATCCGTAAAGAAAGCAACACCAAAATTGATCTCCCAGCAAAGAACAGCAACTGGGCGACAATTGTTATCACAGGCAAGAGGGCAAACTGTGAGGCTGCTCGCCACAGGATAACATCACTTTGGAAGGACCTACAGAAGATGTGCATGTGGCTCAGGAACAGATTGAAGCCATGCTCAAGGAACTGGTGAGCTGGAGTTACTAGTTCCAGTAAGAAACTGGGGGAAGAAGGGGCAACAGAGCAGAGGTGATGAGGTGTTTGTCACATCCATAGGATGTCTTGGCATGCTTAATCGAACTTGCAGGAGACAAATTGTGTGGCCAGGTGGATGACACCCCTTGGTTATGAAGCTCATCCATAGCATCCTTGAAAAGTCAGCATTAATTTTTTTGGTGCGGAGAAGGAAGGATTCTCTTGGTTATAGCTGGAGAGGCATAGAAGTCAGTCTTTTCAGAGTTTCATGAGCACAATGCTCTCTTCTCAAAGCAGAGGAATGCTTGTGCTCTGCTTAAGAGCAGAAGTGCTTGTAGCTGACCGCTGGTGAGTCAGTGCCAATACTGGCAGTAGGCAGTTACTTAGGGCACGAGACAGAAGCGGTGGCCTGTCCTACCTGGCCCTATATAATATATATATGTATGTATGTGCGTACAATATTATATATATATAAAATTCTTTTTAGATCCACGGGATGGATTACGCAGTAATCAAGGCTGACCACCAATTCCACCGACACCTCATTGGCAAGTGTGAAGAGGAAGATGAAGCCCAAGGCTCACAGTATCGGTGGATCTCATTTGATGGTGCCTCCGTGTGGTGTGGCTAGTCAGCTGAATACCTGAATGCCGGATGGGATGGCGATGATTATAGTGGCGGAGATGAAGTATGCTCGGCTGTCTACGTCTATTCCTACAGTGAATATGTGGTGGGCTCATACGACAAAGCCCAGGAATCCAATCGATAGTATAGCTCAGACTATTCCTATGTAGCCGAATGGTTCTTTTTTGCCTGCGTAATACGTTACAACATGTGAGATGATTCCAAAGCCGGGAAGGATTAAGATGTAAACTTCCTGGTGGCCAAAGAATCAGAACAGGTGCTGGTAGAGAATGGGGTCTCCCCCTCCAGCGGGGTCAAAGAATGTAGTGTTTAGGTTTCGGTCGGTCAGTAGTATGGTGATGCCGGCGGCCAGGACTGGAAGTGAGGGCAATAGGAGTACGGATCATACGAATAGGGGAGTTGGATATTGCGATAAGGCAGGGGGGGTTATGTTAATGGCTGTTGTGTTAAAGTTGATGGCCCCTAAGATGGAAGACACACCTGCGAGGTGTAGGGAGAAGATGGCTAGGTCTACTGAGGCGCCAGCATGGGCTAGGTTGCCTGCTAGGGGCGGGTATATGGTTCATCCTGTTCCGACTCCAGCTTCTACTGTGGAGGACGCTAGGAGCAGTAGGAAGGACGGAGGAAGTAGTTCAGAAACTGATGTTGTTTATGCGGGGGAATGCTATGTCTGGGGCTCCAATTATAAGGGGGACTAGTCAGTTTCCAAACCCTTCGATTATAATGGCTATAACTGTGAAGAAGATTCTTACGAAGGCATGGGCGGTGATGATGACATTGTAGATTTGGTCGTCTCCTAGGAGAGTTCCTGGTTGGCCAAGTTCTGCTCGAATAAGGAGGCTGAGGGCGGTACTCGGCTATGCCTGCCCATGCTCCGAAGAGTAGCTATAGGGTGCCGATGTCATTGTGGTTTGTTGAAACTAGTCATCGGTTGATGAAGGTCACGGGTCAGATGGCTGAGTGTTTAGGCGTTAGGCTGTAGTCCTTTTTACAGAGGTTGAATTCCCCTTCTTATCGACTCTGTGGTGAAGTTCATGTTGAGTTGCAAACTCATTGATGTACGCTGAGAGTGTGCCGGAGTCTGGTAGACAGAAGCTTGTTGGTTTGAGCGTCTAGCTGTTAATTAGAAGTTTATGGGATCGAGGCCCATCTGTCTAGGCTTATCGTGGAGGCCCTAGCTGCATTAGAGTATCTGCGTTGCATTTAGATGGTGCAGGTTTAGTGTCCTGCGGGCCTTAGTGGTGTGGGCAGAAACTAAGAGGATTTAACTCTTAGTTAAGGCTTTGAAGGCCTTCGGTTTGGTAGGCAGGGGATCCTAAGTTTCTTAGGTAACGGTCAGGATTGCGGGAGAAGGGGGGAGAAGGAGGACTGACAGAGAAATTAAGGTAGCAATTGGTGTGCCTGTGGATTTGTTATTGTATCATTGTTTTATGAAGCTTGTAGTGTTTGGTGGGAGTGTGATTGTGGAGCAATATGCAAGGCGTAGGTAGAAAAATAAACCTAGTAGGGAGAGTATTGAAATAATTATGGCTGCGGTTGATATCTCTTGCTTAGTTAGTTCCTGGATAATGAGTCATTTTGGTAAAAAGCCAGTGAGTGGGGGCAGGCCGGCTAGGGATAGTAGTGCTAGCGTCAAGGATGCGTTTAGTGATGGTATTTTTGTTCAGGAGGTTATTATTGTGGATAGTTTTGAGGAGTTGGTTGTGTTGAGGGCTAAGAAAATGGAGGCGGTTCTTAAGGAGTATAGGTAGAAGGTTATTAATGTTAGCTTGGGGTTGTATATGAGGATGATGGTTATTCAGCCTAGGTGGGCGATCGATGAGAAAGCTAGGACTTTTCGGATTTGTGTTTGGTTGAGTCCTGTTCGCCCTCCGATGGCTGCGGATGCAATGGCCACGGTTGTCAGTAGGAGTGGGTTCAGTGAGGGGGCAGTTAAGAAAAGAAGAGTGAGTGGGGGGAGTTTTATTCATGTAGAGACGAGTAGGGCAGTGGTTATAGGTGAGCCTCGTATGACCTCTGGACATCAGAAGTGAAAGGGTACTAGGCCTAGTTTTATTGCGACTGCTGTAGTTAGTAGTAGGGAGGCTGTTGGGTGGCTTAGTCGCGGAATGTCTCATTGTCCGGTGAACTGTGCGTTGATTGTGCTTGAGAAGAGGATTAATGCGGAGGCGGTTGCTTGGACGAGAAAGTATTTGATCGCAGCTTCCATAGCACGAGGGTGGTGTGATTTTGAAAGGAAGGGGATAATGGCAAGGGTGTTGATTTCTAGGCCAGGCCAGGCTAGCAGTCAGTGGTTGCTTGAAATTGTGATGGTTGTTCCTAGTAGAAGGCTTAAGGAGAACGTTAGTTTTGTGACGGGGCTCATTTAGTAGAGGAAGAGGTTAAACCATCATTTTCGGGGTATGGGCCCGATAGCTTTTGTTTAGCTGACCCTACTGGGAAGTAATATAAGGGGAGTATGGAGCGCTTTGATCTCTTCTGTGCAGGTTCAATTCCTGTCTTCCTAAGGTTTTCAACGGAGACAATGGGATTCGGACATAGAGACGGTCTCCGGTTCACCTCAAACAGGAGAACTGAATGCAGTTGTTTGTGTTTTCCGAGAATGGAATGTACCGCTCCACCTTGTTACTGATTCTGCTTATGTTGCAGGTATTGTTCCACGAGCTGAAGCTTCTGTGCTGCGGAGTGTTTCGCATTCACAACCCTTTACCCTGTTACAGGAACTTATTTTCCTTTTGGACTCTCGATCTGCGCCTTATTTTGTTATGCATATTAGGTCTCATACCTCGCTACCTGGTTTTCCTGCAGAAGGCAATCGACGAGCTGACCTATTGCCGTGACCAGTTCAAGTACTGCCAGACCGTATGGCTCAAGCTAAGCGAAGTCACTCTTTTTTTCCATCGAAACG
Source organism: Falco peregrinus (assembly GCF_023634155.1). Taxonomy (NCBI): domain Eukaryota; kingdom Metazoa; phylum Chordata; class Aves; order Falconiformes; family Falconidae; genus Falco; species Falco peregrinus. Next base: position 539,380 of record NC_073742.1, on the reverse strand, counting down.
CTGGAGCTCTTAAGCGACAGTTTGGCCTTGCTGCTCAACAAGCATCAAGTATTATTGCTGTCTGTCCCGATTGTCAAAAACATTCTTTCCCATCAGTTGCTGCAGGAGTTAACCCTAGAGGATTACAAAGCCTACCGTTAGGGCAAACAGATGTCACGCATGATTCTGAATTTGGTAGCCTTAAATATATCCACTCTTCCATTGATACATTTTCAGGTGCCTTGGTTGCCTCGTGTCACACAGGAGAAAAGGCACGAGCTGTTCGTAGACATTTAATGCGTGCTTTTGCTGCTTTAGGTATCCCCTTAAGCTGGACCGTTATCTGTCGTTATCTTTACGTTTCAACAACTGTAAAAACCTCTTTTGCCCTATGGGGTAGAACTCATATTACCGGCATTGCTCATTCCCCCACCGGTCGATCTCTCATTGAAGGGTCTCATCGGTCTCTGAAACGTTTATGACAACAACAAAAAGGGGGAATGGGCATGGCTATTCCCGAGGAACGGTTACAGAAAGCGTTGTATGTTTTTAATTTTTTGAATTGTTCTTGAATAGATAACGGCCCACCGATAGGTCGACGTTTCACTGCAGCTACCTCCGTCGAGGCACGGGTTAAAGCCCCGGTATCGGTCCGAGATGCAGAAACAGGTAAAATTATGGGACCATATCCTCTTGTTACACGGGGAAAAGGTTATGCTTGTGTCTCTACAGAAAAAGGACCTAGATGGATCCCAGCGAAGAATGTCAGACCTTTCCGTGAACCTTTACCGCAGGCAACTGATACCGACACCGACGCTACAGAATGAAATAAAAACTGTGTGAGGATGACTGTTTTGCATTAATGTTAGCTACCCAAAATCAGGACATAGGATATAGATTTCGCTTTTTACAGCGCCTAGAACGAGCACTATCACCCTGGATCAAGCCACTGAACAGAGGTAATACTCTCGGACCAAGCGGGGGAACGGGACGACTCATTGTCCATGGAACGATGATTCCATTGACACTGATAAGGGGAAGGGAGGATTCATAATGAGAGAACAACTAGGTATTATGAAGGAGAACAGGAGCTGGGGGAAGAAGGGGCAACAGAGCAGAGGTGATGAGGTGTTTGTCACATCCATAGGATGTCTTGGCATGCTTAATCGAACTTGCAGGAGACAAACTGTGTGGCCAGGTGGATGACGCCCCTTGGTTATGAACCTCATCCATAGCATCCTTGAAAAGTCAGCATTAATTTCTTTGGTGCGGGGAAGGAAGGATACTCTTGGTTATAGCTGGAGAGGCATAGAAGTCAGTCTTTTCAATGTTTCATGAGCACAATGCTCTCTTCTCAAAGCAGAGGAATGCTTGTGCTCTGCTGAAGAGCAGCATTGCTTGTAGCTGACCGCTGGTGAGTCAGTGCCAATACTGGCAGTAGGCAGTTACTTAGGGCACGAGACAGAAGCGGTGGCCTGTCCTACCTGGCCCTATATATTATAATATAAAATAATGTACATACATACATATATAGATAGATATAAAAAATATAATTCTTTTTAGATCCACGGGACGGATTACGCAATAACCAAGGCTGACCACCAATTCCACCGACACCTCATTGGCAAGAAAGCAGCTAAACGGTAAGTGGAGTGCCTTTCTAGTCCTTCCCATGCTCACACTCTTCGTGTTTAGTAGATGGTATCAGGGGCTCTGTAGCTCACCCCGTGTGCTGTCTCCATCACATTTCCTCTGCTTTTCTGGAGTGGTGGTGGTACAAGGAGAGAAATGGGCCGTCAGGCCTTGCGATGGCTTTAACGGGTGAAAGTACCTTGGGAGCCTGAACAGTAGTGGAATTACTTTGATGTGTCCTGGAGGAATTTTTTTTTTTTTTTTTTCCACACGTTGCTCTGTGCGAATGACATTTTAGCAGCCAGTTGTGGGTGGTGGAAATGTGCTTGGTGAGCTTCTCCCTGTAGAGGAATGAAGGCGGTGGGTTGATTAGCATTGATAACACGCAGCTGTGGCCTTGCCTCAGAGGCAGTGGGTTGATTGACATGGACGATGTGCAGGTGTAGCTGGTTCCCGCTAAGGGGTTAAATAGCCCTGTGGCTTGTGGGAGAGGGTGTCAGCTGGAGGAGGAGCAGTGTGGTCTGGCCTCTGGAGGAAGGTGCTACAGCACCGGCAGTAGAATATGGCCAACGCTAAAGCCTTGTTGCGGTCTGCTAGTTTGATAGCACTGCAACGTGTCCCCAGCCAAGAGTTTGGGGTAGAAAGGAACGATTATCCTCTGCTCTAAATGTGATACTGTTTGGGGAATGTGAGAAACTATGGACTAGGGTATTGTTTATTAAGATTTATGTTAAGCCCAATGTAAAGGTCAGACAGTGTGAGAAACTATGGACTAGGGTATTGTTTATAAAGATTTATCTTAGGCCCAATGTAAAGGTCAGACAGCAAAAGATATAAACAGCCACAAGATACCGCTTGTGCAAGATAAGATAACCACCAGATGTCCAGGAACCGACAGAAACAGGACAAACTACCCCATATAAGGACATATGAGTGAGGGGTCAACTATGGGACAAAGGAGGAAGACTTCTTACTTCGGCCTCAACGACCACCAGAAGGCAGAAAACGACCCCCTAACAACAACTGAAGCATGCGCAGAGTACCTCCACTACCTCATGAACACGGGAGTAAAGATGTATAAAAAGGGACTGTTTGAACTGCTCAGGACGGCAGTTGGCGGAGCGCAGACTCCCCTGTCGTCCAGCGCTGGTTTTGCTCATATTCTACTTGCTGTAATTAATAAAATTTTAATTGGATTATGATCCGTTGTGGTCTCAATTTATAACAATTTCTGGTGCTGTGACTCTGATAAGGAACGGTGGGCTTTGGTCCTCCGGGGAGGCGCCCCGCGACATTTCGCGGCCCCGCGACCAACAGCTTACTCCAACCTTACCGACGAACCTAAATTCTAGAATAATGAGCAAAGGAGAAACCGGTAAAATCCCATAAAAATTCTGTGCACGGGAGTCCGGACGAAGACGCAGGACGCGTAAGTATATTGCGAATTTGTTCGCGGGTTTGCCGTTCGGGCGGGATTGGGTTTCCTGGGATATAACGAGTGAGAGGTTCGATATACTGAACCAAGCGAGTGCGGACTCTTAAGTACTGCGTTTCCCATCTCCCGCGAGGGACTGGGCCAGGAACAAGGGGAGCGAGTGAGTGTATGTTTGTGGATATTCCAGAAGATGGGGGCGAAGGGCAGCAAGCCTTCGACTCCCATGGGAAGGGTACCCACTGTACCTAAGAATACCCCTCTGGCATATATCTTAGACAATTGGAGATATTTCCTTGGAACCCTAGGGAAAGATAAGCAGAAGATGATAGAATATTGTACTAAGATATGGGGAGGGAAGAAGATTTCTAAAAATGTCTTTTGGCCAGTCTATGGGTCAGAAGAAGATTGGGTAAGACAGCAATTAAACCTCTGGGTTAATAATAAAAAACCCCTTAACCCGGAGGAGAGTCGATATGCGGAAGTGTGGCTAGAAAGACCGGGAGCTAGACTTTACCCACTGAATGAAATGAAAACTAAACAAAAGAAAAAGCAGGAAGAGTTGGACGAAACCCTTCTAACCCCCCCTCCTTACATTCCTCCTCCTGCTCCCGCAGAGGTCCCCAGAGCGCCCACTCCCCCACCAGAGTCGGAACAAGGGTCTCCCCCTCTTCCTAGACGCATAACTAGAAGTCAGAAAGGGGCAGCTCAAATGTACCCCCTAAGGGAAATACCCATGGGGGGACCTCAACCTGTGATCGGATATATTTCCGTACCCCTAAACTCGGCTGACCTACGAGATTTTAAAAGAACCGAGATGGGAAACTTAATTGAAGACCCACTCGGAGTGGCAGAAAGATTAAATCCATTTTTGGGACCAAACCTTTATACTTGGGATGAGATGCAATCTATCCTTGGTCAATTATTTACTACCGAGGAAAGAGATATGATTAGACGAGCAGGAATGAGACTGTGGGATGCTCAGCATGCCCAGGGACCCCAAGCAGATATGAAATGGCCACTCCAAAGACCTAATTGGGATAATCAGGATCCAGTGCATAGAACTCATATGCAGGACCTGAGAACTATAGTAATCCAGGGGATTAGGGAAGCAGTACCCCGTGGCCAGAATATCAATAAAGCATTTAATGAAATGCAAAAGAAAGATGAAAGCCCTACTGAGTGGCTGGAACGACTGAGGAAAGCCCTTCAGCTGTACTCTGGGGTAAATCCAGACGACCCTTTAGGGCAAGCGCTCCTCAAAACTCAGTCTGTGGCAAAATCACGGGAAGATATCAGAAAGAAGATTGAAAAGTTAGAAGACTGGCAGAATAGAGGGTTGGATGAATTATTGAGGGAAGCTCAGAAAGTCTACGTAAGGCGGGAAGAAGAGAGCAGCAAGCGACAAGTAAAAATGATGGTAGCAGCAGTCAGAGAGGATCGCAAAGGGCAAACTGGTGAACACAGATCTGCTGGAATGAAACAAGGGAACGTAGTAGTAAAGAAGGAACAGAGATGTTGTTTTTACTGTGGAAAAAGGGGACATATAAAACAGAATTGCAGAGAAAGGATCAGGGATGAGGAAATATTGAAAACGGAATAGGAGAGTCAGGGGCTCTATATCTTAGGGGACCGGAGTCATCATGAGCCCTTGATAAAATTAAAAATAGGTCCCCATAAACAAGAGTTCACCTTTTTAGTAGACACTGGGGCTGAGAAATCAACTATTAAGCAAATACCTGAGGGATGTAAAGTTTCCCCTGAAAAAGTACAAGTAATTGGGGCAAAAGGAGAACCCTTTAAAGTAAGCAAAATCAAAAATGTGGTATTCGAAACTGAAAATAAATTTGGAATGGGTGAACTCTTGCTCGTCCCTGAAGCAGAATTTAATCTGTTAGGACGAGATTTAATTGTTGAATTGCAATTAGAAATTAAAGTGAAAAATCAAGAGCTAACAGTGTCTGCTTATCCTTTGACCGTGGATGATCAAAAACAAATTAACCCTGATGTCTGGTACTCTCCAGACACAATTAGTAGACTGGAAATCCCACCGATTAAAATTCAAATTTCCGAACCCCACATACCTGTGAGGGTAAGGCAATATCCCATATCCCTAGAAGGACGGAGGGGATTAAAACCAGAAATCGATCGATTGTTAGCACAAGGAATCTTAGAGCCTTGTATGTCACCCTTTAACACCCCCATTCTGCCTGTGAAGAAACCAAATGGGAAATATCAGCTCGTACATGATCTAAGGGAAATAAACAAAAGAACTATCGCCCGGTTCCCTGTAGTAGCAAATCCATACACACTGCTAAGCAAGCTAGGACCCCATAACTCCTGGTATAGTGTGGCTGATTTAAAGGATGCCTTTTGGGCCTGTCCACTGGCAGAAGAATGCCGTGATTATTTTGCCTTTGAATGGGAAGACATAGAGACAGGCCGTAAACAGCAATTGAGATGGACCGTGCTTCCTCAAGGGTTCACTGAGTCCCCTAATCTGTTTGGACAGGCCCTGGAAGAGCTCTTAAAAGAATACCAGGTACAAACGGGAAACGTGCTGTTACAGTATGTAGATGATCTGCTCATAGCAGGAAATAATAAGGAGGATGTAAGAAAAGAAAGCATTCGGCTCCTAAACTTTCTTGCACAAAAGGGACTACGGGTATCACAAGAAAAGTTACAATTTGTGGAGGAAAAAGTGAAATATTTGGGGCGTTATTTGTTTAACGGCAAGAAGATATTGGATCCAGAGCGCATTAAAGGAATTCTGGAATTACCTATGCCTGTCACTAAGAGGCAAATTCGGCAGGCATTAGGGCTATTTGGGTATTGTAGGCAATGGATAGAGAACTACAGCTTTAAAGTTAAATTCTTATATGAACAACTGTCTAAAGACAAAATGCCCAAGTGGACCCCTCAGGATCAAGAGCAGTTTGCCAGTCTCAAAAGGGAGCTAAGCCAAGCACCGGTTTTAAGCCTACCAGATTTAAAGCGGCCATTCCATTTATTTGTTAACATATATGAAGGAACGGCATTCGGAGTATTAACTCAGGAATGGGCCGGACAAAAGAAACCGGTGGCATACTTATCAAAGCTGTTGGACCCTGTGAGCAGGGGTTGGCCGAGTTGTTTACAAATCATTGTTGCTGCTGCCTTATTACTTGAGGAAACGAATCGCATTACCTTTAATGGAGAAGTTGTCTTATATGCGCCTCATAATATCAGGGGAGTGTTACAACAAAAAGCAGAAAAATGGCTTACAGATAGCCGATTATTAAAGTATGAGGGAATACTTATAGAATCCCCTAAACTATCTTTGAAAACTATTGGAGCAGTTAACCCCGCTGAATTTTTGTACCCAGGAGAAGGTAATGAACTATTGCACAATTGTTTTCAAGCAATTGAACAGCAGACACGCATTAGGCCAGACTTAGAAGAAGAAGAACTACAATGCGGAGAAGTATTATTTACAGATGGGTCATCACGAATAGTGGAAGGTAAACGATTGTCCGGATATGCCATCGTTAAGTTGGAAAAAAGAGAATTTAAGACAATAGAATCAGGCCCCCTGAGTGCCAGCTGGTCGGCTCAAGCCTGTGAGCTGTATGCATTGTGGAAAGCATTAGTGTCACTGAAGGGAAAGGATGGAACTATATATACAGACTCACGCTATGCGTTCGGAGTAGTGCACACTTTGGGGAAAATATGGGAAGACAGAGGATTCGTTAACTCACAGGGAAAAGAACTGATACACCCGGAATTAATTCGGCGAGTTCTGGGGGCATTAAAAATGCCGAATAAAATAGCAGCTGTACATATAAAGGGACACCAGCGAGGTACAAGTTACCAAGTTAGGGGAAATAATGCAGCTGATACAGAAGCAAAACGAGTGGCAGGCAATTATAGTACGATTTTAACTATACAACAAATACCTGTTAGTAAAAATTTGAGTTTTGAGTCTGCAGAAAAGGAAAAACTAGAACAAATGGGAGCTAAGGAACAGGATGGTAAGTACATATTGCCAGATGGGAGAGAAGTTTTGCCGAAGGGCATAGCACTTGAAATATTTTCAAAAATACATAGTAAAACACACTGGGGAACCCAGGCGTTAGTTGATCATTTCAATCAACAGTTTGCCTGTATAGGCGTATATAACATAGCAAAGACAGTCACGGCAGCCTGCGAGACCTGTCAAAAGGTTAATCGAAACAACATGAGACAAAAGCCTCTTGGAGGACGTTCCCCAGCATACAGACCTTTCTCACACATACAAGTGGATTTTACTGAACTACCCAGGGTAGGGCGTTAGAAATATTTATTAGTAATGGTGGATCATTTAACACATTATGTTGAGGCTTTTCCTACCTCCAAGGCAACTGCTAACCAAGTTACTAAAGTGTTACTTGAACACATTATACCTCGATATGGAGTACCTGAAGTAATCGACTCGGACAGAGGAACACACTTTGTGTCAAAAATTGTTAGAGATCTAACAGAAAGCTTGGGTATTAAGTGGGAATACCATACGCCATGGCATCCACAAAGTTCGGGAAAAGTTGAAAGGATGAATGGAGAAATCAAAACTATTTTGACTAAATTAATGATAGAAACCAAATTATCATGGATTAAGTGCCTACCCATGGCGCTATTAATTCTCAGAACCAGACCCCGAGCAGATGTAGGAATATCAGCGTTTGAAATGGTGTCTGGAATGTCCTATAGAATTGAAAGTCCACAAACAAATGTTTTAATTCGAGACCGTGTGATTAATGAATACGTTTCACGATTAGCAGAACATCGTAACAAGCTTTGGGAACATGGACTGATTGTACAACGACCACCGTTGGACTTAAAAATTCATACTCTTAAACCTGGGGACCGGGTATTGGTTAAAACGTGGAAAGAAGAAACCCTAAAACCCAATTGGGAGGGACCTTATCTTGTTCTGCTTACAACAGAAACGGCTGTCCGGACTGCTGAGCGTGGATGGACTCATGCTAGTCGCATTAAAGGCCCAGTGACGAGACCCCACTGGAAAGTAATCAGTACTCCAGGTGACACCAAGATAACCCTGAAAAGATAACGTAATGATAGAGACTTCATTTGATTATTTTGCCGCATTACCTTTTGGTATAAAGTGTGTATTGTTGTTTATATTTGCTATAATTGTTTCTTTTTTTATCTATTATATATGGAAGCGTACAAAGTGTGTTGAAGGAAATTGCTAAACTTATGCAACCACACAATATCAAGTATAAGAAGATATGCTGATGCAAATAATGTATGCACTCTAGATATATGAATTAGATGTAATAATTTGAACTGCAATTGTTATCCATTTGCTTGTTTCAGGTGTAAGGTATGCCAGAATAAATGGTGGACACACTGTGAATATGGATACCCTCCAATAGGAGTTTGCACACAGTGTTGGAAAATTCAAAGAACTCTTACGGAGTGGAAATTAAAACAATTAGAGTCTAAACAAGAAATTATTCGAGAATCCCATGAGTGGTGGGAAATTTTTGCCAAAGGAATAAACCCTCAATATTATTGTTACCACTCCACCGAACCAGTCCCCTTTGTAGCTGAAATCTTGGCTATAAAGTGCAGGAGGGAAGTACTAACCGTGTCTTGCTTGGCCCCATTAATTAAAGCTGCGAAGTAGGAAGCCTATGTAAACAGGCAAAAAGCCCGGAACAGCTATTCTCCTGAAGAATTCCCTTGCTGCCGAGAAGATGGTACACCCCGTGGCTCGAAGCAACCGAGTCGACGGGCGAGGCAGAGGAGAAACAAACCGTGGAGAAAAGAGCCAGAAAAATGGGATGCAAAAGCAGCCATGGCCGAACTTCCCCAGGACTGGTAAGAATATACTTAAATTAACAAAATTAACAAACACCCTTTTTCCTGGTATACCATTAATTGTGCTATTGATAATAACCCAAGCAAAAGGGGGAAACCCACATGAACCATTTAAGTGGGAACTAATATCTTGGGAAGGAACGAAAACAATAGCCACTTTTAGCAACGCAGGGCCACCTGAATTTGTAGTGAAACTTTGTAATTTAGTACCAATACCTTGTGAAAAAGGACCTCCATTTTATTTATGCCCGGCCTCTGGACAGCCTTACTGTAATTATCCCGGACACTATTATTGTGGTTATTGGGGATGTGAGACAATAGCCTCGGGCTGGACAGTAAAGGCTCCTGATAAATATATAAAAGCAACCTGGACTCCGAACGGATGTGTACCTGAACAAACGGGTGTAGATCTTACAGGTCTGCGCGACGTGGATTATGTAGCTCCACGTAACAAAAAAGTCTGTACCCACATCAAATTTCAAGTATTGCATCCCCTAGAAGACGAACATGTTAGTAGGACGAACATGGGGAATACGTGTCTATGCAGGAATTCCTAAAGATTGGGGAGGGCACTTTCTCATAAGAAAAATTAAAATACCATATGATTCACTCCCTGTTGGGCCGAATAAAGTATTGAATTCACCCACTTTCCCTAAGAAAAAGATTGTCCCCACAAGTGTTACAACCACTCGTCCAAACTCCCTATCAGTAACAGATAAAACAACTAATGACACGGTGACTGAGTTCTCCTTAGTTAGGGATTCAGGAGTGTCAGAGTCTAAAGACCCCTTATGGGATTTAATGCAAGCCTCTTATCATACCCTTAATGAAAGCAAACCAAATTTAACTAAGGAATGCTGGTTATGTTACAATGTTAGACCACCATATTTTGAGGCAATCGGAATACCAGATAGGATTCAATGGTCTAGTGGTTCAAACCCACAAGAATGCCCGTGGGATGACCAGAGGAACCATACGCAAGGAATTACTATTCAATTGGTAACAGGTCAAGGAAAATGTATAGGTACAGTGCCCGAACAATATCAGCCCTTGTGTAATCAAACAATCACTAAAGCTAACATAAAGAAACACAAGAATCAAAATGACAAATGGGCTATCCCGACACCAGGAGCTAAATGGGTTTGTTCAGGCTTCGGAGTAACGCCTTGCCTATCCCTAAACGTGTTTAATCAATCTCAGTTTTGCGTACAGGTGATTATTGTTCCTCGTCTGATCTATCACACCTCTGAGGAGGTGTTACGCCACTTTGAAGGAGACCTGAATAGGCAAAAACGAGAGCCAATTACAGTGGTAACCCTAGCTACACTGCTGATAGCGGGCGGAGTTGGAGCAGGTACAGGCATAGCCTCCCTAGTAAAAGGTCAGGAATTACAAAGTTTGCAGATGGCTGTAGATGAGGATTTAACAAGAATAGAACAATCTATTAAAAATTTAGCCACTTCAGTGAAGTCTTTATCAGAAGTAGTGCTGCAAAATAGAAGAGGATTAGATCTATTGTTCTTAAAAGAAGGAGGGTTATGTGTAGCTCTCAAAGAGGAACGTTGTTCTTTTGCTGACCATACGGGAGTAGTCCTGGATGCCATGTCTGAACTCCGGAAAAGGTTGGAACAACGTAAAAAGAGTCTTGAGGCGGGCAGGTCATGGTATGAAAACTGGTTTAATATCTCACCTTGGCTAACCACTTTGTCTGCTTTAGCAGGACCACTTATTATGTTGATTCTAGGACTGATATTTGGGCCTTGTATATTACGCTATATTTTACATTTTATTAAAGAACGGTTTGACATAGCTCAATTGCTTATTTTAACTACGAGGGCTGGGGCAAAGTATAAGAGTGTATCGATTAATGAGGATGAAGATTGTTGCGAATGCATTATGCCACGTGAGAACTATGCCTATTGTAATTGTGAGGTATTACCTTGTGAGTGTTATGATAAATGTTGGGATTGTGGAAAAAGGTTTGTTCGCAGTGCCGAGAATGAAAGTAGCGTCTAATAAACAATAATAGGATAAAAAGAAAAAGGGGGGATTGTGAGAAACTATGGACTAGGGTATTGTTTATTAAGATTTATGTTAAGCCCAATGTAAAGGTCAGACAGTGTGAGAAACTATGGACTAGGGTATTGTTTATAAAGATTTATGTTAGGCCCAATGTAAAGGACAGACAGCAAAAGATATAAACAGCCACAAGGTACCGCTTGTGCAAGATAAGATAACCACCAGATGTCCAGGAACCGACAGAAACAGGACAAACTACCCCATATAAGGACATATGAGTGAGGGGTCAACTATGGGACAAAGGAGGAAGACTTCTTACTTCGGCCTCAACGACCACCAGAAGGCAGAAAACGACCCCCTAACAACAACTGAAGCATGCGCAGAGTACCTCCACTACCTCATGAACACGGGAGTAAAGATGTATAAAAAGGGACTGTTTGAACTGCTCAGGACGGCAGTTGGCGGAGCGCAGGCTCCCCTGTCGTCCAGCGCTGGTTTTGCTCATATTCTACTTGCTGTAATTAATAAAATTTTAATTGGATTATGATCCGTTGTGGTCTCAATTTATAACAGGGAAGAAACACGCCTCGCTCTGACAAGGGAACAATGGGCTCTGTAGATGCCACGGTATATTTACTTGGACAGGCTCTCGTGTGGCACAGGTCTGCTCTCGCTGAACTCCAGGGGGAAGAGGCAATTTCCCCTGGCTCAACCCTACCCCACTGAGCCCTTCCCAGAGGCGGCTTTACTTCTTCAACAGCCTCTGAGCAGTGATAATCAAGGTGCCTTGCTTCCAGGTCTTTGCCTAGCAGACGGCGTCACCACAGTCCTTGCCTCGAAGTGAACAGGATGAAGGATCTGTACAAGGTGTCTGTGCGCATTCCCCCGGACAACGAGAAGAGCAACCCGATCAGAATGGAAGGAGACCCACAGGGGGTCCCAGAGGCCAAGAAAGAGCTGCTGGAACTCGCTTCCCGTATGGTGAGTGGGTAGGACGTGATGTTTGGGAGACTGCAGGGTTTGGGCTCTCGTGTTCCCTTGTAACCTTCTGGTGCGAGTGTGTGCCCCTTGCCCACGGAGCACTTGGATCTCATGACAAGTGCAAGTTCCTCTTCACAAATGTCTTCCCCTGTTCCCTCGGGTAGCCCTTCTCTGTCAACGCAGAGTGAATTTGGTCTGGAGAAAAGAGGGACAGTGCTGGCAAGTAAACCGTCGGGCAGCAAACCGCTAAGTCAAAGTAGATGGCTCTCCGGCTGAACACTCAGTGTGCCCTCTGTTCCCGTCAGGAAAATCAACACGCTGCGGACCTAATCGTTGAGCAGAAATTCCACCGGACCATCACTGGGCAGAAGGCTGAGCGGATCTGGGAAATCCGGGAGCAATTCCCAGAGGTAAGGCTTTGTAGGAGAGGAGGAATCCAGAGGGGTTATTTCCTACATGGGTAGTAGGCCTGTCATCACAGAAGTCGTAACTTTAGTGGCTCTGTAGCGCAAGTGTCTGAGAAGATAGTTCTTTTAGCCAGAGGCCGCTAACACGGTTCCCCTTTTCTGAATGGGAAAAGGGCATGTGTAGGATCCCCCCAACCTTTGCATGTGTCTGACACAAGGGTTCTTGCTTTTGCTTGAGCTAACTATAAATGACCGCTCCTGCAGGTTATCATCAACTTCCCAGACCCTGCACACAAGAGTGACATCGTCCAACTCCGAGGTCCCAAAAACGAGGTGGAGAAGTGCACCGAGTACATGCAAAAGAGGGTGGCAGACCTGGTAAGGAGGTCTTCTGCCTGCACTTCCCTCCTACGTGCCTGGATAACCCTGGGGCAAAGCAGAGCTCTACTGGCTTGGGTAGAGCTAAAACACCTCAAGAGGAGGGAGCTGTCAACGCTGTTTTGGCTGAATGGAGGCCGGGGGTAGTACCTGTTATGGGAAGGCTATAGGGGAACGTCCTTGCCTTTGTTTAGTCTTACAAGTCCCTCGTATAGAGAACTTCCTTGGGTCTAAGCCTCTTTTCAAAAGCTCGTTTATCAGAGTTCCTGAAGTCGGGCCTCCCTTGCCACGACAGTGTAATCTTCATGTCTCCCTTCCTTTCTCCCTTAGGTTGAAAACAGCTTTTCTATTTCTGTCCCCATCTGCAAACAGTTCCACAAGAACATCGTAGGGAAAGGAGGTGCCAACATCAAGAAGGTGAGATATTGCTCCTAACTCAAGTGCTCGTGATGATCACTGCCTGCAGCAAAATCCCACTGGATGCTCTCTCCTGCCCATTGGTGGTGTCCAATATAGCCTGCGAGGGTTTTTCTTCTGACGTGGGACGCTTCTGAGATGATTTTTTTTTTTTTCCTTTGTGGCAGATCCGTAAAGAAAGCAACACCAAAATTGATCTCCCAGCAAAGAACAGCAACTGGGCGACAATTGTTATCACAGGCAAGAGGGCAAACTGTGAGGCTGCTCGCCACAGGATAACATCACTTTGGAAGGACCTACAGAAGATGTGCATGTGGCTCAGGAACCGATTGAAGCCATGCTCAAGGAACTGGTGAGCTGGAGTTACTAGTTCCAGTAAGAAACTGGGGGAAGAAGGGGCAACAGAGCAGAGGTGATGAGGTGTTTGTCACATCCATAGGATGTCTTGGCATGCTTAATCGAACTTGCAGGAGACAAATTGTGTGGCCAGGTGGATGACACCCCCTGGTTATGAACCTCATCCATAGCATCCTTGAAAAGTCAGCATTAATTTTTTTGGTGCGGAGAAGGAAGGATTCTCTTGGTTATAGCTGGAGAGGCATAGAAGTCAGTCTTTTCAATGTTTCATGAGCACAACGCTCTCTTCTCAAAGCAGAGGAATGCTTGTGCTCTGCTGAAGAGCAGAAGTGCTTGTAGCTGACCGCTGGTGAGTCAGTGCCAATACTGGCAGTAGGCAGTTACTTAGGGCACGAGACAGAAGCGGTGGCCTGTCCTACCTGGCCCTATATATTATAATATAAAATAATGTACATACATACATAGATAGATAGATATAAAAAATATAATTCTTTTTAGATCCACGGGACGGATTACGCAATAATCAAGGCTGACCACCAATTCCACCGACACCTCATTGGCAAGAAAGCAGCTAAACGGTAAGTGGAGTGCCTTTCTAGTCCTTCCCATGCTCACACTCTTCGTGTTTAGTAGATGGTATCAGGGGCTCTGTAGCTCACCCAGTGTGCTGTCTCCATCACATTTCCTCTGCTTTTCTGGAGTGGTGGTGGTACAAGGAGAGAAATGGGCCGTCAGGCCTTGCGATGGCTTTAACGGGTGAAAGTACCTTGGGAGCCTGAACAGTAGTGGAATTACTTTGATGTGTCCTGGAGGAATTTTTTTTTTTTTTTTTTTTTCTCCAGACGTTGCTCTGTGCGAATGACATTTTAGCAGCCAGTTGTGGGTGGTGGAAATGTGCTTGGTGAGCTTCTCCCTGTAGAGGAATGAAGGCGGTGGGTTGATTAGCATTGATAACACGCAGCTGTGGCCTTGCCTCAGAGGCAGTGGGTTGATCGACATGGACGATGTGCAGGTGTAGCTGCTTCCCGCTAAGGGGTTAAATAGCCCTGTGGCTTGTGGGAGAGGGTGTCAGCTGGAGGAGGAGCAGTGTGGTCTGGCCTCTGGAGGAAGGTGCTACAGCACCGGCAGTAGAATATGGCCAACGCTAAAGCCTTGTTGCGGTCTGCTAGTTTGATAGCACTGCAACGTGTCCCCAGCCAAGAGTTTGGGGTAGAAAGGAACGATTATCCTCTGCTCTAAATGTGATACTGTTTGGGGAAGAAACACGCCTGGCTCTGACAAGGGAACAATGGGCTCTGTAGATGCCACGGTATTTACTTGGACAGGCTCTCGTGTGGCACAGGTCTGCTCTCGCTGAACTCCAGGGGGAAGAGGCAATTTCCCCTGGCTCAACCCTACCCCACCGAGCCCTTCCCAGAGGCGGCTTTACTTCTTCAACAGCCTCTGAGCAGCGATAATCAAGGTGCCTTGCTTCCAGGTCTTTGCCTAGCAGACGGCGTCACCACAGTCCTTGCCTCGAAGTTAACAGGATGGAGGATCTGTACAAGGTGTCTGTGCGCATTCCCCCGGACAACAAGAAGAGCAACCCGATCAGAATGGAAGGAGACCCACAGGGGGTCCCACAGGCCAAGAAAGAGCTGCTGGAACTCGCTTCCCGTATGGTGAGTGGGTAGGACGTGATGTTTGGGAGACTGCAGGGTTTGGGCTCTCGTGTTCCCTTGTAACCTTCTGGTGCGAGTGTGTGCCCCTTGCCCACGGAGCACTTGGATCTCATGACAAGTGCAAGTTCCTCTTCACAAATGTCTTCCCCTGTTCCCTCGGGTAGCCCTTCTCTGTCAACGCAGAGTGAATTTGGTCTGGAGAAAAGAGGGACAGTGCTGGCAAGTAAACCGTCGGGCAGCAAACCGCTAAGTCAAAGTAGATGGCTCTCCGGCTGAACACTCAGTGTGCCCTCTGTTCCCGTCAGGAAAATCAACACGCTGCGGACCTAATCGTTGAGCAGAAATTCCACCGGACCATCACTGGGCAGAAGGCTGAGCGGGTCTGGGAAATCCGGGAGCAATTCCCAGAGGTAAGGCTTGGTAGGAGAGGAGGAATCCAGAGGGGTTATTTCCTACATGGGTAGTAGGCCTGTCGTCACAGAAGTCGTAACTTTAGTGGCTCTGTAGCGCAAGTGCCTGAGAAGATAGTTCTTTTAGCCAGAGGCCGCTAACACGGTTCCCCTTTTCTGAATGGGAAAAGGGCATGTGTAGGGTCCCCCCAACCTTTGCATGTGTCTGACACAAGGGTTCTTGCTTTTGCTTGAGCTAACTATAAATGACCGCTCCTGCAGGTTATCATCAACTTCCCAGACCCCGCACACAAGAGTGACATCGTCCAACTCCGAGGTCCCAAAAACGAGGTGGAGAAGTGCACCGAGTACATGCAAAAGAGGGTGGCAGACCTGGTAAGGAGGTCTTCTGCCTGCACTTCCCTCCTACGTGCCTGGATAACCCTGGGGCAAAGCAGAGCTCTACTGGCTTGGGTAGAGCTAAAACACCTCAAGAGGAGGGAGCTGTCGACGCTGTTTTGGCTGAATGGAGGCAGGGGGTAGTACCTGTTATGGGAAGGCTATAGGGGAACGTCCTTGCCTTTGTTTAGTCTTACAAGTCCCTCGTATAGAGAACTTCCTTGGGTCTAAGCCTATTTTCAAAAGCTCGTTTATCAGAGCTCCTGAAGTCGGGCCTCCCTTGCCACGACAGTGTAATCTTCAGTTCTCCCTTCCTTTCTCCCTTAGGTTGAAAACAGCTTTTCTATTTCTGTCCCCATCTGCAAACAGTTCCACAAGAACATCGTAGGGAAAGGAGGTGCCAACAACAAGAAGGTGAGATATTGCTCCTAACTCAAGTGCTCGTGATGATCACTGCCTGCAGCAAAATCCCACTGGATGCTCTCTCCTGCCCATTGGTGATGTCCAATATAGCCTGCGAGGGTTTTTCTTCTGATATGGGACGCTTCTGAGATGATTTTTTTTTTTTTTTTTTCCCTTTGTGGCAGATCCGTAAAGAAAG
Organism: Falco peregrinus; assembly: GCF_023634155.1. Lineage (NCBI taxonomy): Eukaryota > Metazoa > Chordata > Aves > Falconiformes > Falconidae > Falco > Falco peregrinus. The sequence goes on along the minus strand of NC_073742.1, from coordinate 522,866 downwards.
CAACACCAAAATTGATCTCCCAGCAAAGAACAGCAACTCGGAGACAATTGTTTTCACAGGCAAGAGGGCAAATTGTGAGGCTGCTCGCCACAGGATAACATCACTTTGGAAGGACCTACAGAAGATGTGCATGTGGCTCAGGAACCGATTGAAGCCATGCTCAAGGAACTGGTGAGCTGGAGTTACTAGTTCCAGTAAGAAACTGGGGGAAGAAGGGAGGTGCCGGGCGAGAACATACAGGTCGAATAACTTCCCATCCACCTTCACACAAACTGTTTAACGTTGATTTTCGTCTGATGTTAAAACCCAGAAGAAGCGAACAACCCTTACCGGCGCTTACTGTGTTTACAGATGGATCGGGCCAATCGCATAAATCTGTTCTTCTGTGGTGGGATGATCAACGGAGGCAATGGGATTCGGACATAGAGACGGTCTCCGGTTCACCTCAAACAGGAGAACTGAATGCAGTTGTTCGTGTTTTCCGAGAATGGAATGTACCGCTCCACCTTGTTACTGATTCTGCTTATGTTGCAGGTATTGTTCCACGAGCTGAAGCTTCTGTGCTGCGGAGTGTTTCGCATTCACAACCCTTTACCCTGTTACAGGAACTTATTTTCCTTTTGGACTCTCGATCTGCGCCTTATTTTGTTATGCATATTAGGTCTCATACCTCGCTACCTGGTTTTCTTGCAGAAGGCAATCGACGAGCTGACCTATTGCCGTGACCAGTTCAAGTACTGCCAGACCGTATTGCACAAGCTAAGCGAAGTCACTCTTTTTTTCCATCGAAACGCTGGAGCTCTTAAGCGACAGTTTGGCCTTGCTGCTCAACAAGCATCAAGTATTATTGCTGTCTGTCCCGATTGTCAAAAACATTCTTTCCCATCAGTTGCTGCAGGAGTTAATCCTAGAGGATTACAAAGCCTACCGTTATGGCAAACAGATGTCACGCATGATTCTGAATTTGGTAGCCTTAAATATATCCACTCTTCCATTGATACATTTTCAGGTGCCTTGGTTGCCTCGTGTCACACAGGAGAAAAGGCACGAGCTGTTCGTAGACATTTAATGCGTGCTTTTGCTGCTTTAGGTATCCCCTTAAGCTGGACCGTTATCTGTCGTTATCTTTACGTTTCAACAACTGTAAAAACCTCTTTTGCCCTATGGGGTAGAACTCATATTACCGGCATTCCTCATTCCCCCACCGGTCGATCTCTCATTGAAGGGTCTCATCGGTCTCTGAAACGTTTATGACAACAACAAAAAGGGGGAATGGGCATGGCTATTCCCGAGGAACGGTTACAGAAAGCGTTGTATGTTTTTAATTTTTTGAATTGTTCTTGAATAGATAACGGCCCACCGATAGGTCGACGTTTCACTGCAGCTACCTCCGTCGAGGCACGGGTTAAAGCCCCGGTATCGGTCCGAGATGCAGAAACAGGTAAAATTATGGGACCATATCCTCTTGTTACACGGGGAAAAGGTTATGCTTGTGTCTCTACAGAAAAAGGCCCTAGATGGATCCCAGCGAAGAATGTAAGACCTTTCCGTGAACCTTTACCGCAGGCAACTGATACCGACACCGATGCTACAGAATGAAATAAAAACTGTGTGAGGATTACTGTTTTGCATTAATGTTAGCTACCCAAAAACAGGACATAGGATATAGATTTCGCTTTTTACAGCGCCTAGAACGAGCACTATCACCCTGGATCAAGCCACTGAACAGAGGTAATACTCTCGGACCAAGCGGGGGAACGGGACGACTCATTGTCCATGGAACGATGATTCCATTGACACTGATAAGGGGAAGGGAGGATTCATAATGAGAGAACAACTAGGTATTATGAAGGAGAACAGGAGCTGGGGGAAGAAGGGGCAACAGAGCAGAGGTGATGAGGTGTTTGTCACATCCATAGGATGTCTTGGCATGCTTAATCGAACTTGCAGGAGACAAATTGTGTGGCCAGGTGGATGACACCCCTTGGTTATGAACCTCATCCATAGCATCCTTGAAAAGTCAGCATTAATTTTTTTGGTGCGGAGAAGGAAGGATTCTCTTGGTTATAGCTGGAGAGGCATAGAAGTCAGTCTTTTCAATGTTTCATGAGCACAATGCTCTCTTCTCAAAGCAGAGGAATGCTTGTGCTCTGCTGAAGAGCAGAAGTGCTTGTAGCTGACCGCTGGTGAGTCAGTGCCAATACTGGCAGTAGGCAGTTACTTAGGGCACGAGACAGAAGCGGTGGCCTGTCCTACCTGGCCCTAGATATTATAATATAAAATAATGTACATACATACATATATAGATAGATATAAAAAATAGAATTCTTTTTAGATCCACGGGACGGATTACGCAATAATCAAGGCTGACCACCAATTCCACCGACACCTCATTGGCAAGAAAGCAGCTAAACGGTAAGTGGAGTGCCTTTCTAGTCCTTCCCATGCTCACACTCTTCGTGTTTAGGAGATGGTATCAGGGGCTCTGTAGCTCACCCAGTGTGCTGTCTCCATCACATTTCCTCTGCTTTTCTGGAGTGGTGGTGGTACAAGGAGAGAAATGGGCCGTGAGGCCTTGCGATGGCTTTAATGGGTGAAAGTACCTTGGGAGCCTGAACAGTAGTGGAATTACTTTGATGTGTCCTGGAGGATTTTTTTTTTTTTTTTTTTTTCCACACGTTGCTCTGTGTGAATGACATTTTAGCAGCCAGTTGTGGGTGGTGGAAATGTGCTTGGTGAGCTTCTCCCTGTAGAGGAATGAAGGCGGTGGGTTGATTAGCATTGATAACACGCAGCTGTGGCCTTGCCTCAGAGGCAGTGGGTTGATTGACATGGACGATGTGCAGGTGTAGCTGGTTCCCGCTAAGGGGTTAAATAGCCCTGTGGCTTGTGGGAGAGGGTGTCAGCTGGAGGAGGAGCAGTGTGGTCTGGCCTCTGGAGGAAGGTGCTACAGCACCGGCAGTAGAATATGGCCGACGCTAAAGCCTTGTTGCGGTCTGCTAGTTTGATAGCACTGCAACGTGTCCCCAGCCAAGAGTTTGGGGTAGAAAGGAACGATTATCCTCTGCTCTAAATGTGATACTGTTTGGGGAAGAAACACGCCTCGCTCTGACAAGGGAACAATGGGCTCTGTAGATGCCACGGTATTTACTTGGACAGGCTCTCGTGTGGCACAGGCCTGCTCTCACTGAACTCCAGGGGGAAGAGGCAATTTCCCCTGGCTCAACCCTACCCCACTGAGCCCTTCCCAGAGGCGGCTTTACTTCTTCATCAGCCTCTGAGCAGCGATAATCAAGGTGCCTTGCTTCCAGGTCTTTGGCTAGCAGACGGCGTCACCACAGTCCTTGCCTCGAAGTGAACAGGATGGAGGATCTGTACAAGGTGTCTGTGCGCATTCCCCCGGACAACGAGAAGAGCAACCCGATCAGAATTGAAGGAGACCCAAAGGGGGTCCCACAGGCCAAGAAAGAGCTGCTGGAATTCGCTTCCCGTATGGTGAGTGGGTAGGATGTGATGTTTGGGAGACTGCAGAGTTTGGGCTCTCGTGTTCCCTTGTAACCTTCTGGTGCGAGTGTGTGCCCCTTGCCCACGGAGCACTTGGATCTCATGACAAGTGCAAGTTCCTCTTCACAAATGTCTTCCCCTGTTCCCTCGGGTAGCCCTTCTCTGTCAACGCAGAGTGAATTTGGTCTGGAGAAAAGAGGGACAGTGCTGGCAAGTAAACCGTCGGGCAGCAAACCGCTAAGTCAAAGTAGATGGCTCTCCGGCTGAACACTCAGTGTGCCCTCTGTTCCCGTCAGGAAAATGAACACGCTGCGGACCTAATCGTTGAGCAGAAATTCCACCGGACCATCATTGGGCAGAAGGCTGAGCGGGTCTGGGAAATCCGGGAGCAATTCCCAGAGGTAGGGCTTTGTAGGAGAGGAGGAATCCAGAGGGGTTATTTCCTACATGGGTAGTAGGCCTGTCGTCACAGAAGTCGTAACTTTAGTGGCTCTGTAGCGCAAGTGTCTGAGAAGATAGTTCTTTTAGCCAGAGGCCGCTAACACGGTTCCCCTGTTCTGAATGGGAAAAGGGCATGTGTAGGATCCCCCCAACCTTTGCATGTGTCTGACACAAGGGTTCTTGCTTTTGCTTGAGCTAACTATAAATGACCGCTCCTGCAGGTTATCATCAACTTCCCAGACCCTGCACACAAGAGTGACATCGTCCAACTCCGAGGTCCCAAAAACGAGGGGGAGAAGTGCACCGAGTACATGCAAAAGACGGTGGCAGACCTGGTAAGGAGGTCTTCTGCCTGCACTTCCCTCCTACGTGCCTGGATAACCCTGGGGCAAAGCAGAGCTCTACTGGCTTGGGTAGAGCTAAAACACCTCAAGAGGAGGGAGCTGTCAACGCTGTTTTGGCTGAATGGAGGCAGGGGGTAGTACCTGTTATGGGAAGGCTATAGGGGAACGTCCTTGCCTTTGTTTAGTCTTACAAGTCCCTCGTATAGAGAACTTCCTTGGGTCTAAGCCTCTTTTCAAAAGCTCGTTTATCAGAGTTCCTGAAGTCGGGCCTCCCTTGCCACGACAGTGTAATCTTCAGTTCTCCCTTCCTTTCTCCCTTAGGTTGAAAACAGCTTTTCTATTTCTGTCCCCATCTGCAAACAGTTCCACAAGAACATCGTAGGGAAAGGAGGTGCCAACATCAAGAAGGTGAGATATTGCTCCTAACTCAAGTGCTCGTGATGATCACTGCCTGCAGCAAAATCCCACTGGATGCTCTCTCCTGCCCATTGGTGGTGTCCAATATAGCCTGCGAGGGTTTTTCTTCTGACATGGGACACTTCTGAGATGATTTTTTTTTTTTTTTTCCTTTGTGGCAGATCCGTAAAGAAAGCAAGACCAAAATTGATCTCCCAGCAAAGAACAGCAACTCGGAGACAATTGTTATCACAGGCAAGAGGGCAAACTGTGAGGCTGCTCGCCACAGGATAACATCACTTTGGAAGGACCTACAGAAGATGTGCATGTGGCTCAGGAACAGATTGAAGCCATGCTCAAGGAACTGGTGAGCTGGAGTTACTAGTTCCAGTAAGAAACTGGGGGAAGAAGGGGCAACAGAGCAGAGGTGATGAGGTGTTTGTCACATCCATAGGATGTCTTGGCATGCTTAATCGAACTTGCAGGAGACAAATTGTGTGGCCAGGTGGATGACACCCCTTGGTTATGAACCTCATCCATAGCATCCTTGAAAAGTCAGCATTAATTTTTTTGGTGCGGAGAAGGAAGGATTCTCTTGGTTATAGCTGGAGAGGCATAGAAGTCAGTCTTTTCAGAGTTTCATGAGCACAATGCTCTCTTCTCAAAGCAGAGGAATGCTTGTGCTCTGCTTAAGAGCAGAAGTGCTTGTAGCTGACCGCTGGTGAGTCAGTGCCAATACTGGCAGTAGGCAGTTACTTAGGGCACGAGACAGAAGCGGTGGCCTGTCCTACCTGGCCCTATATATTCTAATATAAAATAATGTACATACATACATATATAGATAGATATAAAAAATATAATTCTTTTTAGATCCACGGGACGGATTACGCAATAATCAAGGCTGACCACCAATTCCACCGACACCTCATTGGCAAGAAAGCAGCTAAACGGTAAGTGGAGTGCCTTTCTAGTCCTTCCCATGCTCACACTCTTCGTGTTTAGGAGATGGTATCAGGGGCTCTGTAGCTCACCCAGTGTGCTGTCTCCATCACATTTCCTCTGCTTTTCTGGAGTGGTGGTGGTACAAGGAGAGAAATGGGCTGTCAGGCCTTGCGATGGCTTTAACGGGTGAAAGTACCTTGGGAGCCTGAACAGTAGTGGAATTACTTTGATGTGTCCTGGAGGATTTTTTTTTTTTTTTTTTTTTTCCACACGTTGCTCTGTGCGAATGACATTTTAGCAGCCAGTTGTGGGTGGTGGAAATGTGCTTGGTGAGCTTCTCCCTGTAGAGGAATGAAGGCGGTGGGTTGATTAGCATTGATAACACGCAGCTGTGGCCTTGCCTCAGAGGCAGTGGGTTGATCGACATGGACGATGTGCAGGTGTAGCTGCTTCCCGCTAAGGGGTTAAATAGCCCTGTGGCTTGTGGGAGAGGGTGTCAGCTGGAGGAGGAGCAGTGTGGTCTGGCCTCTGGAGGAAGGTGCTACAGCACCGGCAGTAGAATATGGCCAACGCTAAAGCCTTGTTGCGGTCTGCTAGTTTGATAGCACTGCAACGTGTCCCCAGCCAAGAGTTTGGGGTAGAAAGGAACGATTATCCTCTGCTCTAAATGTGATACTGTTTGGGGAAGAAACACGCCTCGCTCTGACAAGGGAACAATGGGCTCTGTAGATGCCACGGTATTTACTTGGACAGGCTCTCGTGTGGCACAGGTCTGCTCTCGCTGAACTCCAGGGGGAAGAGGCAATTTCCCCTGGCTCAACCCTACCCCACCGAGCTCTTCCCAGAGGCGGCTTTACTTCTTCAACAGCCTCTGAGCAGTGATAATCAAGGTGCCTTGCTTCCAGGTCTTTGCCTAGCAGACGGCGTCACCACAGTCCTTGCCTCGAAGTTAACAGGATGGAGGATCTGTACAAGGTGTCTGTGCGCATTCCCCCGGACAACGAGAAGAGCAACCCGATCAGAATTGAAGGAGACCCACAGGGGGTCCCACAGGCCAAGAAAGAGCTGCTGGAACTCGCTTCCCGTAGGGTGAGTGGGTAGGACGTGATGTTTGGGAGACTGCAGGGTTTGGGCTCTCGTGTTCCCTTGTAACCTTCTGGTGCGAGTGTGTGCCCCTTGCCCACGGAGCACTTGGATCTCATGACAAGTGCAAGTTCCTCTTCACAAATGTCTTCCCCTCTTCCCTCGGGTAGCCCTTCTCTGTCAACGCAGAGTGAATTTGGTCTGGAGAAAAGAGGGACAGTGCTGGCAAGTAAACCGTCGGGCAGCAAACCGCTAAGTCAAAGTAGATGGCTCTCCGGCTGAACACTCAGTGTGCCCTCTGTTCCCGTCAGGAAAATCAACACGCTGCGGACCTAATCGTTGAGCAGAAATTCCACCGGACCATCACTGGGCAGAAGGCTGAGCGGGTCTGGGAAATCCGGGAGCAATTCCCAGAGGTAAGGCTTGGTAGGAGAGGAGGAATCCAGAGGGGTTATTTCCTACATGGGTAGTAGGCCTGTCATCACAGAAGTCGTAACTTTAGTGGCTCTGTAGCGCAAGTGCCTGAGAAGATAGTTCTTTTAGCCAGAGGCCGCTAACACGGTTCCCCTTTTCTGAATGGGAAAAGGGCATGTGTAGGATCCCCCCAACCTTTGCATGTGTCTGACACAAGGGTTCTTGCTTTTGCTTGAGCTAACTATAAATGACCGCTCCTGCAGGTTATCATCAACTTCCCAGACCCTGCACACAAGAGTGACATCGTCCAACTCCGAGGTCCCAAAAACGAGGTGGAGAAGTGCACCGAGTACATGCAAAAGACGGTGGCAGACCTGGTAAGGAGGTCTTCTGCCTGCACTTCCCTCCTACGTGCCTGGATAACCCTGGGGCAAAGCAGAGCTCTACTGGCTTGGGTAGAGCTAAAACACCTCAAGAGGAGGGAGCTGTCGGCGCTGTTTTGGCTGAATGGAGGCAGGGGGTAGTACCTGTTATGGGAAGGCTATAGGGGAACGTCCTTGCCTTTGTTTAGTCTTACAAGTCCCTCGTATAGAGAACTTCCTTGGGTCTAAGCCTCTTTTCAAAAGCTCGTTTATCAGAGTTCCTGAAGTCGGGCCTCCCTTGCCACGACAGTGTAATCTTCAGTTCTCCCTTCCTTTCTCCCTTAGGTTGAAAACAGCTTTTCTATTTCTGTCCCCATCTGCAAACAGTTCCACAAGAACATCGTAGGGAAAGGAGGTGCCAACATCAAGAAGGTGAGATATTGCTCCTAACTCAAGTGCTCGTGATGATCACTGCCTGCAGCAAAATCCCACTGGATGCTCTCTCCTGCCCATTGGTGGTGTCCAATATAGCCTGCGAGGGTTTTTCTTCTGACATGGGACGCTTCTGAGATGATTTTTTTTTTTTTTCCTTTGTGGCAGATCCGTAAAGAAAGCAACACCAAAATTGATCTCCCAGCAAAGAACAGCAACTCGGCGACAATTGTTATCACAGGCAAGAGGGCAAACTGTGAGGCTGCTCGCCACAGGATAACATCACTTTGGAAGGACCTACAGAAGATGTGCATGTGGCTCAGGAACCGATTGAAGCCATGCTCAAGGAACTGGTGAGCTGGAGTTACTAGTTCCAGTAAGAAACTGGGGGAAGAAGGGGCAACAGAGCAGAGGTGATGAGGTGTTTGTCACATCCATAGGATGTCTTGGCATGCTTAATCGAACTTGCAGGAGACAAATTGTGTGGCCAGGTGGATGACACCCCTTGGTTATGAACCTCATCCATAGCATCCTTGAAAAGTCAGCATTAATTTTTTTGGTGCGGAGAAGGAAGGATTCTCTTGGTTATAGCTGGAGAGGCATAGAAGTCAGTCTTTTCAGAGTTTCATGAGCACAATGCTCTCTTCTCAAAGCAGAGGAATGCTTGTGCTCTGCTTAAGAGCAGAAGTGCTTGTAGCTGACCGCTGGTGAGTCAGTGCCAATACTGGCAGTAGGCAGTTACTTAGGGCACGAGACAGAAGCGGTGGCCTGTCCTACCTGGCCCTATATAATATATATATGTATGTATGTGCGTACAATATTATATATATATAAAATTCTTTTTAGATCCACGGGATGGATTACGCAGTAATCAAGGCTGACCACCAATTCCACCGACACCTCATTGGCAAGTGTGAAGAGGAAGATGAAGCCCAAGGCTCACAGTATCGGTGGATCTCATTTGATGGTGCCTCCGTGTGGTGTGGCTAGTCAGCTGAATACCTGAATGCCGGATGGGATGGCGATGATTATAGTGGCGGAGATGAAGTATGCTCGGCTGTCTACGTCTATTCCTACAGTGAATATGTGGTGGGCTCATACGACAAAGCCCAGGAATCCAATCGATAGTATAGCTCAGACTATTCCTATGTAGCCGAATGGTTCTTTTTTGCCTGCGTAATACGTTACAACATGTGAGATGATTCCAAAGCCGGGAAGGATTAAGATGTAAACTTCCTGGTGGCCAAAGAATCAGAACAGGTGCTGGTAGAGAATGGGGTCTCCCCCTCCAGCGGGGTCAAAGAATGTAGTGTTTAGGTTTCGGTCGGTCAGTAGTATGGTGATGCCGGCGGCCAGGACTGGAAGTGAGGGCAATAGGAGTACGGATCATACGAATAGGGGAGTTGGATATTGCGATAAGGCAGGGGGGGTTATGTTAATGGCTGTTGTGTTAAAGTTGATGGCCCCTAAGATGGAAGACACACCTGCGAGGTGTAGGGAGAAGATGGCTAGGTCTACTGAGGCGCCAGCATGGGCTAGGTTGCCTGCTAGGGGCGGGTATATGGTTCATCCTGTTCCGACTCCAGCTTCTACTGTGGAGGACGCTAGGAGCAGTAGGAAGGACGGAGGAAGTAGTTCAGAAACTGATGTTGTTTATGCGGGGGAATGCTATGTCTGGGGCTCCAATTATAAGGGGGACTAGTCAGTTTCCAAACCCTTCGATTATAATGGCTATAACTGTGAAGAAGATTCTTACGAAGGCATGGGCGGTGATGATGACATTGTAGATTTGGTCGTCTCCTAGGAGAGTTCCTGGTTGGCCAAGTTCTGCTCGAATAAGGAGGCTGAGGGCGGTACTCGGCTATGCCTGCCCATGCTCCGAAGAGTAGCTATAGGGTGCCGATGTCATTGTGGTTTGTTGAAACTAGTCATCGGTTGATGAAGGTCACGGGTCAGATGGCTGAGTGTTTAGGCGTTAGGCTGTAGTCCTTTTTACAGAGGTTGAATTCCTCTTCTTATCGACTCTGTGGTGAAGTTCATGTTGAGTTGCAAACTCATTGATGTACGCTGAGAGTGTGCCGGAGTCTGGTAGACAGAAGCTCGTTGGTTTGAGCGTCTAGCTGTTAATTAGAAGTTTATGGGATCGAGGCCCGTCTGTCTAGGCTTATCGTGGAGGCCCTAGCTGCATTAGAGTATCTGCGTTGCATTTAGATGGTGCAGGTTTAGTGTCCTGCGGGCCTTAGTGGTGGTGGCAGAAACTAAGAGGATTTAACTCTTAGTTAAGGCTTTGAAGGCCTTCGGTTTGGTAGGCAGGGGATCCTAAGTTTCTTAGGTAACGGTCAGGATTGCGGGAGAAGGGGGGAGAAGGAGGACTGACAGAGAAATTAAGGTAGCAATTGGTGTGCCTGTGGATTTGTTATTGTATCATTGTTTTATGAAGCTTGTAGTGTTTGGTGGGAGTGTGATTGTGGAGCAATATGCAAGGCGTAGGTAGAAAAATAAACCTAGTAGGGAGAGTATTGAAATAATTATGGCTGCGGTTGATATCTCTTGCTTAGTTAGTTCCTGGATAATGAGTCATTTTGGTAAAAAGCCAGTGAGTGGGGGCAGGCCGGCTAGGGATAGTAGTGCTAGCGTCAAGGATGCGTTTAGTGATGGTATTTTTGTTCAGGAGGTTATTATTGTGGATAGTTTTGAGGAGTTGGTTGTGTTGAGGGCTAAGAAAATGGAGGCGGTTCTTAAGGAGTATAGGTAGAAGGTTATTAATGTTAGCTTGGGGTTGTATATGAGGATGATGGTTATTCAGCCTAGGTGGGCGATCGATGAGAAAGCTAGGACTTTTCGGATTTGTGTTTGGTTGAGTCCTGTTGGCCCTCCGATGGCTGCGGATGCAATGGCCACGGTTGTCAGTAGGAGTGGGTTCAGTGAGGGGGCAGCTAAGAAAAGAAGAGTGAGTGGGGGGAGTTTTATTCATGTAGAGACGAGTAGGGCAGTGGTTATAGGTGAGCCTCGTATGACCTCTGGACATCAGAAGTGAAAGGGTACTAGGCCTAGTTTTATTGCGACTGCTGTAGTTAGTAGTAGGGAGGCTGTTGGGTGGCTTAGTCGCGGAATGTCTCATTGTCCGGCGAACTGTGCGTTGATTGTGCTTGAGAAGAGGATTAATGCGGAGGCGGTTGCTTGGACGAGAAAGTATTTGATTGCAGCTTCCATAGCTCGAGGGTGGTGTGATTTTGAAAGGAAGGGGATAATGGCAAGGGTGTTGATTTCTAGGCCAGGCCAGGCTAGCAGTCAGTGGTTGCTTGAAATTGTGATGGTTGTTCCTAGTAGAAGGCTTAAGGAGAACGTTAGTTTTGTGACGGGGCTCATTTAGTAGAGGAAGAGGTTAAACCATCATTTTCGGGGTATGGGCCCGATAGCTTTTGTTTAGCTGACCCTACTGGGAAGTAATATAAGGGGAGTATGGAGCGCTTTGATCTCTTCTGTGCAGGTTCAATTCCTGTCTTCCTAAGGTTTTCAACGGAGGCAATGGGATTCGGACATAGAGACGGTCTCCGGTTCACCTCAAACAGGAGAACTGAATGCAGTTGTTCGTGTTTTCCGAGAATGGAATGTACCGCTCCACCTTGTTACTGATTCTGCTTATGTTGCAGGTATTGTTCCACGAGCTGAAGCTTCTGTGCTGCGGAGTGTTTCGCATTCACAACCCTTTACCCTGTTACAGGAACTTATTTTCCTTTTGGACTCTCGATCTGCGCCTTATTTTGTTATGCATATTAGGTCTCATACCTCGCTACCTGGTTTTCTTGCAGAAGGCAATCGACGAGCTGACCTATTGCCGTGACCAGTTCAAGTACTGCCAGACCGTATTGCACAAGCTAAGCGAAGTCACTCTTTTTTTCCATCGAAACGCCGGAGCTCTTAAGCGACAGTTTGGCCTGTCTGCTCAACAAGCATCAAGTATTATTGCTGTCTGTCCCGATTGTCAAAAACATTCTTTCCCATCAGTTGCTGCAGGAGTTAATCCTAGAGGATTACAAAGCCTACCGTTAGGGCAAACAGATGTCACGCATGATTCTGAATTTGGTAGCCTTAAATATATCCACTCTTCCATTGATACATTTTCAGGTGCCTTGGTTGCCTCGTGTCACACAGGAGAAAAGGCACGAGCTGTTCGTAGACATTTAATGCGTGCTTTTGCTGCTTTAGGTATCCCCTTAAGCTGGACCGTTATCGGTCTTTATCTTTACGTTTCAACAACTGTAAAAACCTCTTTTGCCCTATGGGGTAGAACTCATATTACCGGCATTGCTCATTCCCCCACCGGTCGATCTCTCATTGAAGGGTCTCATCGGTCTCTGAAACGTTTATGACAACAACAAAAAGGGGGAATGGGCATGGCTATTCCCGAGGAACGGTTACAGAAAGCGTTGTATGTTTTTAATTTTTTGAATTGTTCTTGAATAGATAACGACCCACCGATAGGTCGACGTTTCACTGCAGCTACCTTCGTCGAGGCACGGGTTAAAGGCCCGGTATCGGTCCGAGATGCAGAAACAGGTAAAATTATGGGACCATATCCTCTTGTTACACGGGGAAAAGGTTATGCTTGTGTCTCTACAGAAAAAGGACCTAGATGGATCCCAGCGAAGAATGTCAGACCTTTCCGTGAACCTTTACCGCAGGCAGCTGATACCGACACCGACGCTACAGAATGAAATAAAAACTGTGTGAGGATGACTGTTTTGCATTAATGTTAGCTACCCAAAATCAGGACATAGGATATAGATTTCGCTTTTTACAGCGCCTAGAACGAGCACTATCACCCTGGATCAAGCCACTGAACAGAGGTAATACTCTCGGACCAAGCGGGGGAACGGGACGACTCATTGTCCATGGAACGATGATTCCATTGACACTGATAAGGGGAAGGGAGGATTCATAATGAGAGAACAACTAGGTATTATGAAGGAGAACAGGAACGATAAACATGGTTGTTTAGTGTTTAATAGGTGTCTGCACGCTTGTCGAGATATATAGTTAGGTAACTACAGGAGTGGTTTCTGCCCTGAGCCTGGTGGCGCGCACAGCTGCGGCTTGTGTCCTGGCTCAGAGATGTAAACAGGGGCTTCTCTGTTAGGGTAAAGTGTCTCTCTTTGCATCAAAAGGAGGGAATGAAGGGGATGACCCCAGAGGTATGTTCAGAGAAGGCATGCTATGTTTCGAACTTTTTGACGGAAACGGTTCTTGTTTGGTGTGCCCTTCCGCCTACGTATAACCTTAACCCAAAAGAAGGTGATGTTGTTTACACTTTGCGTGTCGAGCATTGTCTTTCTGTAGATGCTAATGTAGTAGGAGGCTAGGATGGGAACGTGTCGCAGCGGTTCTTCTCTTATGCAGAGTAACAGCAGGGAAAGCATTAAAGAGTTAAATCACCTTGTTTGGTAGGCAGTTAAGAATGTGAGTCAAAATTGCCGCTGCTTTTTGTTGTTGGTTCAAGGACGTGGCTGTGAGGATTTTGATGGTATGTGCTGCGTGGATTTTAGGCGCCCCACTGCAGCAACATGTTATCAAAATCTGAGAAAATTTCAGCCTTTTCTGGCATCCATTCCCTCGATTGGCAGTATTGTTTGTTTGCTATTACCTTGGTTGCTGTCATGTTTGCAAGGGCCCTGCGGAACATGGCAAACCTGGTACTAGCTGTTCAAAAACAAAAAGGGGAAATTGTAGAATTGTACGGAACAAAGGCAGTGGGTTATTTTGACAGTGATAATATGTCTTAGTTGGTTTTTTATTTGTTCTGTTGCTTAGGCCTTGTTTTTCCTCGTTCGCTTTCCAAGGTTCTTTTGTGCAACAGGAAGGGGGAGGTGCAGGAGCGGGCTGGAAACTAGGACCACGCGTGGCAATCGGTCAGCTGAGGGGAGTGTGCTCGAGCTTGTCTAGACAACAATTAACAACATGATGGGGCATGTTTACAGAGCACAGGGGAGTGGGAGACGGATGGCGCCAAGGAAAGGTAACACCTTGCTGTTAAGTGCCGGTAGTTAACCACCAATCAGGGATTGCCTAGTATGCAAGGCTTAGCCTCAAGAAGCAATTGGTTTAAAACGCGCAGCTTCTGCAAGCGTATAAGACCTCGTGCTTCTGCACAACGCATTGACATTTGCTTGCATCAAGCTGCGTCCCGTCTCTTCATTGGCTGCAGTCAGGTTTACTAGGATCATCTTTCGGTTGGCCTTAGGGGTATCTCGGGCTTGCGACAGCTTAGTTGTGTTTCGGTTTCCTAGTTATTCTGACAGGCTCTGGTCCGCTCTCTACGCCGTGTGACTGTTGGCTTGGGTTTCTGGTGTGACCGCGGCGGCTGGCACGAGATTTACCAACCCTGAAGGCTGCCGTGACTAAGTCAAGCTTGCGCTTCTTGCTTACTGTTAATTACTGCTGAGTGCCCGTGGGGGTGTGGCTGAGCAAGGCGTCTTGGGCTACAGTTGGTAGCGTGTGCCTGATGCCTGCTCCTTCGGTCTTAGCAGGAGGCCTAGGGCATTTACACTGGGCCGCAGATACTTGCACGTCTAGGTCTAGCAGGAGCCAACCGTAAGGTTAGGGCTAAGTCTTTTGTCCTCGGCTTTCATATTGGACGCCATCTTGGCATCTTCAGTGCCACGCTTTGGATTGTAAGCTACGGGGACGTGGTTTCGTTGGTTTTGTTGGTTTCGTTGGCTGTTTGGGCGCCTATAGTCTTAGGGGCGTGTGTGTATGGGGGGTTTGGGTTAATATGATTTTAGTGCTGAGGTTTTGGGTAGGTGGTGTTTATGGGATAGATAAGATGTTAAGGAGAAGGCTAGGTTTGAGCGGTAAAGGTGTTAGAGGTTCTCGTGGTTGAATTGTACAGCAATAGTTTGTCAAGCTGTAGGTCCCGGGGAGGTGCCGGGCGAGAACATACAGGTCGAATAACTTCCCATCCACCTTCACACAAACTGTTTAACGTTGATTTTCGTCTGATGTTAAACCCAGAAGAAGCGAACAACCCTTACCGGCGCTTACTGTGTTTACAGATGGATTGGGCCAATCGCATAAATCTGTTCTTCTGTGGTGGGATGATCAACGGAGGCAATGGGATTCGGACATAGAGACGGTCTCCGGTTCACCTCAAACAGGAGAACTGATTGCAGTCGTTCGTGTTTTCCGAGAATGGAATGTACCGCTCCACCTTGTTACTGATTCTGCTTATGTTGCAGGTATTGTTCCACGAGCTGAAGCTTCTGTGCTGCGGAGTGTTTCGCATTCACAACCCTTTACCCTGTTACAGGAACTTATTTTCCTTTTGGACTCTCGATCTGCGCCTTATTTTGTTATGCATATTAGGTCTCATACCTCGCTACCTGGTTTTCTTGCAGAAGGCAATCGACGAGCTGACCTATTGCCGTGACCAGTTCAAGTACTGCCAGACCGTATGGCTCAAGCTAAGCGAAGTCACTCTTTTTTTCCATCGAAACGCTGGAGCTCTTAAGCGACAGTTTGGCCTTGCTGCTCAACAAGCATCAAGTATTATTGCTGTCTGTCCCGATTGTCAAAAACATTCTTTCCCATCAGTTGCTGCAGGAGTTAATCCTAGAGGATTACAAAGCCTACCGTTAGGGCAAACAGATGTCACGCAGGATTCTGAATTTGGTAGCCTTAAATATATCCACTCTTCCATTGATACATTTTCAGGTGCCTTGGTTGCCTCGTGTCACACAGGAGAAAAGGCACGAGCTGTTCGTAGACATTTAATGCGTGCTTTTGCTGCTTTAGGTATCCCCTTAAGCTGGACCGTTATCGGTCTTTATCTTTACGTTTCAACAACTGTAAAAACCTCTTTTGCCCTATGGGGTAGAACTCATATTACCGGCATTGCTCATTCCCCCACCGGTCGATCTCTCATTGAAGGGTCTCATCGGTCTCTGAAACGTTTATGACAACAACAAAAAGGGGGAATGGGCATGGCTATTCCCGAGGAACGGTTACAGAAAGCGTTGTATGTTTTTAATTTTTTGAATTGTTCTTGAATAGATAACGGCCCACCGATAGGTCGACGTTTCACTGCAGCTACCTCCGTCGAGGCACGGGTTAAAGGCCCGGTATCGGTCCGAGATGCAGAAACAGGTAAAATTATGGGACCATAACCTCTTGTTACACGGGGAAAAGGTTATGCTTGTGTCTCTACAGAAAAAGGACCTAGATGGATCCCAGCGAAGAATGTCAGACCTTTCCGTGAACCTTTACCGCAGGCAGCTGATAGCGACACCGACGCTACAGAATGAAATAAAAACTGTGTGAGGATTACTGTTTTGCATTAATGTTAGCTACCCAAAATCAGGACATAGGATATAGATTTCGCTTTTTACAGCGCCTAGAATGAGCACTATCACCCTGGATCAAGCCACTGAACAGAGGTAATACTCTCGGACCAAGCGGGGGAACGGGACGACTCATTGTCCATGGAACGATGATTCCATTGACACTGATAAGGGGAAGGGAGGATTCATAATGAGAGAACAACTAGGTATTATGAAGGAGAACAGGAGCTGGGGGAAGAAGGGGCAACAGAGCAGAGGTGATGAGGTGTTTGTCACATCCATAGGATGTCTTGGCATGCTTAATCGAACTTGCAGGAGACAAATTGTGTGGCCAGGTGGATGACGCCCCTTGGTTATGAACCTCATCCATAGCATCCTTGAAAAGTCAGCATTAATTTCTTTGGTGCGGGGAAGGAAGGATACTCTTGGTTATAGCTGAAGAGGCATAGAAGTCAGTCTTTTCAATGTTTCATGAGCACAATGCTCTCTTCTCAAAGCAGAGGAATGCTTGTGCTCTGCTGAAGAGCAGAAGTGCTTGTAGCTGACCGCTGGTGAGTCAGTGCCAATACTGGCAGTAGGCAGTTACTTAGGGCACGAGACAGAAGCGGTGGCCTGCCCTACCTGGCCCTATATATTCTAATATAAAATAATGTACATACATACATATATAGATAGATATAAAAAATAGAATTCTTTTTAGATCCACGGGACGGATTACGCAATAATCAAGGCTGACCACCAATTCCACCGACACCTCATTGGCAAGAAAGCAGCTAAACGGTAAGTGGAGTGCCTTTCTAGTCCTTCCCATGCTCACACTCTTCGTGTTTAGGAGATGGTATCAGGGGCTCTGTAGCTCACCCAGTGTGCTGTCTCCATCACATTTCCTCTGCTTTTCTGGAGTGGTGGTGGTACAAGGAGAGAAATGGGCCGTCAGGCCTTGCGATGGCTTTAACGGGTGAAAGTACCTTGGGAGCCTGAACAGTAGTGGAATTACTTTGATGTGTCCTGGAGGATTTTTTTTTTTTTTTTTTTTTTTTCCACACGTTGCTCTGTGCGAATGACATTTTAGCAGCCAGTTGTGGGTGGTGGAAATGTGCTTGGTGAGCTTCTCCCTGTAGAGGAATGAAGGCGGTGGGTTGATTAGCATTGATAACACGCAGCTGTGGCCTTGCCTCAGAGGCAGTGGGTTGATTGACATGGACGATGTGCAGGTGTAGCTGGTTCCCGCTAAGGGGTTAAATAGCCCTGTGGCTTGTGGGAGAGGGTGTCAGCTGGAGGAGGACCAGTGTGGTCTGGCCTCTGGAGGAAGGTGCTACAGCACCGGCAGTAGAATATGGCCAACGCTAAAGCCTTGTTGCGGTCTGCTAGTTTGATAGCACTGCAACGTGTCCCCAGCCAAGAGTTTGGGGTAGAAAGGAACGATTATCCTCTGCTCTAAATGTGATACTGTTTGGGGAAGAAACACGCCTGGCTCTGACAAGGGAACAATGGGCTCTGTAGATGCCACGGTATTTACTTGGACAGGCTCTCGTGTGGCACAGGCCTGCTCTCGCTGAACTCCAGGGGGAAGAGGCAATTTCCCCTGGCTCAACCCTACCCCACTGAGCCCTTCCCAGAGGCGGCTTTACTTCTTCAACAGCCTCTGAGCAGCGATAATCAAGGTGCCTTGCTTCCAGGTCTTTGCCTAGCAGACGGCGTCACCACAGTCCTTGCCTCGAAGTGAACAGGATGAAGGATCTGTACAAGGTGTCTGTGCGCATTCCCCCGGACAACGAGAAGAGCAACCCGATCAGAATGGAAGGAGACCCAAAGGGGGTCCCAGAGGCCAAGAAAGAGCTGCTGGAATTCGCTTCCCGTATGGTGAGTGGGTAGGATGTGATGTTTGGGAGACTGCAGAGTTTGGGCTCTCGTGTTCCCTTGTAACCTTCTGGTGCGAGTGTGTGCCCCTTGCCCACGGAGCACTTGGATCTCAGGACAAGTGCAAGTTCCTCTTCACAAATGTCTTCCCCTGTTCCCTCGGGTAGCCCTTCTCTGTCAACGCAGAGTGAATTTGGTCTGGAGAAAAGAGGGACAGTGCTGGCAAGTAAACCGTCGGGCAGCAAACCGCTAAGTCAAAGTAGATGGCTCTCCGGCTGAACACTCAGTGTGCCCTCTGTTCCCATCAGGAAAATGAACATGCTGCGGACCTAATCGTTGAGCAGAAATTCCACCGGACCATCACTGGGCAGAAGGCTGAGCGGATCTGGGAAATCCGGGAGCAATTCCCAGAGGTAAGGCTTGGTAGGAGAGGAGGAATCCAGAGGGGTTCTTTCCTACATGGGTAGTAGGCCTGTCGTCACAGAAGTCGTAACTTTAGTGGCTCTGTAGCGCAAGTGTCTGAGAAGATAGTTCTTTTAGCCAGAGGCCGCTAACACAGTTCCCCTTTTCTGAATGGGAAAAGGGCATGTGTAGGGTCCCCCCAACCTTTGCATGTGTCTGACACAAGGGTTCTTGCTTTTGCTTGAGCTAACTATAAATGACCGCTCCTGCAGGTTATCATCAACTTCCCAGACCCCGCACACAAGAGTGACATCGTCCAACTCCGAGGTCCCAAAAACGAGGTGGAGAAGTGCACCAAGTACATGCAAAAGACGGTGGCAGACCTGGTAAGGAGGTCTTCTGCCTGCACTTCCCTCCTACGTGCCTGGATAACCCTGGGGCAAAGCAGAGCTCTACTGGCTTGGGTAGAGCTAAAACACCTCAAGAGGAGGGAGCTGTCGACGCTCTTTTGGCTGAATGGAGGCAGGGGGTAGTACCTGTTATGGGAAGGCTATAGGGGAACGTCCTTGCCTTTGTTTAGTCTTACAAGTCCCTCGTATAGAGAACTTCCTTGGGTCTAAGCCTCTTTTCAAAAGCTCGTTTATCAGAGTTCCTGAAGTCGGGCCTCCCTTGCCACGACAGTGTAATCTTCAGTTCTCCCTTCGTTTCTCCCTTAGGTTGAAAACAGCTTTTCTATTTCTGTCCCCATCTGCAAACAGTTCCACAAGAACATCGTAGGGAAAGGAGGTGCCAACATCAAGAAGGTGAGATATTGCTCCTAACTCAAGTGCTCGTGATGATCACTGCCTGCAGCAAAATCCCACTGGATGCTCTCTCCTGCCCATTGGTGGTGTCCAATATAGCCTGCGAGGGTTTTTCTTCTGACATGGGACGCTTCTGAGATGATTTTTTTTTTTTTTCCCTTTGTGGCAGATCCGTAAAGAAAGCAACACCAAAATTGATCTCCCAGCAAAGAACAGCAACTGGGCGACAATTGTTATCACAGGCAAGAGGGCAAACTGTGAGGCTGCTCGCCACAGGAAAACATCACTTTGGAAGGACCTACAGAAGATGTGCATGTGGCTCAGGAACAGATTGAAGCCATGCTCAAGGAACTGGTGAGCTGGAGTTACTAGTTCCAGTAAGAAACTGGGGGAAGAAGGGGCAACAGAGCAGAGGTGATGAGGTGTTTGTCACATCCATAGGATGTCTTGGCATGCTTAATCGAACTTGCAGGAGACAAATTGTGTGGCCAGGTGGATGACACCCCTTGGTTATGAACCTCATCCATAGCATCCTTGAAAAGTCAGCATTAATTTTTTTGGTGCGGAGAAGGAAGGATTCTCTTGGTTATAGCTGGAGAGGCATAGAAGTCAGTCTTTTCAATGTTTCATGAGCACAATGCTCTCTTCTCAAAGCAGAGGAATGCTTGTGCTCTGCTGAAGAGCAGAAGTGCTTGTAGCTGACCGCTGGTGAGTCAGTGCCAATACTGGCAGTAGGCAGTTACTTAGGGCACGAGACAGAAGCGGTGGCCTGTCCTACCTGGCCCTATATAATATATATATGTATGTATGTGCGTACAATATTATATATATATAAAATTCTTTTTAGATCCACGGGATGGATTACGCAGTAATCAAGGCTGACCACCAATTCCACCGACACCTCATTGGCAAGTGTGAAGAGGAAGATGAAGCCCAAGGCTCACAGTATCGGTGGATCTCATTTGATGGTGCCTCCGTGTGGTGTGGCTAGTCAGCTGAATACCTGAATGCCGGATGGGATGGCGATGATTATAGTGGCGGAGATGAAGTATGCTCGGCTGTCTACGTCTATTCCTACAGTGAATATGTGGTGGGCTCATACGACAAAGCCCAGGAATCCAATCGATAGTATAGCTCAGACTATTCCTATGTAGCCGAATGGTTCTTTTTTGCCTGCGTAATACGTTACAACATGTGAGATGATTCCAAAGCCGGGAAGGATTAAGATGTAAACTTCCTGGTGGCCAAAGAATCAGAACAGGTGCTGGTAGAGAATGGGGTCTCCCCCTCCAGCGGGGTCAAAGAATGTAGTGTTTAGGTTTCGGTCGGTCAGTAGTATGGTGATGCCGGCGGCCAGGACTGGAAGTGAGGGCAATAGGAGTACGGATCATACGAATAGGGGAGTTGGATATTGCGATAAGGCAGGGGGGGTTATGTTAATGGCTGTTGTGTTATAGTTGATGGCCCCTAAGATGGAAGACACACCTGCGAGGTGTAGGGAGAAGATGGCTAGGTGTACTGAGGCGCCAGCATGGGCTAGGTTGCCTGCTAGGGGCGGGTATATGGTTCATCCTGTTCCGACTCCAGCTTCTACCGTGGAGGACGCTAGGAGCAGTAGGAAGGACGGAGGAAGTAGTTCAGAAACTGATGTTGTTTATGCGGGGGAATGCTATGTCTGGGGCTCCAATTATAAGGGGGACTAGTCAGTTTCCAAACCCTTCGATTATAATGGCTATAACTGTGAAGAAGATTCTTACGAAGGCATGGGCGGTGATGATGACATTGTAGATTTGGTCGTCTCCTAGGAGAGTTCCTGGTTGGCCAAGTTCTGCTCGAATAAGGAGGCTGAGGGCGGTACTCGGCTATGCCTGCCCATGCTCCGAAGAGTAGCTATAGGGTGCCGATGTCATTGTGGTTTGTTGAAACTAGTCATCGGTTGATGAAGGTCACGGGTCAGATGGCTGAGTGTTTAGGCGTTAGGCTGTAGTCCTTTTTACAGAGGTTGAATTCCTCTTCTTATCGACTCTGTGGTGAAGTTCATGTTGAGTTGCAAACTCATTGATGTACGCTGAGAGTGTGCCGGAGTCTGGTAGACAGAAGCTCGTTGGTTTGAGCGTCTAGCTGTTAATTAGAAGTTTATGGGATCGAGGCCCGTCTGTCTAGGCTTATCGTGGAGGCCCTAGCTGCATTAGAGTATCTGCGTTGCATTTAGATGGTGCAGGTTTAGTGTCCTGCGGGCCTTAGTGGTGGTGGCAGAAACTAAGAGGATTTAACTCTTAGTTAAGGCTTTGAAGGCCTTCGGTTTGGTAGGCAGGGGATCCTAAGTTTCTTAGGTAACGGTCAGGATTGCGGGAGAAGGGGGGAGAAGGAGGACTGACAGAGAAATTAAGGTAGCAATTGGTGTGCCTGTGGATTTGTTATTGTATCATTGTTTTATGAAGCTTGTAGTGTTTGGTGGGAGTGTGATTGTGGAGCAATATGCAAGGCGTAGGTAGAAAAATAAACCTAGTAGGGAGAGTATTGAAATAATTATGGCTGCGGTTGATATCTCTTGCTTAGTTAGTTCCTGGATAATGAGTCATTTTGGTAAAAAGCCAGTGAGTGGGGGCAGGCCGGCTAGGGATAGTAGTGCTAGCGTCAAGGATGCGTTTAGTGATGGTATTTTTGTTCAGGAGGTTATTATTGTGGATAGTTTTGAGGAGTTGGTTGTGTTGAGGGCTAAGAAAATGGAGGCGGTTCTTAAGGAGTATAGGTAGAAGGTTATTAATGTTAGCTTGGGGTTGTATATGAGGATGATGGTTATTCAGCCTAGGTGGGCGATCGATGAGAAAGCTAGGACTTTTCGGATTTGTGTTTGGTTGAGTCCTGTTGGCCCTCCGATGGCTGCGGATGCAATGGCCACGGTTGTCAGTAGGAGTGGGTTCAGTGAGGGGGCAGCTAAGAAAAGAAGAGTGAGTGGGGGGAGTTTTATTCATGTAGAGACGAGTAGGGCAGTGGTTATAGGTGAGCCTCGTATGACCTCTGGACATCAGAAGTGAAAGGGTACTAGGCCTAGTTTTATTGCGACTGCTGTAGTTAGTAGTAGGGAGGCTGTTGGGTGGCTTAGTCGCGGAATGTCTCATTGTCCGGTGAACTGTGCGTTGATTGTGCTTGAGAAGAGGATTAATGCGGAGGCGGTTGCTTGGACGAGAAAGTATTTGATTGCAGCTTCCATAGCTCGAGGGTGGTGTGATTTTGAAAGGAAGGGGATAATGGCAAGGGTGTTGATTTCTAGGCCAGGCCAGGCTAGCAGTCAGTGGTTGCTTGAAATTGTGATGGTTGTTCCTAGTAGAAGGCTTAAGGAGAACGTTAGTTTTGTGACGGGGCTCATTTAGTAGAGGAAGAGGTTAAACCATCATTTTCGGGGTATGGGCCCGATAGCTTTTGTTTAGCTGACCCTACTGGGAAGTAATATAAGGGGAGTATGGAGCGCTTTGATCTCTTCTGTGCAGGTTCAATTCCTGTCTTCCTAAGGTTTTCAACGGAGGCAATGGGATTCGGACATAGAGACGGTCTCCGGTTCACCTCAAACAGGAGAACTGAATGCAGTTGTTCGTGTTTTCCGAGAATGGAATGTACCGCTCCACCTTGTTACTGATTCTGCTTATGTTGCAGGTATTGTTCCACGAGCTGAAGCTTCTGTGCTGCGGAGTGTTTCGCATTCACAACCCTTTACCCTGTTACAGGAACTTATTTTCCTTTTGGACTCTCGATCTGCGCCTTATTTTGTTATGCATATTAGGTCTCATACCTCGCTACCTGGTTTTCTTGCAGAAGGCAATCGACGAGCTGACCTATTGCCGTGACCAGTTCAAGTACTGCCAGACCGTATGGCTCAAGCTAAGCGAAGTCACTCTTTTTTTCCATCGAAACGCTGGAGCTCTTAAGCGACAGTTTGGCCTGTCTGCTCAACAAGCATCAAGTATTATTGCTGTCTGTCCCGATTGTCAAAAACATTCTTTCCCATCAGTTGCTGCAGGAGTTAATCCTAGAGGATTACAAAGCCTACCGTTAGGGCAAACAGATGTCACGCATGATTCTGAATTTGGTAGCCTTAAATATATCCACTCTTCCATTGATACATTTTCAGGTGCCTTGGTTGCCTCGTGTCACACAGGAGAAAAGGCACGAGCTGTTCGTAGACATTTAATGCGTGCTTTTGCTGCTTTAGGTATCCCCTTAAGCTGGACCGTTATCGGTCTTTATCTTTACGTTTCAACAACTGTAAAAACCTCTTTTGCCCTATGGGGTAGAACTCATATTACCGGCATTGCTCATTCCCCCACCGGTCGATCTCTCATTGAAGGGTCTCATCGGTCTCTGAAACGTTTATGACAACAACAAAAAGGGGGAATGGGCATGGCTATTCCCGAGGAACGGTTACAGAAAGCGTTGTATGTTTTTAATTTTTTGAATTGTTCTTGAATAGATAACGACCCACCGATAGGTCGACGTTTCACTGCAGCTACCTCCGTCGAGGCACGGGTTAAAGGCCCGGTATCGGTCCGAGATGCAGAAACAGGTAAAATTATGGGACCATATCCTCTTGTTACACGGGGAAAAGGTTATGCTTGTGTCTCTACAGAAAAAGGACCTAGATGGATCCCAGCGAAGAATGTCAGACCTTTCCGTGAACCTTTACCGCAGGCAGCTGATACCGACACCGACGCTACAGAATGAAATAAAAACTGTGTGAGGATGACTGTTTTGCATTAATGTTAGCTACCCAAAAACAGGACATAGGATATAGATTTCGCTTTTTACAGCGCCTAGAACGAGCACTATCACCCTGGATCAAGCCACTGAACAGAGGTAATACTCTCGGACCAAGCGGGGGAACGGGACGACTCATTGTCCATGGAACGATGATTCCATTGACACTGATAAGGGGAAGGGAGGATTCATAATGAGAGAACAACTAGGTATTATGAAGGAGAACAGGAGCTGGGGGAAGAAGGGGCAACAGAGCAGAGGTGATGAGGTGTTTGTCACATCCATAGGATGTCTTGGCATGCTTAATCGAACTTGCAGGAGACAAATTGTGTGGCCAGGTGGATGACACCCCTTGGTTATGAACCTCATCCATAGCATCCTTGAAAAGTCAGCATTAATTTTTTTGGTGCGGGGAAGGAAGGATTCTCTTGGTTATAGCTGGAGAGGCATAGAAGTCAGTCTTTTCAATGTTTCATGAGCACAATGCTCTCTTCTCAAAGCAGAGGAATGCTTGTGCTCTGCTGAAGAGCAGAAGTGCTTGTAGCTGACCGCTGGTGAGTCAGTGCCAATACTGGCAGTAGGCAGTTACTTAGGGCACGAGACAGAAGCGGTGGCCTGTCCTACCTGGCCCTATATATTATAATATAAAATAATGTACATACATACATATATAGATAGATATAAAAAATATAATTCTTTTTAGATCCACGGGACGGATTACGCAATAATCAAGGCTGACCACCAATTCCACCGACACCTCATTGGCAAGAAAGCAGCTAAACGGTAAGTGGAGTGCCTTTCTAGTCCTTCCCATGCTCACACTCTTCGTGTTTAGGAGATGGTATCAGGGGCTCTGTAGCTCACCCAGTGTGCTGTCTCCATCACATTTCCTCTGCTTTTCTGGAGTGGTGGTGGTACAAGGAGAGAAATGGGCCGTCAGGCCTTGCGATGGCTTTAACGGGTGAAAGTACCTTGGGAGCCTGAACAGTAGTGGAATTACTTTGATGTGTCCTGGAGGATTTTTTTTTTTTTTTTTTTTTTTCCACACGTTGCTCTGTGCGAATGACATTTTAGCAGCCAGTTGTGGGTGGTGGAAATGTGCTTGGTGAGCTTCTCCCTGTAGAGGAATGAAGGCGGTGGGTTGATTAGCATTGATAACACGCAGCTGTGGCCTTGCCTCAGAGGCAGTGGGTTGATGGACATGGACGATGTGCAGGTGTAGCTGGTTCCCGCTAAGGGGTTAAATAGCCCTGTGGCTTGTGGGAGAGGGTGTCAGCTGGAGGAGGAGCAGTGTGGTCTGGCCTCTGGAGGAAGGTGCTACAGCACCGGCAGTAGAATATGGCCAACGCTAAAGCCTTGTTGCGGTCTGCTAGTTTGATAGCACTGCAACGTGTCCCCAGCCAAGAGTTTGGGGTAGAAAGGAACGATTATCCTCTGCTCTAAATGTGATACTGTTTGGGGAAGAAACACGCCTGGCTCTGACAAGGGAACAATGGGCTCTGTAGATGCCACGGTATTTACTTGGACAGGCTCTCGTGTGGGACAGGTCTGCTCTCGCTGAACTCCAGGGGGAAGAGGCAATTTCCCCTGGCTCAACCCTACCCCACTGAGCCCTTCCCAGAGGCGGCTTTACTTCTTCAACAGCCTCTGAGCAGCGATAATCAAGGTGCCTTGCTTCCAGGTCTTTGCCTAGCAGACGGCGTCACCACAGTCCTTGCCTCGAAGTGAACAGGATGAAGGATCTGTACAAGGTGTCTGTGCGCATTCCCCCGGACAACGAGAAGAGCAACCCGATCAGAATTGAAGGAGACCCACAGGGGGTCCCACAGGCCAAGAAAGAGCTGCTGGAACTCGCTTCCCGTATGGTGAGTGGGTAGGACGTGATGTTTGGGAGACTGCAGAGTTTGGGCTCTCGTGTTCCCTTGTAACCTTCTGGCGCGAGTGTGTGCCCCTTGCCCACGGAGCACTTAGATCTCATGACAAGTGCAAGCTCCTCTTCACAAATGTCTTCCCCTGTTCCCTCGGGTAGCCCTTCTCTGTCAACGCAGAGTGAATTTGGTCTGGAGAAAAGAGGGACAGTGCTGGCAAGTAAACCGTCGGGCAGCAAACCGCTAAGTCAAAGTAGATGGCTCTCCGGCTGAACACTCAGTGTGCCCTCTGTTCCCGTCAGGAAAATGAACATGCTGCGGACCTAATCGTTGAGCAGAAATTCCACCGGACCGTCATTGGGCAGAAGGCTGAGCGGGTCTGGGAAATCCGGGAGCAATTCCCAGAGGTAAGGCTTGGTAGGAGAGGAGGAATCCAGAGGGGTTATTTCCTACATGGGTAGTAGGCCTGTCGTCACAGAAGTCGTAACTTTAGTGGCTCTGTAGCGCAAGTGTCTGAGAAGATAGTTCTTTTAGCCAGAGGCCGCTAACACGGTTCCCCTGTTCTGAATGGGAAAAGGGCATGTGTAGGATCCCCCCAACCTTTGCATGTGTCTGACACAAGGGTTCTTGCTTTTGCTTGAGCTAACTATAAATGACCGCTCCTGCAGGTTATCATCAACTTCCCAGACCCTGCACACAAGAGTGACATCGTCCAACTCCGAGGTCCCAAAAACGAGGTGGAGAAGTGCACCGAGTACATGCAAAAGACGGTGGCAGACCTGGTAAGGAGGTCTTCTGCCTGCACTTCCCTCCTACGTGCCTGGATAACCCTGGGGCAAAGCAGAGCTCTACTGGCTTGGGTAGAGCTAAAACACCTCAAGAGGAGGGAGCTGTCGACGCTGTTTTGGCTGAATGGAGGCAGGGGGTAGTACCTGTTATGGGAAGGCTATAGGGGAACGTCCTTGCCTTTGTTTAGTCTTACAAGTCCCTCGTATAGAGAACTTCCTTGGGTCTAAGCCTCTTTTCAAAAGCTCGTTTATCAGAGTTCCTGAAGTCGGGCCTCCCTTGCCACGACAGTGTAATCTTCAGTTCTCCCTTCCTTTCTCCCTTAGGTTGAAAACAGCTTTTCTATTTCTGTCCCCATCTGCAAACAGTTCCACAAGAACATCGTAGGGAAAGGAGGTGCCAACATCAAGAAGGTGAGATATTGCTCCTAACTCAAGTGCTCGTGATGATCACTGCCTGCAGCAAAATCCCACTGGATGCTCTCTCCTGCCCATTGGTGGTGTCCAATATAGCCTGCGAGGGTTTTTCTTCTGACATGGGACGCTTCTGAGATGATTTTTTTTTTTTTTCCCTTTGTGGCAGATCCGTAAAGAAAGCAACACCAAAATTGATCTCCCAGCAAAGAACAGCAACTCGGCGACAATTGTTATCACAGGCAAGAGGGCAAACTGTGAGGCTGCTCGCCACAGGATAACATCACTTTGGAAGGACCTACAGAAGATGTGCATGTGGCTCAGGAACCGATTGAAGCCATGCTCAAGGAACTGGTGAGCTGGAGTTACTAGTTCCAGTAAGAAACTGGGGGAAGAAGGGGCAACAGAGCAGAGGTGATGAGGTGTTTGTCACATCCATAGGATGTCTTGGCATGCTTAATCGAACTTGCAGGAGACAAATTGTGTGGCCAGGTGGATGACACCCCTTGGTTATGAACCTCATCCACAACATCCTTGAAAAGTCAGCATTAATTTTTTTGGTGCGGAGAAGGAAGGATTCTCTTGGTTATAGCTGGAGAGGCATAGAAGTCAGTCTTTTCAATGTTTCATGAGCACAATGCTCTCTTCTCAAAGCAGAGGAATGCTTGTGCTCTGCTGAAGAGCAGAAGTGCTTGTAGCTGACCGCTGGTGAGTCAGTGCCAATACTGGCAGTAGGCAGTTACTTAGGGCACGAGACAGAAGCGGTGGCCTGTCCTACCTGGCCCTATATAATATATATATGTATGTATGTGCGTACAATATTATATATATATAAAATTCTTTTTAGATCCACGGGATGGATTACGCAGTAATCAAGGCTGACCACCAATTCCACCGACACCTCATTGGCAAGTGTGAAGAGGAAGATGAAGCCCAAGGCTCACAGTATCGGTGGATCTCATTTGATGGTGCCTCCGTGTGGTGTGGCTAGTCAGCTGAATACCTGAATGCCGGATGGGATGGCGATGATTATAGTGGCGGAGATGAAGTATGCTCGGCTGTCTACGTCTATTCCTACAGTGAATATGTGGTGGGCTCATACGACAAAGCCCAGGAATCCAATCGATAGTATAGCTCAGACTATTCCTATGTAGCCGAATGGTTCTTTTTTGCCTGCGTAATACGTTACAACATGTGAGATGATTCCAAAGCCGGGAAGGATTAAGATGTAAACTTCCTGGTGGCCAAAGAATCAGAACAGGTGCTGGTAGAGAATGGGGTCTCCCCCTCCAGCGGGGTCAAAGAATGTAGTGTTTAGGTTTCGGTCGGTCAGTAGTATGGTGATGCCGGCGGCCAGGACTGGAAGTGAGGGCAATAGGAGTACGGATCATACGAATAGGGGAGTTGGATATTGCGATAAGGCAGGGGGGGTTATGTTAATGGCTGTTGTGTTAAAGTTGATGGCCCCTAAGATGGAAGACACACCTGCGAGGTGTAGGGAGAAGATGGCTAGGTCTACTGAGGCGCCAGCATGGGCTAGGTTGCCTGCTAGGGGCGGGTATATGGTTCATCCTGTTCCGACTCCAGCTTCTACTGTGGAGGACGCTAGGAGCAGTAGGAAGGACGGAGGAAGTAGTTCAGAAACTGATGTTGTTTATGCGGGGGAATGCTATGTCTGGGGCTCCAATTATAAGGGGGACTAGTCAGTTTCCAAACCCTTCGATTATAATGGCTATAACTGTGAAGAAGATTCTTACGAAGGCATGGGCGGTGATGATGACATTGTAGATTTGGTCGTCTCCTAGGAGAGTTCCTGGTTGGCCAAGTTCTGCTCAAATAAGGAGGCTGAGGGCGGTACTCGGCTATGCCTGCCCATGCTCCGAAGAGTAGCTATAGGGTGCCGATGTCATTGTGGTTTGTTGAAAATAGTCATCGGTTGATGAAGGTCACGGGTCAGATGGCTGAGTGTTTAGGCGTTAGGCTGTAGTCCTTTTTACAGAGGTTGAATTCCTCTTCTTATCGACTCTGTGGTGAAGTTCATGTTGAGTTGCAAACTCATTGATGTACGCTGAGAGTGTGCCGGAGTCTGGTAGACAGAAGCTCGTTGGTTTGAGCGTCTAGCTGTTAATTAGAAGTTTATGGGATCGAGGCCCGTCTGTCTAGGCTTATCGTGGAGGCCCTAGCTGCATTAGAGTATCTGCGTTGCATTTAGATGGTGCAGGTTTAGTGTCCTGCGGGCCTTAGTGGTGGTGGCAGAAACTAAGAGGATTTAACTCTTAGTTAAGGCTTTGAAGGCCTTCGGTTTGGTAGGCAGGGGATCCTAAGTTTCTTAGGTAACGGTCAGGATTGCGGGAGAAGGGGGGAGAAGGAGGACTGACAGAGAAATTAAGGTAGCAATTGGTGTGCCTGTGGATTTGTTATTGTATCATTGTTTTATGAAGCTTGTAGTGTTTGGTGGGAGTGTGATTGTGGAGCAATATGCAAGGCGTAGGTAGAAAAATAAACCTAGTAGGGAGAGTATTGAAATAATTATGGCTGCGGTTGATATCTCTTGCTTAGTTAGTTCCTGGATAATGAGTCATTTTGGTAAAAAGCCAGTGAGTGGGGGCAGGCCGGCTAGGGATAGTAGTGCTAGCGTCAAGGATGCGTTTAGTGATGGTATTTTTGTTCAGGAGGTTATTATTGTGGATAGTTTTGAGGAGTTGGTTGTGTTGAGGGCTAAGAAAATGGAGGCGGTTCTTAAGGAGTATAGGTAGAAGGTTATTAATGTTAGCTTGGGGTTGTATATGAGGATGATGGTTATTCAGCCTAGGTGGGCGATCGATGAGAAAGCTAGGACTTTTCGGATTTGTGTTTGGTTGAGTCCTGTTGGCCCTCCGATGGCTGCGGATGCAATGGCCACGGTTGTCAGTAGGAGTGGGTTCAGTGAGGGGGCAGTTAAGAAAAGAAGAGTGAGTGGGGGGAGTTTTATTCATGTAGAGACGAGTAGGGCAGTGGTTATAGGTGAGCCTCGTATGACCTCTGGACATCAGAAGTGAAAGGGTACTAGGCCTAGTTTTATTGCGACTGCTGTAGTTAGTAGTAGGGAGGCTGTTGGGTGGCTTAGTCGCGGAATGTCTCATTGTCCGGTGAACTGTGCGTTGATTGTGCTTGAGAAGAGGATTAATGCGGAGGCGGTTGCTTGGACGAGAAAGTATTTGATTGCAGCTTCCATAGCTCGAGGGTGGTGTGATTTTGAAAGGAAGGGGATAATGGCAAGGGTGTTGATTTCTAGGCCAGGCCAGGCTAGCAGTCAGTGGTTGCTTGAAATTGTGATGGTTGTTCCTAGTAGAAGGCTTAAGGAGAACGTTAGTTTTGTGACGGGGCTCATTTAGTAGAGGAAGAGGTTAAACCATCATTTTCGGGGTATGGGCCCGATAGCTTTTGTTTAGCTGACCCTACTGGGAAGTAATATAAGGGGAGTATGGAGCGCTTTGATCTCTTCTGTGCAGGTTCAATTCCTGTCTTCCTAAGGTTTTCAACGGAGGCAATGGGATTCAGACATAGAGACGGTCTCCGGTTCACCTCAAACAGGAGAACTGAATGCAGTTGTTCGTGTTTTCCGAGAATGGAATGTACCGCTCCACCTTGTTACTGATTCTGCTTATGTTGCAGGTA
Source organism: Falco peregrinus (assembly GCF_023634155.1). NCBI lineage: Eukaryota > Metazoa > Chordata > Aves > Falconiformes > Falconidae > Falco > Falco peregrinus. Next base: position 492,071 of record NC_073742.1, on the reverse strand, counting down.
TTGTTCCACGAGCTGAAGCTTCTGTGCTGCGGAGTGTTTCGCATTCACAACCCTTTACCCTGTTACAGGAACTTATTTTCCTTTTGGACTCTCGATCTGCGCCTTATTTTGTTATGCATATTAGGTCTCATACCTCGCTACCTGGTTTTCTTGCAGAAGGCAATCGACGAGCTGACCTATTGCCGTGACCAGTTCAAGTACTGCCAGACCGTATTGCACAAGCTAAGCGAAGTCACTCTTTTTTTCCATCGAAACGCCGGAGCTCTTGAGCGACAGTTTGGCCTTGCTGCTCAACAAGCATCAAGTATTATTGCTGTCTGTCCAGATTGTCAAAAACATTCTTTCCCATCAGTTGCTGCAGGAGTTAATCCTAGAGGATTACAAAGCCTACCGTTATGGCAAACAGATGTCACGCATGATTCTGAATTTGGTAGCCTTAAATATATCCACTCTTCCATTGATACATTTTCAGGTGCCTTGGTTGCCTCGTGTCACACAGGAGAAAAGGCACGAGCTGTTCGTAGACATTTAATGCGTGCTTTTGCTGCTTTAGGTATCCCCTTAAGCTGGACCGTTATCGGTCTTTATCTTTACGTTTCAACAACTGTAAAAACCTCTTTTGCCCTATGGGGTAGAACTCATATTACCGGCATTCCTCATTCCCCCACCGGTCGATCTCTCATTGAAGGGTCTCATCGGTCTCTGAAACGTTTATGACAACAACAAAAAGGGGGAATGGGCATGGCTATTCCCGAGGAACGGTTACAGAAAGCGTTGTATGTTTTTAATTTTTTGAATTGTTCTTGAATAGATAACGGCCCACCGATAGGTCGACGTTTCACTGCAGCTACCTCCGTCGAGGCACGGGTTAAAGGCCCGGTATCGGTCCAAGATGCAGAAACAGGTAAAATTATGGGACCATATCCTCTTGTTACACGGGGAAACGGTTATGCTTGTGTCTCTACAGAAAAAGGACCTAGATGGATCCCAGCGAAGAATGTAAGACCTTTCCGTGAACCTTTACCGCAGGCAGCTGATACCGACACCGACGCTACAGAATGAAATAAAAACTGTGTGAGGATGACTGTTTTGCATTAATGTTAGCTACCCAAAATCAGGACATAGGATATAGATTTCGCTTTTTACAGCGCCTAGAACGAGCACTATCACCCTGGATCAAGCCACTGAACAGAGGTAATACTCTCGGACCAAGCGGGGGAACGGGACGACTCATTGTCCATGGAACGATGATTCCATTGACACTGATAAGGGGAAGGGAGGATTCATAATGAGAGAACAACTAGGTATTATGAAGGAGAACAGGAGCTGGGGGAAGAAGGGGCAACAGAGCAGAGGTGATGAGGTGTTTGTCACATCCATAGGATGTCTTGGCATGCTTAATCGAACTTGCAGGAGACAAATTGTGTGGCCAGGTGGATGACGCCCCTTGGTTATGAACCTCATCCATAGCATCCTTGAAAAGTCAGCATTAATTTTTTTGGTGCGGAGAAGGAAGGATTCTCTTGGTTATAGCTGGAGAGGCATAGAAGTCAGTCTTTTCAATGTTTCATGAGCACAATGCTCTCTTCTCAAAGCAGAGGAATGCTTGTGCTCTGCTGAAGAGCAGAAGTGCTTGTAGCTGACCGCTGGTGAGTCAGTGCCAATACTGGCAGTAGGCAGTTACTTAGGGCACGAGACAGAAGCGGTGGCCTGTCCTACCTGGCCCTATATATTCTAATATAAAATAATGTACATACATACATATATAGATAGATATAAAAGATATAATTCTTTTTAGATCCACGGGACGGATTACGCAATAACCAAGGCTGACCACCAATTCCACCGACACCTCATTGGCAAGAAAGCAGCTAAACGGTAAGTGGAGTGCCTTTCTAGTCCTTCCCATGCTCACACTCTTCGTGTTTAGGAGATGGTATCAGGGGCTCTGTAGCTCACCCAGTGTGCTGTCTCCATCACATTTCCTCTGCTTTTCTGGAGTGGTGGTGGTACAAGGAGAGAAATGGGCCGTGAGGCCTTGCGATGGCTTTAACGGGTGAAAGTACCTTGGGAGCCTGAACAGTAGTGGAATTACTTTGATGTGTCCTGGAGGAATTTTTTTTTTTTTTTTTTTTTCCACACGTTGCTCTGTGCGAATGACATTTTAGCAGCCAGTTGTGGGTGGTGGAAATGTGCTTGGTGAGCTTCTCCCTGTAGAGGAATGAAGGCGGTGGGTTGATTAGCATTGATAACACGCAGCTGTGGCCTTGCCTCAGAGGCAGTGGGTTGATTGACATGGACGATGTGCAGGTGTAGCTGGTTCCCGCTAAGGGGTTAAATAGCCCTGTGGCTTGTGGGAGAGGGTGTCAGCTGGAGGAGGAGCAGTGTGGTCTGGCCTCTGGAAGAAGGTGCTACAGCACCGGCAGTAGAATATGGCCAACGCTAAAGCCTTGTTGCGGTCTGCTAGTTTGATAGCACTGCAAGGTGTCCCCAGCCAAGAGTTTGGGGTAGAAAGGAACGATTATCCTCTGCTCTAAATGTGATACTGTTTGGGGAAGAAACACGCCTCGCTCTGACAAGGGAACAATGGGCTCTGTAGATGCCACGGTATTTACTTGGACAGGCTCTCGTGTGGCACAGGTCTGCTCTCGCTGAACTCCAGGGGGAAGAGGCAATTTCCCCTGGCTCAACCCTACCCCACTGAGCCCTTCACAGAGGCGGCTTTACTTCTTCAACAGCCTCTGAGCAGTGATAATCAAGGTGCCTTGCTTCCAGGTCTTTGCCTAGCAGACGGCGTCACCACAGTCCTTGCCTCGAAGTGAACAGGATGAAGGATCTGTACAAGGTGTCTGTGCGCATTCCCCCGGACAACGAGAAGAGCAACCCGATCAGAATTGAAGGAGACCCACAGGGGGTCCCACAGGCCAAGAAAGAGCTGCTGGAACTCGCTTCCCGTAGGGTGAGTGGGTAGGACGTGATGTTTGGGAGACTGCAGGGTTTGGGCTCTCGTGTTCCCTTGTAACCTTCTGGTGCGAGTGTGTGCCCCTTGCCCACGGAGCACTTGGATCTCATGACAAGTGCAAGTTCCTCTTCACAAATGTCTTCCCCTGTTCCCTCGGGTAGCCCTTCTCTGTCAACGCAGAGTGAATTTGGTCTGGAGAAAAGAGGGACAGTGCTGGCAAGTAAACCGTCGGGCAGCAAACCGCTAAGTCAAAGTAGATGGCTCTCTGGCTGAACACTCAGTGTGCCCTCTGTTCCCGTCAGGAAAATGAACACGCTGCGGACCTAATCGTTGAGCAGAAATTCCACCGGACCATCACTGGGCAGAAGGCTGAGCGGGTCTGTGAAATCCGGGAGCAATTCCCAGAGGTAGGGCTTGGTAGGAGAGGAGGAATCCAGAGGGGTTATTTCCTACATGGGTAGTAGGCCTGTCGTCACAGAAGTCGTAACTTTAGTGGCTCTGTAGCGCAAGTGTCTGAGAAGATAGTTCTTTTAGCCAGAGGCCGCTAACACGGTTCCCCTTTTCTGAATGGGAAAAGGGCATGTGTAGGATCCCCCCAACCTTTGCATGTGTCTGACACAAGGGTTCTTGCTTTTGCTTGAGCTAACTATAAATGACCGCTCCTGCAGGTTATCATCAACTTCCCAGACCCTGCACACAAGAGTGACATCGTCCAGCTCCGAGGTCCCAAAAACGAGGTGGAGAAGTGCACCGAGTACATGCAAAAGACGGTGGCAGACCTGGTAAGGAGGTCTTCTGCCTGCACTTCCCTCCTACGTGCCTGGATAACCCTGAGGCAAAGCAGAGCTCTACTGGCTTGGGTAGAGCTAAAACACCTCAAGAGGAGGGAGCTGTCGACGCTGTTTTGGCTGAATGGAGGCAGGGGGTAGTACCTGTTATGGGAAGGCTATAGGGGAACGTCCTTGCCTTTGTTTAGTCTTACAAGTCCCTCGTATAGAGAACTTCCTTGGGTCTAAGCCTCTTTTCAAAAGCTCGTTTATCCGAGTTCCTGAAGTCGGGCCTCCCTTGCCACGACAGTGTAATCTTCAGTTCTCCCTTCCTTTCTCCCTTAGGTTGAAAACAGCTTTTCTATTTCTGTCCCCATCTGCAAACAGTTCCACAAGAACATCGTAGGGAAAGGAGGTGCCAACATCAAGAAGGTGAGATATTGCTCCTAACTCAAGTGCTCGTGATGATCACTGCCTGCAGCAAAATCCCACTGGATGCTCTCTCCTGCCCATTGGTGGTGTCCAATATAGCCTGCGAGGGTTTTTCTTCTGACATGGGACGCTTCTGAGATGATTTTTTTTTTTTTCCCTTTGTGGCAGATCCGTAAAGAAAGCAACACCAAAATTGATCTCCCAGCAAAGAACAGCAACTCGGAGACAATTGTTATCACAGGCAAGAGGGCAAACTGTGAGGCTGCTCGCCACAGGATAACATCACTTTGGAAGGACCTACAGAAGACGTGCATGTGGCTCAGGAACCGATTGAAGCCATGCTCAAGGAACTGGTGAGCTGGAGTTACTAGTTCCAGTAAGAAACTGGGGTAAGAAGGGGCAACAGAGCAGAGGTGATGAGGTGTTTGTCACATCCATAGGATGTCTTGGCATGCTTAATCGAACTTGCAGGAGACAAATTGTGTGGCCAGGTGGATGACACCCCTTGGTTATGAACCTCATCCATAGCATCCTTGAAAAGTCAGCATTAATTTTTTTTGGTGCGGAGAAGGAAGGATTCTCTTGGTTATAGCTGGAGAGGCATAGAAGTCAGTCTTTTCAGTGTTTCATGAGCACAATGCTCTCTTCTCAAAGCAGAGGAATGCTTGTGCTCTGCTTAAGAGCAGAAGTGCTTGTAGCTGACTGCTGGTGAGTCAGTGCCAATACTGGCAGTAGGCAGTTACTTAGGGCACGAGACAGAAGCGGTGGCCTGTCCTACCTGGCCCTATATAATATATATATGTATGTATGTGCGTACAATATTATATATATATAAAATTCTTTTTAGATCCACGGGACGGATTACGCAGTAATCAAGGCTGACCACCAATTCCACCGACACCTCATTGGCAAGTGTGAAGAGGAAGATGAAGCCCAAGGCTCACAGTATCGGTGGATCTCATTTGATGGTGCCTCCGTGTGGCGTGGCTAGTCAGCTGAATACCTGAATGCCGGATGGGATGGCGATGATTATAGTGGCGGAGATGAAGTATGCTCGGCTGTCTACGTCTATTCCGACAGTGAATATGTGGTGGGCTCATACGACAAAGCCCAGGAATCCAATCGATAGTATAGCTCAGACTATTCCTATGTAGCCGAATGGTTCTTTTTTGCCTGCGTAATACGTTACAACATGTGAGATGATTCCAAAGCCGGGAAGGATTAAGATGTAAACTTCCTGGTGGCCAAAGAATCAGAACAGGTGCTGGTAGAGAATGGGGTCTCCCCCTCCAGCGGGGTCAAAGAATGTAGTGTTTAGGTTTCGGTCGGTCAGTAGTATGGTGATGCCAGCGGCCAGGACTGGAAGTGAGGGCAATAGGAGTACGGATCGTACGAATAGGGGAGTTGGATATTGCGATAAGGCAGGGGGGGTTATGTTAATGGCTGTTGTGTTAAAGTTGATGGCCCCTAAGATGGAAGACACACCTGCGAGGTGTAGGGAGAAGATGGCTAGGTCTACTGAGGCGCCAGCATGGGCTAGGTTGCCTGCTAGGGGCGGGTATATGGTTCATCCTGTTCCGACTCCAGCTTCTACTGTGGAGGACGCTAGGAGCAGTAGGAAGGACGGAGGAAGTAGTTCAGAAACTGATGTTGTTTATGCGGGGGAATGCTATGTCTGGGGCTCCAATTATAAGGGGGACTAGTCAGTTTCCAAACCCTTCGATTATAATGGCTATAACTGTGAAGAAGATTCTTACGAAGGCATGGGCGGTGATGATGACATTGTAGATTTGGTCGTCTCCTAGGAGAGTTCCTGGTTGGCCAAGTTCTGCTCGAATAAGGAGGCTGAGGGCGGTACTCGGCTATGCCTGCCCATGCTCCGAAGAGTAGCTATAGGGTGCCGATGTCATTGTGGTTTGTTGAAAATAGTCATCGGTTGATGAAGGTCACGGGTCAGATGGCTGAGTGTTTAGGCGTTAGGCTGTAGTCCTTTTTACAGAGGTTGAATTCCCCTTCTTATCGACTCTGTGGTGAAGTTCATGTTGAGTTGCAAACTCATTGATGTACGCTGAGAGTGTGCCGGAGTCTGGTAGACAGAAGCTCGTTGGTTTGAGCGTCTAGCTGTTAATTAGAAGTTTATGGGATCGAGGCCCGTCTGTCTAGGCTTATCGTGGAGGCCCTAGCTGAATTAGAGTATCTGCGTTGCATTTAGATGGTGCAGGTTTAGTGTCCTGCGGGCCTTAGTGGTGTGGGCAGAAACTAAGAGGATTTAACTCTTAGTTAAGGCTTTGAAGGCCTTCGGTTTGGTAGGCAGGGGATCCTAAGTTTCTTAGGTAACGGTCAGGATTGCGGGAGAAGGGGGGAGAAGGAGGACTGACAGAGAAATTAAGGTAGCAATTGGTGTGCCTGTGGATTTGTTATTGTATCATTGTTTTATGAAGCTTGTAGTGTTTGGTGGGAGTGTGATTGTGGAGCAATATGCAAGGCGTAGGTAGAAAAATAAACCTAGTAGGGAGAGTATTGAAATAATTATGGCTGCGGTTGATATCTCTTGCTTAGTTAGTTCCTGGATAATGAGTCATTTTGGTAAAAAGCCAGTGAGTGGGGGCAGGCCGGCTAGGGATAGTAGTGCTAGCGTCAAGGATGCGTTTAGTGATGGTATTTTTGTTCAGGAGGTTATTATTGTGGATAGTTTTGAGGAGTTGGTTGTGTTGAGGGCTAAGAAAATGGAGGCGGTTCTTAAGGAGTATGGGTAGAAGGTTATTAATGTTAGCTTGGGGTTGTATATGAGGATGATGGTTATTCAGCCTAGGTGGGCGATCGATGAGAAAGCTAGGACTTTTCGGATTTGTGTTTGGTTGAGTCCTGTTCGCCCTCCGATGGCTGCGGATGCAATGGCCACGGTTGTCAGTAGGAGTGGGTTCAGTGAGGGGGCAGCTAAGAAAAGAAGAGTGAGTGGGGGGAGTTTTATTCATGTAGAGACGAGTAGGGCAGTGGTTATAGGTGAGCCTTGTATGACCTCTGGACATCAGAAGTGAAAGGGTACTAGGCCTAGTTTTATTGCGACTGCTGTAGTTAGTAGTAGGGAGGCTGTTGGGTGGCTTAGTCGCGGAATGTCTCATTGTCCGGTGAACTGTGCGTTGATTGTGCTTGAGAAGAGGATTAATGCGGAGGCAGTTGCTTGGACGAGAAAGTATTTGATCGCAGCTTCCATAGCTCGAGGGTGGTGTGATTTTGAAAGGAAGGGGATAATGGCAAGGGTGTTGATTTCTAGGCCAGGCCAGGCTAGCAGTCAGTGGTTGCTTGAAATTGTGATGGTTGTTCCTAGTAGAAGGCTTAAGGAGAACGTTAGTTTTGTGACGGGGCTCATTTAGTAGAGGAAGAGGTTAAACCATCATTTTCGGGGTATGGGCCCGATAGCTTTTGTTTAGCTGACCCTACTGGGAAGTAATATAAGGGGAGTATGGAGCGCTTTGATCTCTTCTGTGCAGGTTCAATTCCTGTCTTCCTAAGGTTTTCAACGGAGACAATGGGATTCGGACATAGAGACGGTCTCCGGTTCACCTCAAACAGGAGAACTGAATGCAGTTGTTCGTGTTTTCCGAGAATGGAATGTACCACTCCACCTTGTTACTGATTCTGATTATGTTGCAGGTATTGTTCCACGAGCTGAAGCTTCTGTGCTGCGGAGTGTTTCGCATTCACAACCCTTTACCCTGTTACAGGAACTTATTTTCCTTTTGGACTCTCGATCTGCGCCTTATTTTGTTATGCATATTAGGTCTCATACCTCGCTACCTGGTTTTCTTGCAGAAGGCATTCAACGAGCTGACCTATTGCCGTGACCAGTTCAAGTACTGCCAGACCGTATTGCACAAGCTAAGCGAAGTCACTCTTTTTTTCCATCGAAACGCTGGAGCTCTTAAGCGACAGTTTGGCCTTGCTGCTCAACAAGCATCAAGTATTATTGCTGTCTGTCCCGATTGTCAAAAACATTCTTTCCCATCAGTTGCTGCAGGAGTTAACCCTAGAGGATTACAAAGCCTACCGTTAGGGCAAACAGATGTCACGCATGATTCTGAATTTGGTAGCCTTAAATATATCCACTCTTCCATTGATACATTTTCAGGTGCCTTGGTTGCCTCGTGTCACACAGGAGAAAAGGCACGAGCTGTTCGTAGACATTTAATGCGTGCTTTTGCTGCTTTAGGTATCCCCTTAAGCTGGACCGTTATCGGTCTTTATCTTTACGTTTCAACAACTGTAAAAACCTCTTTTGCCCTATGGGGTAGAACTCATATTACCGGCATTGCTCATTCCCCCACCGGTCGATCTCTCATTGAAGGGTCTCATCGGTCTCTGAAACGTTTATGACAACAACAAAAAGGGGGAATGGGCATGGCTATTCCCGAGGAACGGTTACAGAAAGCGTTGTATGTTTTTAATTTTTTGAATTGTTCTTGAATAGATAACGGCCCACCGATAGGTCGACGTTTCACTGCAGCTACCTCCGTCGAGGCACGGGTTAAAGGCCCGGTATCGGTCCGAGATGCAGAAACAGGTAAAATTATGGGACCATAACCTCTTGTTACACGGGGAAAAGGTTATGCTTGTGTCTCTACAGAAAAAGGACCTAGATGGATCCCAGCGAAGAATGTCAGACCTTTCCGTGAACCTTTACCGCAGGCAGCTGATACCGACACCGACGCTACAGAATGAAATAAAAACTGTGTGAGGATTACTGTTTTGCATTAATGTTAGCTACCCAAAATCAGGACATAGGATATAGATTTCGCTTTTTACAGCGCCTAGAACGAGCACTATCACCCTGGATCAAGCCACTGAACAGAGGTAATACTCTCGGACCAAGCGGGGGAACGGGACGACTCATTGTCCATGGAACGATGATTCCATTGACACTGATAAGGGGAAGGGAGGATTCATAATGAGAGAACAACTAGGTATTATGAAGGAGAACAGGAGCTGGGGGAAGAAGGGGCAACAGAGCAGAGGTGATGAGGTGTTTGTCACATCCATAGGATGTCTTGGCATGCTTAATCGAACTTGCAGGAGACAAATTGTGTGGCCAGGTGGATGACACCCCTTGGTTATGAACCTCATCCATAGCATCCTTGAAAAGTCAGCATTAATTTTTTTGGTGCGGAGAAGGAAGGATTCTCTTGGTTATAGCTGGAGAGGCATAGAAGTCAGTCTTTTCAATGTTTCATGAGCACAATGCTCTCTTCTCAAAGCAGAGGAATGCTTGTGCTCTGCTGAAGAGCAGAAGTGCTTGTAGCTGACCGCTGGTGAGTCAGTGCCAATACTGGCAGTAGGCAGTTACTTAGGGCACGAGACAGAAGCGGTGGCCTGTCCTACCTGGCCCTATATATTCTAATATAAAATAATGTACATACATACATAGATAGATAGATATAAAAAATATAATTCTTTTTAGATCCACGGGACGGATTACGCAATAATCAAGGCTGACCACCAATTCCACCGACACCTCATTGGCAAGAAAGCAGCTAAACGGTAAGTGGAGTGCCTTTCTAGTCCTTCCCATGTTCACACTCTTCGTGTTTAGTAGATGGTATCAGGGGCTCTGTAGCTCACCCAGTGTGCTGTCTCCATCACATTTCCTCTGCTTTTCTGGAGTGGTGGTGGTACAAGGAGAGAAATGGGCCGTCAGGCCTTGCGATGGCTTTAACGGGTGAAAGTACCTTGGGAGCCTGAACAGTAGTGGAATTACTTTGATGTGTCCTGGAGGAATTTTTTTTTTTTTTTTTTCCACACGTTGCTCTGTGCGAGTGACATTTTAGCAGCCAGTTGTGGGTGGTGGAAATGTGCTTGGTGAGCTTCTCCCTGTAGAGGAATGAAGGCGGTGGGTTGATTAGCATTGATAACACGCAGCTGTGGCCTTGCCTCAGAGGCAGTGCGTTGATTGACATGGACGATGTGCAGGTGTAGCTGGTTCCCGCTAAGGGGTTAAATAGCCCTGTGGCTTGTGGGAGAGGGTGTCAGCTGGAGGAGGAGCAGTGTGGTCTGGCCTCTGGAGGAAGGTGCTACAGCACCGGCAGTAGAATATGGCCAACGCTAAAGCCTTGTTGCGGTCTGCTAGTTTGATAGCACTGCAACGTGTCCCCAGCCAAGAGTTTGGGGTAGAAAGGAACGATTATCCTCTGCTCTAAATGTGATACTGTTTGGGGAAGAAACACGCCTCGCTCTGACAAGGGAACAATGGGCTCTGTAGATGCCACGGTATTTACTTGGACAGGCTCTCGTGTGGCACAGGTCTGCTCTCGCTGAACTCCAGGGGGAAGAGGCAATTTCCCCTGGCTCAACCCTACCCCACCGAGCTCTTCCCAGAGGCGGCTTTACTTCTTCAACAGCCTCTGAGCAGTGATAATCAAGGTGCCTTGCTTCCAGGTCTTTGCCTAGCAGACGGCGTCACCACAGTCCTTGCCTCGAAGTGAACAGGATGGAGGATCTGTACAAGGTGTCTGTGCGCATTCCCCCGGACAACGAGAAGAGCAACCCGATCAGAATTGAAGGAGACCCACAGGGGGTCCCACAGGCCAAGAAAGAGCTGCTGGAACTCGCTTCCCGTATGGTGAGTGGGTAGGACGTGATGTTTGGGAGACTGCAGGGTTTGGGCTCTCGTGTTCCCTTGTAACCTTCTGGTGCGAGTGTGTGCCCCTTGCCCACGGAGCACTTGGATCTCATGACAAGTGCAAGTTCCTCTTCACAAATGTCTTCCCCTGTTCCCTCGGGTAGCCCTTCTCTGTCAACGCAGAGTGAATTTGGTCTGGAGAAAAGAGGGACAGTGCTGGCAAGTAAACCGTCGGGCAGCAAACCGCTAAGTCAAAGTAGATGGCTCTCCGGCTGAACACTCAGTGTGCCCTCTGTTCCCGTCAGGAAAATGAACACGCTGCGGACCTAATCGTTGAGCAGAAATTCCACCGGACCATCACTGGGCAGAAGGCTGAGCGGGTCTGTGAAATCCGGGAGCAATTCCCAGAGGTAGGGCTTGGTAGGAGAGGAGGAATCCAGAGGGGTTATTTCCTACATGGGTAGTAGGCCTGTCGTCACAGAAGTCGTAACTTTAGTGGCTCTGTAGCGCAAGTGTCTGAGAAGATAGTTCTTTTAGCCAGAGGCCGCTAACACGGTTCCCCTTTTCTGAATGGGAAAAGGGCATGTGTAGGATCCCCCCAACCTTTGCATGTGTCTGACACAAGGGTTCTTGCTTTTGCTTGAGCTAACTATAAATGACCGCTCCTGCAGGTTATCATCAACTTCCCAGACCCTGCACACAAGAGTGACATCGTCCAACTCCGAGGTCCCAAAAACGAGGTGGAGAAGTGCACCGAGTACATGCAAAAGACGGTGGCAGACCTGGTAAGGAGGTCTTCTGCCTGCACTTCCCTCCTACGTGCCTGGATAACCCTGGGGCAAAGCAGAGCTCTACTGGCTTGGGTAGAGCTAAAACACCTCAAGAGGAGGGAGCTGTCGACGCTGTTTTGGCTGAATGGAGGCAGGGGGTAGTACCTGTTATGGGAAGGCTATAGGGGAACGTCCTTGCCTTTGTTTAGTCTTACAAGTCCCTCGTATAGAGAACTTCCTTGGGTCTAAGCCTCTTTTCAAAAGCTCGTTTATCAGAGTTCCTGAAGTCGGGCCTCCCTTGCCACGACAGTGTAGTCTTCAGTTCTCCCTTCCTTTCTCCCTTAGGTTGAAAACAGCTTTTCTATTTCTGTCCCCATCTGCAAACAGTTCCACAAGAACATCGTAGGGAAAGGAGGTGCCAACATCAAGAAGGTGAGATATTGCTCCTAACTCAAGTGCTCGTGATGATCACTGCCTGCAGCAAAATCCCACTGGATGCTCTCTCCTGCCCATTGGTGGTGTCCAATATAGCCTGCGAGGGTTTTTCTTCTGACATGGGACGCTTCTGAGATGATTTTTTTTTTTTTTCCCTTTGTGGCAGATCCGTAAAGAAAGCAACACCAAAATTGATCTCCCAGCAAAGAACAGCAACTCGGAGACAATTGTTATCACAGGCAAGAGGGCAAACTGTGAGGCTGCTCGCCACAGGATAACATCACTTTGGAAGGACCTACAGAAGATGTGCATGTGGCTCAGGAACCGATTGAAGCCATGCTCAAGGAACTGGTGAGCTGGAGTTACTAGTTCCAGTAAGAAACTGGGGGAAGAAGGGGCAACAGAGCAGAGGTGATGAGGTGTTTGTCACATCCATAGGATGTCTTGGCATGCTTAATCGAACTTGCAGGAGACAAATTGTGTGGCCAGGTGGATGACGCCCCTTGGTTATGAAACTCATCCACAACATCCTTGAAAAGTCAGCATTAATTTTTTTGGTGCGGAGAAGGAAGGATTCTCTTGGTTATAGCTGGAGAGGCATAGAAGTCAGTCTTTTCAATGTTTCATGAGCACAATGCTCTCTTCTCAAAGCAGAGGAATGCTTGTGCTCTGCTGAAGAGCAGAAGTGCTTGTAGCTGACCGCTGGTGAGTCAGTGCCAATACTGGCAGTAGGCAGTTACTTAGGGCACGAGACAGAAGCGGTGGCCTGTCCTACCTGGCCCTATATATTATAATATAAAATAATGTACATACATACATATATAGATAGATATAAAAAATATAATTCTTTTTAGATCCACGGGACGGATTACGCAGTAATCAAGGCTGACCACCAATTCCACCGACACCTCATTGGCAAGTGTGAAGAGGAAGATGAAGCCCAAGGCTCACAGTATCGGTGGATCTCATTTGATGGTGCCTCCGTGTGGCGTGGCTAGTCAGCTGAATACCTGAATGCCGGATGGGATGGCGATGATTATAGTGGCGGAGATGAAGTATGCTCGGCTGTCTACGTCTATTCCGACAGTGAATATGTGGTGGGCTCATACGACAAAGCCCAGGAATCCAATCGATAGTATAGCTCAGACTATTCCTATGTAGCCGAATGGTTCTTTTTTGCCTGCGTAATACGTTACAACATGTGAGATGATTCCAAAGCCGGGAAGGATTAAGATGTAAACTTCCTGGTGGCCAAAGAATCAGAACAGGTGCTGGTAGAGAATGGGGTCTCCCCCTCCAGCGGGGTCAAAGAATGTAGTGTTTAGGTTTCGGTCGGTCAGTAGTATGGTGATGCCAGCGGCCAGGACTGGAAGTGAGGGCAATAGGAGTACGGATCATACGAATAGGGGAGTTGGATATTGCGATAAGGCAGGGGGGGTTATGTTAATGGCTGTTGTGTTAAAGTTGATGGCCCCTAAGATGGAAGACACACCTGCGAGGTGTAGGGAGAAGATGGCTAGGTCTACTGAGGCGCCAGCATGGGCTAGGTTGCCTGCTAGGGGCGGGTATATGGTTCATCCTGTTCCGACTCCAGCTTCTACTGTGGAGGACGCTAGGAGCAGTAGGAAGGACGGAGGAAGTAGTTCAGAAACTGATGTTGTTTATGCGGGGGAATGCTATGTCTGGGGCTCCAATTATAAGGGGGACTAGTCAGTTTCCAAACCCTTCGATTATAATGGCTATAACTGTGAAGAAGATTCTTACGAAGGCATGGGCGGTGATGATGACATTGTAGATTTGGTCGTCTCCTAGGAGAGTTCCTGGTTGGCCAAGTTCTGCTCGAATAAGGAGGCTGAGGGCGGTACTCGGCTATGCCTGCCCATGCTCCGAAGAGTAGCTATAGGGTGCCGATGTCATTGTGGTTTGTTGAAAATAGTCATCGGTTGATGAAGGTCACGGGTCAGATGGCTGAGTGTTTAGGCGTTAGGCTGTAGTCCTTTTTACAGAGGTTGAATTCCCCTTCTTATCGACTCTGTGGTGAAGTTCATGTTGAGTTGCAAACTCATTGATGTACGCTGAGAGTGTGCCGGAGTCTGGTAGACAGAAGCTCGTTGGTTTGAGCGTCTAGCTGTTAATTAGAAGTTTATGGGATCGAGGCCCGTCTGTCTAGGCTTATCGTGGAGGCCCTAGCTGAATTAGAGTATCTGCGTTGCATTTAGATGGTGCAGGTTTAGTGTCCTGCGGGCCTTAGTGGTGTGGGCAGAAACTAAGAGGATTTAACTCTTAGTTAAGGCTTTGAAGGCCTTCGGTTTGGTAGGCAGGGGATCCTAAGTTTCTTAGGTAACGGTCAGGATTGCGGGAGAAGGGGGGAGAAGGAGGACTGACAGAGAAATTAAGGTAGCAATTGGTGTGCCTGTGGATTTGTTATTGTATCATTGTTTTATGAAGCTTGTAGTGTTTGGTGGGAGTGTGATTGTGGAGCAATATGCAAGGCGTAGGTAGAAAAATAAACCTAGTAGGGAGAGTATTGAAATAATTATGGCTGCGGTTGATATCTCTTGCTTAGTTAGTTCCTGGATAATGAGTCATTTTGGTAAAAAGCCAGTGAGTGGGGGCAGGCCGGCTAGGGATAGTAGTGCTAGCGTCAAGGATGCGTTTAGTGATGGTATTTTTGTTCAGGAGGTTATTATTGTGGATAGTTTTGAGGAGTTGGTTGTGTTGAGGGCTAAGAAAATGGAGGCGGTTCTTAAGGAGTATGGGTAGAAGGTTATTAATGTTAGCTTGGGGTTGTATATGAGGATGATGGTTATTCAGCCTAGGTGGGCGATCGATGAGAAAGCTAGGACTTTTCGGATTTGTGTTTGGTTGAGTCCTGTTCGCCCTCCGATGGCTGCGGATGCAATGGCCACGGTTGTCAGTAGGAGTGGGTTCAGTGAGGGGGCAGCTAAGAAAAGAAGAGTGAGTGGGGGGAGTTTTATTCATGTAGAGACGAGTAGGGCAGTGGTTATAGGTGAGCCTTGTATGACCTCTGGACATCAGAAGTGAAAGGGTACTAGGCCTAGTTTTATTGCGACTGCTGTAGTTAGTAGTAGGGAGGCTGTTGGGTGGCTTAGTCGCGGAATGTCTCATTGTCCGGTGAACTGTGCGTTGATTGTGCTTGAGAAGAGGATTAATGCGGAGGCAGTTGCTTGGACGAGAAAGTATTTGATCGCAGCTTCCATAGCTCGAGGGTGGTGTGATTTTGAAAGGAAGGGGATAATGGCAAGGGTGTTGATTTCTAGGCCAGGCCAGGCTAGCAGTCAGTGGTTGCTTGAAATTGTGATGGTTGTTCCTAGTAGAAGGCTTAAGGAGAACGTTAGTTTTGTGACGGGGCTCATTTAGTAGAGGAAGAGGTTAAACCATCATTTTCGGGGTATGGGCCCGATAGCTTTTGTTTAGCTGACCCTACTGGGAAGTAATATAAGGGGAGTATGGAGCGCTTTGATCTCTTCTGTGCAGGTTCAATTCCTGTCTTCCTAAGGTTTTCAACGGAGACAATGGGATTCGGACATAGAGACGGTCTCCGGTTCACCTCAAACAGGAGAACTGAATGCAGTTGTTCGTGTTTTCCGAGAATGGAATGTACCACTCCACCTTGTTACTGATTCTGATTATGTTGCAGGTATTGTTCCACGAGCTGAAGCTTCTGTGCTGCGGAGTGTTTCGCATTCACAACCCTTTACCCTGTTACAGGAACTTATTTTCCTTTTGGACTCTCGATCTGCGCCTTATTTTGTTATGCATATTAGGTCTCATACCTCGCTACCTGGTTTTCTTGCAGAAGGCATTCAACGAGCTGACCTATTGCCGTGACCAGTTCAAGTACTGCCAGACCGTATTGCACAAGCTAAGCGAAGTCACTCTTTTTTTCCATCGAAACGCTGGAGCTCTTAAGCGACAGTTTGGCCTTGCTGCTCAACAAGCATCAAGTATTATTGCTGTCTGTCCCGATTGTCAAAAACATTCTTTCCCATCAGTTGCTGCAGGAGTTAACCCTAGAGGATTACAAAGCCTACCGTTAGGGCAAACAGATGTCACGCATGATTCTGAATTTGGTAGCCTTAAATATATCCACTCTTCCATTGATACATTTTCAGGTGCCTTGGTTGCCTCGTGTCACACAGGAGAAAAGGCACGAGCTGTTCGTAGACATTTAATGCGTGCTTTTGCTGCTTTAGGTATCCCCTTAAGCTGGACCGTTATCGGTCTTTATCTTTACGTTTCAACAACTGTAAAAACCTCTTTTGCCCTATGGGGTAGAACTCATATTACCGGCATTGCTCATTCCCCCACCGGTCGATCTCTCATTGAAGGGTCTCATCGGTCTCTGAAACGTTTATGACAACAACAAAAAGGGGGAATGGGCATGGCTATTCCCGAGGAACGGTTACAGAAAGCGTTGTATGTTTTTAATTTTTTGAATTGTTCTTGAATAGATAACGGCCCACCGATAGGTCGACGTTTCACTGCAGCTACCTCCGTCGAGGCACGGGTTAAAGGCCCGGTATCGGTCCGAGATGCAGAAACAGGTAAAATTATGGGACCATAACCTCTTGTTACACGGGGAAAAGGTTATGCTTGTGTCTCTACAGAAAAAGGACCTAGATGGATCCCAGCGAAGAATGTCAGACCTTTCCGTGAACCTTTACCGCAGGCAGCTGATACCGACACCGACGCTACAGAATGAAATAAAAACTGTGTGAGGATTACTGTTTTGCATTAATGTTAGCTACCCAAAATCAGGACATAGGATATAGATTTCGCTTTTTACAGCGCCTAGAACGAGCACTATCACCCTGGATCAAGCCACTGAACAGAGGTAATACTCTCGGACCAAGCGGGGGAACGGGACGACTCATTGTCCATGGAACGATGATTCCATTGACACTGATAAGGGGAAGGGAGGATTCATAATGAGAGAACAACTAGGTATTATGAAGGAGAACAGGAGCTGGGGGAAGAAGGGGCAACAGAGCAGAGGTGATGAGGTGTTTGTCACATCCATAGGATGTCTTGGCATGCTTAATCGAACTTGCAGGAGACAAATTGTGTGGCCAGGTGGATGACACCCCTTGGTTATGAACCTCATCCATAGCATCCTTGAAAAGTCAGCATTAATTTCTTTGGTGCGGGGAAGGAAGGATACTCTTGGTTATAGCTGGAGAGGCATAGAAGTAAGTCTTTTCAATGTTTCATGAGCACAGTGCTCTCTTCTCAAAGCAGAGGAATGCTTGTGCTCTGCTTAAGAGCAGCATTGCTTGTAGCTGACCGCTGGTGAGTCAGTGCCAATACTGGCAGTAGGCAGTTACTTAGGGCACGAGACAGAAGCGGTGGCCTGTCCTACCTGGCCCTATATATTATAATATAAAATAATGTACATACATACATATATAGATAGATATAAAAAATATAATTCTTTTTAGATCCACGGGACGGATTACGCAATAATCAAGGCTGACCACCAATTCCACCGACACCTCATTGGCAAGAAAGCAGCTAAACGGTAAGTGGAGTGCCTTTCTAGTCCTTCCCATGCTCACACTCTTCGTGTTTAGGAGATGGTATCAGGGGCTCTGTAGCTCACCCAGTGTGCTGTCTCCATCACATTTCCTCTGCTTTTCTGGAGTGGTGGTGGTACAAGGAGAGAAATGGGCCGTGAGGCCTTGCGATGGCTTTAACGGGTGAAAGTACCTTGGGAGCCTGAACAGTAGTGGAATTACTTTGATGTGTCCTGGAGGAATTTTATTTTTTTTTTTTTTCCACACGTTGCTCTGTGCGAATGACATTTTAGCAGCCAGTTGTGGGTGGTGGAAATGTGCTTGGTGAGCTTCTCCCTGTAGAGGAATGAAGGCGGTGGGTTGATTAGCATTGATAACACGCAGCTGTGGCCTTGCCTCAGAGGCAGTGGGTTGATTGACATGGACGATGTGCAGGTGTAGCTGGTTCCCGCTAAGGGGTTAAATAGCCCTGTGGCTTGTGGGAGAGGGTGTCAGCTGGAGGAGGAGCAGTGTGGTCTGGCCTCTGGAGGAAGGTGCTACAGCACCGGCAGTAGAATATGGCCAACGCTAAAGCCTTGTTGCGGTCTGCTAGTTTGATAGCACTGCAAGGTGTCCCCAGCCAAGAGTTTGGGGTAGAAAGGAACGATTATCCTCTGCTCTAAATGTGATACTGTTTGGGGAAGAAACACGCCTCGCTCTGACAAGGGAACAATGGGCTCTGTAGATGCCACGGTATTTACTTGGACAGGCTCTCGTGTGGCACAGGTCTGCTCTCGCTGAACTCCAGGGGGAAGAGGCAATTTCCCCTGGCTCAACCCTACCCCACCGAGCCCTTCCCAGAGGCGGCTTTACTTCTTCAACAGCCTCTGAGCAGCGATAATCAAGGTGCCTTGCTTCCAGGTCTTTGCCTAGCAGACGGCGTCACCACAGTCCTTGCCTCGAAGTGAACAGGATGAAGGATCTGTACAAGGTGTCTGTGCGCACTCCCCCGGACAACGAGAAGAGCAACCCGATCAGAATTGAAGGAGACCCACAGGGGGTCCCACAGGCCAAGAAAGAGCTGCTGGAACTCGCTTCCCGTATGGTGAGTGGGTAGGACGTGATGTTTGGGAGACTGCAGAGTTTGGGCTCTCGTGTTCCCTTGTAACCTTCTGGTGCGAGTGTGTGCCCCTTGCCCACGGAGCACTTGGATCTCAGGACAAGTGCAAGTTCCTCTTCACAAATGTCTTCCCCTGTTCCCTCGGGTAGCCCTTCTCTGTCAACGCAGAGTGAATTTGGTCTGGAGAAAAGAGGGACAGTGCTGGCAAGTAAACCGTCGGGCAGCAAACCGCTAAGTCAAAGTAGATGGCTCTCCGACTGAACACTCAGTGTGCCCTCTGTTCCCGTCAGGAAAATGAACACGCTGCGGACCTAATCGTTGAGCAGAAATTCCACCGGACCATCACTGGGCAGAAGGCTGAGCGGGTCTGGGAAATCCGGGAGCAATTCCCAGAGGTAAGGCTTGGTAGGAGAGGAGGAATCCAGAGGGGTTATTTCCTACATGGGTAGTAGGCCTGTCGTCACAGAAGTCGTAACTTTAGTGGCTCTGTAGCGCAAGTGTCTGAGAAGATAGTTCTTTTAGCCAGAGGCCGCTAACACGGTTCCCCTTTTCTGAATGGGAAAAGGGCATGTGTAGGATCCCCCCAACCTTTGCATGTGTCTGACACAAGGGTTCTTGCTTTTGCTTGAGCTAACTATAAATGACCGCTCCTGCAGGTTATCATCAACTTCCCAGACCCTGCACACAAGAGTGACATCGTCCAACTCCGAGGTCCCAAAAACGAGGTGGAGAAGTGCACCGAGTACATGCAAAAGACGGTGGCAGACCTGGTAAGGAGGTCTTCTGCCTGCACTTCCCTCCTACGTGCCTGGATAACCCTGGGGCAAAGCAGAGCTCTACTGGCTTGGGTAGAGCTAAAACACCTCAAGAGGAGGGAGCTGTCGACGCTCTTTTGGCTGAATGGAGGCAGGGGGTAGTACCTGTTATGGGAAGGCTATAGGGGAACGTCCTTGCCTTTGTTTAGTCTTACAAGTCCCTCGTATAGAGAACTTCCTTGGGTCTAAGCCTCTTTTCAAAAGCTCGTTTATCCGAGTTCCTGAAGTCGGGCCTCCCTTGCCACGACAGTGTAATCTTCAGTTCTCCCTTCCTTTCTCCCTTAGGTTGAAAACAGCTTTTCTATTTCTGTCCCCATCTGCAAACAGTTCCACAAGAACATCGTAGGGAAAGGAGGTGCCAACATCAAGAAGGTGAGATATTGCTCCTAACTCAAGTGCTCGTGATGATCACTGCCTGCAGCAAAATCCCACTGGATGCTCTCTCCTGCCCATTGGTGGTGTCCAATATAGCCTGCGAGGGTTTTTCTTCTGACATGGGACGCTTCTGAGATGATTTTTTTTTTTTTTTTCCTTTGTGGCAGATCCGTAAAGAAAGCAACACCAAAATTGATCTCCCAGCAAAGAACAGCAACTCGGCGACAATTGTTATCACAGGCAAGAGGGCAAACTGTGAGGCTGCTCGCCACAGGATAACATCACTTTGGAAGGACCTACAGAAGATGTGCATGTGGCTCAGGAACCGATTGAAGCCATGCTCAAGGAACTGGTGAGCTGGAGTTACTAGTTCCAGTAAGAAACTGGGGGAAGAAGGGGCAACAGAGCAGAGGTGATGAGGTGTTTGTCACATCCATAGGATGTCTTGGCATGCTTAATCGAACTTGCAGGAGACAAATTGTGTGGCCAGGTGGATGACACCCCTTGGTTATGAAACTCATCCATAGCATCCTTGAAAAGTCAGCATTAATTTTTTTGGTGCGGAGAAGGAAGGATTCTCTTGGTTATAGCTGGAGAGGCATAGAAGTCAGTCTTTTCAGTGTTTCATGAGCACAATGCTCTCTTCTCAAAGCAGAGGAATGCTTGTGCTCTGCTTAAGAGCAGAAGTGCTTGTAGCTGACTGCTGGTGAGTCAGTGCCAATACTGGCAGTAGGCAGTTACTTAGGGCACGAGACAGAAGCGGTGGCCTGTCCTACCTGGCCCTTTATAATATATATATGTATATATGTGCGTACAATATTATATATATATAAAATTCTTTTTAGATCCACGGGATGGATTACGCAGTAATCAAGGCTGACCACCAATTCCACCGACACCTCATTGGCAAGTGTGAAGAGGAAGATGAAGCCCAAGGCTCACAGTATCGGTGGATCTCATTTGATGGTGCCTCCGTGTGGTGTGGCTAGTCAGCTGAATACCTGAATGCCGGATGGGATGGCGATGATTATAGTGGCGGAGATGAAATATGCTCGGCTGTCTACGTCTATTCCTACAGTGAATATGTGGTGGGCTCATACGACAAAGCCCAGGAATCCAATCGATAGTATAGCTCAGACTATTCCTATGTAGCCGAATGGTTCTTTTTTGCCTGCGTAATACGTTACAACATGTGAGATGATTCCAAAGCCGGGAAGGATTAAGATGTAAACTTCCTGGTGGCCAAAGAATCAGAACAGGTGCTGGTAGAGAATGGGGTCTCCCCCTCCAGCGGGGTCAAAGAATGTAGTGTTTAGGTTTCGGTCGGTCAGTAGTATGGTGATGCCGGCGGCCAGGACTGGAAGTGAGGGCAATAGGAGTACGGATCATACGAATAGGGGAGTTGGATATTGCGATAAGGCAGGGGGGGTTATGTTAATGGCTGTTGTGTTAAAGTTGATGGCCCCTAAGATGGAAGACACACCTGCGAGGTGTAGGGAGAAGATGGCTAGGTCTACTGAGGCGCCAGCATGGGCTAGGTTGCCTGCTAGGGGCGGGTATATGGTTCATCCTGTTCCGACTCCAGCTTCTACTGTGGAGGACGCTAGGAGCAGTAGGAAGGACGGAGGAAGTAGTTCAGAAACTGATGTTGTTTATGCGGGGGAATGCTATGTCTGGGGCTCCAATTATAAGGGGGACTAGTCAGTTTCCAAACCCTTCGATTATAATGGCTATAACTGTGAAGAAGATTCTTACGAAGGCATGGGCGGTGATGATGACATTGTAGATTTGGTCGTCTCCTAGGAGAGTTCCTGGTTGGCCAAGTTCTGCTCGAATAAGGAGGCTGAGGGCGGTACTCGGCTATGCCTGCCCATGCTCCGAAGAGTAGCTATAGGGTGCCGATGTCATTGTGGTTTGTTGAAAATAGTCATCGGTTGATGAAGGTCACGGGTCAGATGGCTGAGTGTTTAGGCGTTAGGCTGTAGTCCTTTTTACAGAGGTTGAATTCCTCTTCTTATCGACTCTGTGGTGAAGTTCATGTTGAGTTGCAAACTCATTGATGTACGCTGAGAGTGTGCCGGAGTCTGGTAGACAGAAGCTTGTTGGTTTGAGCGTCTAGCTGTTAATTAGAAGTTTATGGGATCGAGGCCCGTCTGTCTAGGCTTATCGTGGAGGCCCTAGCTGAATTAGAGTATCTGCGTTGCATTTAGATGGTGCAGGTTTAGTGTCCTGCGGGCCTTAGTGGTGTGGGCAGAAACTAAGAGGATTTAACTCTTAGTTAAGGCTTTGAAGGCCTTCGGTTTGGTAGGCAGGGGATCCTAAGTTTCTTAGGTAACGGTCAGGATTGCGGGAGAAGGGGGGAGAAGGAGGACTGACAGAGAAATTAAGGTAGCAATTGGTGTGCCTGTGGATTTGTTACTGTATCATTGTTTTATGAAGCTTGTAGTGTTTGGTGGGAGTGTGATTGTGGAGCAATATGCAAGGCGTAGGTAGAAAAATAAACCTAGTAGGGAGAGTATTGAAATAATTATGGCTGCGGTTGATATCTCTTGCTTAGTTAGTTCCTGGATAATGAGTCATTTTGGTAAAAAGCCAGTGAGTGGGGGCAGGCCGGCTAGGGATAGTAGTGCTAGCATCAAGGATGCGTTTAGTGATGGTATTTTTGTTCAGGAGGTTATTATTGTGGATAGTTTTGAGGAGTTGGTTGTGTTGAGGGCTAAGAAAATGGAGGCGGTTCTTAAGGAGTATAGGTAGAAGGTTATTAATGTTAGCTTGGGGTTGTATATGAGGATGATGGTTATTCAGCCTAGGTGGGCGATCGATGAGAAAGCTAGGACTTTTCGGATTTGTGTTTGGTTGAGTCCTGTTCGCCCTCCGATGGCTGCGGATGCAATGGCCACGGTTGTCAGTAGGAGTGGGTTCAGTGAGGGGGCAGTTAAGAAAAGAAGAGTGAGTGGGGGGAGTTTTATTCATGTAGAGACGAGTAGGGCAGTGGTTATAGGTGAGCCTCGTATGACCTCTGGACATCAGAAGTGAAAGGGTACTAGGCCTAGTTTTATTGCGACTGCTGTAGTTAGTAGTAGGGAGGCTGTTGGGTGGCTTAGTCGCGGAATGTCTCATTGTCCGGTGAACTGTGCGTTGATTGTGCTTGAGAAGAGGATTAATGCGGAGGCGGTTGCTTGGACGAGAAAGTATTTGATCGCAGCTTCCATAGCTCGAGGGTGGTGTGATTTTGAAAGGAAGGGGATAATGGCAAGGGTGTTGATTTCTAGTCCAGGCCAGGCTAGCAGTCAGTGGTTGCTTGAAATTGTGATGGTTGTTCCTAGTAGAAGGCTTAAGGAGAACGTTAGTTTTGTGACGGGGCTCATTTAGTAGAGGAAGAGGTTAAACCATCATTTTCGGGGTATGGGCCCGATAGCTTTTGTTTAGCTGACCCTACTGGGAAGTAATATAAGGGGAGTATGGAGCGCTTTGATCTCTTCTGTGCAGGTTCAATTCCTGTCTTCCTAAGGTTTTCAACGGAGACAATGGGATTCGGACATAGAGACGGTCTCCGGTTCACCTCAAACAGGAGAACTGAATGCAGTTGTTCGTGTTTTCCGAGAATGGAATGTACCGCTCCACCTTGTTACTGATTCTGATTATGTTGCAGGTATTGTTCCACGAGCTGAAGCTTCTGTGCTGCGGAGTGTTTCGCATTCACAACCCTTTACCCTGTTACAGGAACTTATTTTCCTTTTGGACTCTCGATCTGCGCCTTATTTTGTTATGCATATTAGGTCTCATACCTCGCTACCTGGTTTTCTTGCAGAAGGCAATCGACGAGCTGACCTATTGCCGTGACCAGTTCAAGTACTGCCAGACCGTATTGCACAAGCTAAGCGAAGTCACTCTTTTTTTCCATCGAAACGCTGGAGCTCTTAAGCGACAGTTTGGCCTTGCTGCTCAACAAGCATCAAGTATTATTGCTGTCTGTCCCGATTGTCAAAAACATTCTTTCCCATCAGTTGCTGCAGGAGTTAATCCTAGAGGATTACAAAGCCTACCGTTATGGCAAACAGATGTCACGCATGATTCTGAATTTGGTAGCCTTAAATATATCCACTCTTCCATTGATACATTTTCAGGTGCCTTGGTTGCCTCGTGTCACACAGGAGAAAAGGCACGAGCTGTTCGTAGACATTTAATGCGTGCTTTTGCTGCTTTAGGTATCCCCTTAAGCTGGACCGTTATCGGTCTTTATCTTTACGTTTCAACAACTGTAAAAACCTCTTTTGCCCTATGGGGTAGAACTCATATTACCGGCATTGCTCATTCCCCCACCGGTCGATCTCTCATTGAAGGGTCTCGTCGGTCTCTGAAACGTTTATGACAACAACAAAAAGGGGGAATGGGCATGGCTATTCCCGAGGAACGGTTACAGAAAGCGTTGTATGTTTTTAATTTTTTGAATTGTTCTTGAATAGATAACGACCCACCGATAGGTCGACGTTTCACTGCAGCTACCTCCGTCGAGGCACGGGTTAAAGGCCCGGTATCGGTCCGAGATGCAGAAACAGGTAAAATTATGGGACCATATCCTCTTGTTACACGGGGAAAAGGTTATGCTTGTGTCTCTACAGAAAAAGGACCTAGATGGATCCCAGCGAAGAATGTCAGACCTTTCCGTGAACCTTTACCACAGGCAGCTGATACCGACACCGACGCTACAGAATGAAATAAAAACTGTGTGAGGATTACTGTTTTGCATTAATGTTAGCTACCCAAAATCAGGACATAGGATATAGATTTCGCTTTTTACAGCGCCTAGAACGAGCACTATCACCCTGGATCAAGCCACTGAACAGAGGTAATACTCTCGGACCAAGCGGGGGAACGGGACGACTCATTGTCCATGGAACGATGATTCCATTGACACTGATAAGGGGAAGGGAGGATTCATAATGAGAGAACAACTAGGTATTATGAAGGAGAACAGGAGCTGGGGGAAGAAGGGGCAACAGAGCAGAGGTGATGAGGTGTTTGTCACATCCATAGGATGTCTTGGCATGCTTAATCGAACTTGCAGGAGACAAATTGTGTGGCCAGGTGGATGACACCCCTTGGTTATGAAACTCATCCATAGCATCCTTGAAAAGTCAGCATTAATTTTTTTGGTGCGGAGAAGGAAGGATTCTCTTGGTTATAGCTGGAGAGGCATAGAAGTCAGTCTTTTCAATGTTTCATGAGCACAATGCTCTCTTCTCAAAGCAGAGGAATGCTTGTGCTCTGCTGAAGAGCAGAAGTGCTTGTAGCTGACCGCTGGTGAGTCAGTGCCAATACTGGCAGTAGGCAGTTACTTAGGGCACGAGACAGAAGCGGTGGCCTGTCCTACCTGGCCCTATATATTCTAATATAAAATAATGTACATACATACATATATAGATAGATATAAAAAATATAATTCTTTTTAGATCCACGGGACGGATTACGCAATAATCAAGGCTGACCACCAATTCCACCGACACCTCATTGGCAAGAAAGCAGCTAAACGGTAAGTGGAGTGCCTTTCTAGTCCTTCCCATGCTCACACTCTTCGTGTTTAGTAGATGGTATCAGGGGCTCTGTAGCTCACCCAGTGTGCTGTCTCCATCACATTTCCTCTGCTTTTCTGGAGTGGTGGTGGTACAAGGAGAGAAATGGGCCGTGAGGCCTTGCGATGGCTTTAACGGGTGAAAGTACCTTGGGAGCCTGAACAGTAGTGGAATTACTTTGATGTGTCCTGGAGGAATTTTATTTTTTTTTTTTTTCCACACGTTGCTCTGTGCGAATGACATTTTAGCAGCCAGTTGTGGGTGGTGGAAATGTGCTTTGTGAGCTTCTCCCTGTAGAGGAATGAAGGCGGTGGGTTGATTAGCATTGATAACACGCAGCTGTGGCCTTGCCTCAGAGGCAGTGGGTTGATTGACATGGACGACGTGCAGGTGTAGCTGGTTCCCGCTAAGGGGTTAAATAGCCCTGTGGCTTGTGGGAGAGGGTGTCAGCTGGAGGAGGAGCAGTGTGGTCTGGCCTCTGGAGGAAGGTGCTACAGCACCGGCAGTAGAATATGGCCAACGCTAAAGCCTTGTTGCGGTCTGCTAGTTTGATAGCACTGCAACGTGTCCCCAGCCAAGAGTTTGGGGTAGAAAGGAACGATTATCCTCTGCTCTAAATGTGATACTGTTTGGGGAAGAAACACGCCTCGCTCTGACAAGGGAACAATGGGCTCTGTAGATGCCACGGTATTTACTTGGACAGGCTCTCGTGTGGCACAGGTCTGCTCTCGCTGAACTCCAGGGGGAAGAGGCAATTTCCCCTGGCTCAACCCTACCCCACCGAGCTCTTCCCAGAGGCGGCTTTACTTCTTCAACAGCCTCTGAGCAGCGATAATCAAGGTGCCTTGCTTCCAGGTCTTTGCCTAGCAGACGGCGTCACCACAGTCCTTGCCTCGAAGTTAACAGGATGGAGGATCTGTACAAGGTGTCTGTGCGCATTCCCCCGGACAACGAGAAGAGCAACCCGATCAGAATTGAAGGAGACCCACAGGGGGTCCCACAGGCCAAGAAAGAGCTGCTGGAACTCGCTTCCCGTAGGGTGAGTGGGTAGGACGTGATGTTTGGGAGACTGCAGGGTTTGGGCTCTCGTGTTCCCTTGTAACCTTCTGGTGCGAGTGTGTGCCCCTTGCCCACGGAGCACTTGGATCTCAGGACAAGTGCAAGTTCCTCTTCACAAATGTCTTCCCCTGTTCCCTCGGGTAGCCCTTCTCTGTCAACGCAGAGTGAATTTGGTCTGGAGAAAAGAGGGACAGTGCTGGCAAGTAAACCGTCGGGCAGCAAACCGCTAAGTCAAAGTAGATGGCTCTCCGGCTGAACACTCAGTGTGCCCTCTGTTCCCGTCAGGAAAATCAACACGCTGCGGACCTAATCGTTGAGCAGAAATTCCACCGGACCATCACTGGGCAGAAGGCTGAGCGGGTCTGGGAAATCCGGGAGCAATTCCCAGAGGTAGGGCTTTGTAGGAGAGGAGGAATCCAGAGGGGTTATTTCCTACGTGGGTAGTAGGCCTGTCGTCACAGAAGTCGTAACTTTAGTGGCTCTGTAGCGCAAGTGTCTGAGAAGATAGTTCTTTTAGCCAGAGGCCGCTAACACGGTTCCCCTTTTCTGAATGGGAAAAGGGCATGTGTAGGATCCCCCCAACCTTTGCATGTGTCTGACACAAGGGTTCTTGCTTTTGCTTGAGCTAACTATAAATGACCGCTCCTGCAGGTTATCATCAACTTCCCAGACCCTGCACACAAGAGTGACATCGTCCAACTCCGAGGTCCCAAAAACGAGGTGGAGAAGTGCACCGAGTACATGCAAAAGAGGGTGGCAGACCTGGTAAGGAGGTCTTCTGCCTGCACTTCCCTCCTACGTGCCTGGATAACCCTGGGGCAAAGCAGAGCTCTACTGGCTTGGGTAGAGCTAAAACACCTCAAGAGGAGGGAGCTGTCGGCGCTGTTTTGGCTGAATGGAGGCAGGGGGTAGTACCTGTTATGGGAAGGCTATAGGGGAACGTCCTTGCCTTTGTTTAGTCTTACAAGTCCCTCGTATAGAGAACTTCCTTGGGTCTAAGCCTCTTTTCAAAAGCTCGTTTATCCGAGTTCCTGAAGTCGGGCCTCCCTTGCCACGACAGTGTAATCTTCAGTTCTCCCTTCCTTTCTCCCTTAGGTTGAAAACAGCTTTTCTATTTCTGTCCCCATCTGCAAACAGTTCCACAAGAACATCGTAGGGAAAGGAGGTGCCAACATCAAGAAGGTGAGATATTGCTCCTAACTCAAGTGCTCGTGATGATCACTGCCTGCAGCAAAATCCCACTGGATGCTCTCTCCTGCCCATTGGTGGTGTCCAATATAGCCTGCGAGGGTTTTTCTTCTGACATGGGACGCTTCTGAGATGATTTTTTTTTTTTTTTCCCTTTGTGGCAGATCCGTAAAGAAAGCAACACCAAAATTGATCTCCCAGCAAAGAACAGCAACTCGGAGACAATTGTTATCACAGGCAAGAGGGCAAACTGTGAGGCTGCTCGCCACAGGATAACATCACTTTGGAAGGACCTACAGAAGATGTGCATGTGGCTCAGGAACCGATTGAAGCCATGCTCAAGGAACTGGTGAGCTGGAGTTACTAGTTCCAGTAAGAAACTGGGGGAAGAAGGGGCAACAGAGCAGAGGTGATGAGGTGTTTGTCACATCCATAGGATGTCTTGGCATGCTTAATCGAACTTGCAGGAGACAAATTGTGTGGCCAGGTGGATGACGCCCCTTGGTTATGAAACTCATCCACAACATCCTTGAAAAGTCAGCATTAATTTTTTTGGTGCGGAGAAGGAAGGATTCTCTTGGTTATAGCTGGAGAGGCATAGAAGTCAGTCTTTTCAATGTTTCATGAGCACAATGCTCTCTTCTCAAAGCAGAGGAATGCTTGTGCTCTGCTGAAGAGCAGAAGTGCTTGTAGCTGACCGCTGGTGAGTCAGTGCCAATACTGGCAGTAGGCAGTTACTTAGGGCACGAGACAGAAGCGGTGGCCTGTCCTACCTGGCCCTATATATTCTAATATAAAATAATGTACATACATACATATATAGATAGATATAAAAAATATAATTCTTTTTAGATCCACGGGACGGATTACGCAATAATCAAGGCTGACCACCAATTCCACCGACACCTCATTGGCAAGAAAGCAGCTAAACGGTAAGTGGAGTGCCTTTCTAGTCCTTCCCATGCTCACACTCTTCGTGTTTAGGAGATGGTATCAGGGGCTCTGTAGCTCACCCAGTGTGCTGTCTCCATCACATTTCCTCTGCTTTTCTGGAGTGGTGGTGGTACAAGGAGAGAAATGGGCCGTGAGGCCTTGCGATGGCTTTAACGGGTGAAAGTACCTTGGGAGCCTGAACAGTAGTGGAATTACTTTGATGTGTCCTGGAGGAATTTTTTTTTTTTTTTTTTTCCACACGTTGCTCTGTGCGAATGACATTTTAGCAGCCAGTTGTGGGTGGTGGAAATGTGCTTGGTGAGCTTCTCCCTGTAGAGGAATGAAGGCGGTGGGTTGATTAGCATTGATAACATGCAGCTGTGGCCTTGCCTCAGAGGCAGTGGGTTGATTGACATGGACGACGTGCAGGTGTAGCTGGTTCCCGCTAAGGGGTTAAATAGCCCTGTGGCTTGTGGGAGAGGGTGTCAGCTGGAGGAGGAGCAGTGTGGTCTGGCCTCTGGAAGAAGGTGCTACAGCACCGGCAGTAGAATATGGCCAACGCTAAAGCCTTGTTGCGGTCTGCTAGTTTGATAGCACTGCAAGGTGTCCCCAGCCAAGAGTTTGGGGTAGAAAGGAACGATTATCCTCTGCTCTAAATGTGATACTGTTTGGGGAAGAAACACGCCTCGCTCTGACAAGGGAACAATGGGCTCTGTAGATGCCACGGTATTTACTTGGACAGGCTCTCGTGTGGCACAGGTCTGCTCTCGCTGAACTCCAGGGGGAAGAGGCAATTTCCCCTGGCTCAACCCTACCCCACTGAGCCCTTCACAGAGGCGGCTTTACTTCTTCAACAGCCTCTGAGCAGTGATAATCAAGGTGCCTTGCTTCCAGGTCTTTGCCTAGCAGACGGCGTCACCACAGTCCTTGCCTCGAAGTGAACAGGATGAAGGATCTGTACAAGGTGTCTGTGCGCATTCCCCCGGACAACGAGAAGAGCAACCCGATCAGAATTGAAGGAGACCCACAGGGGGTCCCACAGGCCAAGAAAGAGCTGCTGGAACTCGCTTCCCGTAGGGTGAGTGGGTAGGACGTGATGTTTGGGAGACTGCAGGGTTTGGGCTCTCGTGTTCCCTTGTAACCTTCTGGTGCGAGTGTGTGCCCCTTGCCCACGGAGCACTTGGATCTCAGGACAAGTGCAAGTTCCTCTTCACAAATGTCTTCCCCTGTTCCCTCGGGTAGCCCTTCTCTGTCAACGCAGAGTGAATTTGGTCTGGAGAAAAGAGGGACAGTGCTGGCAAGTAAACCGTCGGGCAGCAAACCGCTAAGTCAAAGTAGATGGCTCTCCGGCTGAACACTCAGTGTGCCCTCTGTTCCCGTCAGGAAAATGAACACGCTGCGGACCTAATCGTTGAGCAGAAATTCCACCGGACCATCACTGGGCAGAAGGCTGAGCGGGTCTGGGAAATCCGGGAGCAATTCCCAGAGGTAGGGCTTTGTAGGAGAGGAGGAATCCAGAGGGGTTATTTCCTACATGGGTAGTAGGCCTGTCGTCACAGAAGTCGTAACTTTAGTGGCTCTGTAGCGCAAGTGTCTGAGAAGATAGTTCTTTTAGCCAGAGGCCGCTAACACGGTTCCCCTTTTCTGAATGGGAAAAGGGCATGTGTAGGATCCCCCCAACCTTTGCATGTGTCTGACACAAGGGTTCTTGCTTTTGCTTGAGCTAACTATAAATGACCGCTCCTGCAGGTTATCATCAACTTCCCAGACCCTGCACACAAGAGTGACATCGTCCAACTCCGAGGTCCCAAAAACGAGGTGGAGAAGTGCACCGAGTACATGCAAAAGACGGTGGCAGACCTGGTAAGGAGGTCTTCTGCCTGCACTTCCCTCCTACGTGCCTGGATAACCCTGGGGCAAAGCAGAGCTCTACTGGCTTGGGTAGAGCTAAAACACCTCAAGAGGAGGGAGCTGTCGACGCTGTTTTGGCTGAATGGAGGCAGGGGGTAGTACCTGTTATGGGAAGGCTATAGGGGAACGTCCTTGCCTTTGTTTAGTCTTACAAGTCCCTCGTATAGAGAACTTCCTTGGGTCTAAGCCTCTTTTCAAAAGCTCGTTTATCAGAGTTCCTGAAGTCGGGCCTCCCTTGCCACGACAGTGTAATCTTCAGTTCTCCCTTCCTGCCTCCCTTAGGTTGAAAACAGCTTTTCTATTTCTGTCCCCATCTGCAAACAGTTCCACAAGAACATCGTAGGGAAAGGAGGTGCCAACATCAAGAAGGTGAGATATTGCTCCTAACTCAAGTGCTCGTGATGATCACTGCCTGCAGCAAAATCCCACTGGATGCTCTCTCCTGCCCATTGGTGGTGTCCAATATAGCCTGCGAGGGTTTTTCTTCTGACATGGGACGCTTCTGAGATGATTTTTTTTTTTTTTCCCTTTGTGGCAGATCCGTAAAGAAAGCAACACCAAAATTGATCTCCCAGCAAAGAACAGCAACTCGGAGACAATTGTTATCACAGGCAAGAGGGCAAACTGTGAGGCTGCTCGCCACAGGATAACATCACTTTGGAAGGACCTGCAGAAGATGTGCATGTGGCTCAGGAACCGATTGAAGCCATGCTCAAGGAACTGGTGAGCTGGAGTTACTAGTTCCAGTAAGAAACTGGGGGAAGAAGGGGCAACAGAGCAGAGGTGATGAGGTGTTTGTCACATCCATAGGATGTCTTGGCATGCTTAATCGAACTTGCAGGAGACAAATTGTGTGGCCAGGTGGATGACGCCCCTTGGTTATGAACCTCATCCATAGCATCCTTGAAAAGTCAGCATTAATTTTTTTGGTGCGGAGAAGGAAGGATTCTCTTGGTTATAGCTGGAGAGGCATAGAAGTCAGTCTTTTCAATGTTTCATGAGCACAATGCTCTCTTCTCAAAGCAGAGGAATGCTTGTGCTCTGCTGAAGAGCAGAAGTGCTTGTAGCTGACCGCTGGTGAGTCAGTGCCAATACTGGCAGTAGGCAGTTACTTAGGGCACGAGACAGAAGCGGTGGCCTGTCCTACCTGGCCCTATATATTCTAATATAAAATAATGTACATACATACATATATAGATAGATATAAAAAATATAATTCTTTTTAGATCCACGGGACGGATTACGCAATAATCAAGGCTGACCACCAATTCCACCGACACCTCATTGGCAAGAAAGCAGCTAAACGGTAAGTGGAGTGCCTTTCTAGTCCTTCCCATGCTCACACTCTTCGTGTTTAGGAGATGGTATCAGGGGCTCTGTAGCTCACCCAGTGTGCTGTCTCCATCACATTTCCTCTGCTTTTCTGGAGTGGTGGTGGTACAAGGAGAGAAATGGGCCGTGAGGCCTTGCGATGGCTTTAACGGGTGAAAGTACCTTGGGAGCCTGAACAGTAGTGGAATTACTTTGATGTGTCCTGGAGGAATTTTTTTTTTTTTTTTTTTCTCCAGACGTTGCTCTGTGCGAATGACATTTTAGCAGCCAGTTGTGGGTGGTGGAAATGTGCTTGGTGAGCTTCTCCCTGTAGAGGAATGAAGGCGGTGGGTTGATTAGCATTGATAACATGCAGCTGTGGCCTTGCCTCAGAGGCAGTGGGTTGATTGACATGGACGACGTGCAGGTGTAGCTGGTTCCCGCTAAGGGGTTAAATAGCCCTGTGGCTTGTGGGAGAGGGTGTCAGCTGGAGGAGGAGCAGTGTGGTCTGGCCTCTGGAGGAAGGTGCTACAGCACCGGCAGTAGAATATGGCCAACGCTAAAGCCTTGTTGCGGTCTGCTAGTTTGATAGCACTGCAACGTGTCCCCAGCCAAGAGTTTGGGGTAGAAAGGAACGATTATCCTCTGCTCTAAATGTGATACTGTTTGGGGAAGAAACACGCCTCGCTCTGACAAGGGAACAATGGGCTCTGTAGATGCCACGGTATTTACTTGGACAGGCTCTCGTGTGGCACAGGTCTGCTCTCGCTGAACTCCAGGGGGAAGAGGCAATTTCCCCTGGCTCAACCCTACCCCACTGAGCCCTTCCCAGAGGCGGCTTTACTTCTTCAACAGCCTCTGAGCAGTGATAATCAAGGTGCCTTGCTTCCAGGTCTTTGCCTAGCAGACAGCGTCACCACAGTCCTTGCCTCGAAGTGAACAGGATGAAGGATCTGTACAAGGTGTCTGTGCGCATTCCCCCGGACAACGAGAAGAGCAACCCGATCAGAATTGAAGGAGACCCACAGGGGGTCCCACAGGCCAAGAAAGAGCTGCTGGAACTCGCTTCCCGTAGGGTGAGTGGGTAGGACGTGATGTTTGGGAGACTGCAGGGTTTGGGCTCTCGTGTTCCCTTGTAACCTTCTGGTGCGAGTGTGTGCCCCTTGCCCACGGAGCACTTGGATCTCATGACAAGTGCAAGTTCCTCTTCACAAATGTCTTCCCCTGTTCCCTCGGGTAGCCCTTCTCTGTCAACGCAGAGTGAATTTGGTCTGGAGAAAAGAGGGACAGTGCTGGCAAGTAAACCGTCGGGCAGCAAACCGCTAAGTCAAAGTAGATGGCTCTCCGGCTGAACACTCAGTGTGCCCTCTGTTCCCGTCAGGAAAATGAACACGCTGCGGACCTAATCGTTGAGCAGAAATTCCACCGGACCATCACTGGGCAGAAGGCTGAGCGGGTCTGGGAAATCCGGGAGCAATTCCCAGAGGTAAGGCTTTGTAGGAGAGGAGGAATCCAGAGGGGTTCTTTCCTACATGGGTAGTAGGCCTGTCGTCACAGAAGTCGTAACTTTAGTGGCTCTGTAGCGCAAGTGTCTGAGAAGATAGTTCTTTTAGCCAGAGGCCGCTAACACGGTTCCCCTTTTCTGAATGGGAAAAGGGCATGTGTAGGATCCCCCCAACCTTTGCATGTGTCTGACACAAGGGTTCTTGCTTTTGCTTGAGCTAACTATAAATGACCGCTCCTGCAGGTTATCATCAACTTCCCAGACCCTGCACACAAGAGTGACATCGTCCAACTCCGAGGTCCCAAAAACGAGGTGGAGAAGTGCACCGAGTACATGCAAAAGACAGTGGCAGACCTGGTAAGGAGGTCTTCTGCCTGCACTTCCCTCCTACGTGCCTGGATAACCCTGGGGCAAAGCAGAGCTCTACTGGCTTGGGTAGAGCTAAAACACCTCAAGAGGAGGGAGCTGTCGACGCTGTTTTGGCTGAATGGAGGCAGGGGGTAGTACCTGTTATGGGAAGGCTATAGGGGAACGTCCTTGCCTTTGTTTAGTCTTACAAGTCCCTCGTATAGAGAACTTCCTTGGGTCTAAGCCTCTTTTCAAAAGCTCGTTTATCAGAGTTCCTGAAGTCGGGCCTCCCTTGCCACGACAGTGTAATCTTCAGTTCTCCCTTCCTGCCTCCCTTAGGTTGAAAACAGCTTTTCTATTTCTGTCCCCATCTGCAAACAGTTCCACAAGAACATCGTAGGGAAAGGAGGTGCCAACATCAAGAAGGTGAGATATTGCTCCTAACTCAAGTGCTCGTGATGATCACTGCCTGCAGCAAAATCCCACTGGATGCTCTCTCCTGCCCATTGGTGGTGTCCAATATAGCCTGCGAGGGTTTTTCTTCTGACATGGGACACTTCTGAGATGATTTTTTTTTTTTTTTTCCCTTTGTGGCAGATCCGTAAAGAAAGCAACACCAAAATTGATCTCCCAGCAAAGAACAGCAACTCGGAGACAATTGTTATCACAGGCAAGAGGGCAAACTGTGAGGCTGCTCGCCACAGGATAACATCACTTTGGAAGGACCTACAGAAGATGTGCATGTGGCTCAGGAACCGATTGAAGCCATGCTCAAGGAACTGGTGAGCTGGAGTTACTAGTTCCAGTAAGAAACTGGGGGAAGAAGGGGCAACAGAGCAGAGGTGATGAGGTGTTTGTCACATCCATAGGATGTCTTGGCATGCTTAATCGAACTTGCAGGAGACAAATTGTGTGGCCAGGTGGATGACGCCCCTTGGTTATGAACCTCATCCATAGCATCCTTGAAAAGTCAGCATTAATTTTTTTGGTGCGGAGAAGGAAGGATTCTCTTGGTTATAGCTGGAGAGGCATAGAAGTCAGTCTTTTCAATGTTTCATGAGCACAATGCTCTCTTCTCAAAGCAGAGGAATGCTTGTGCTCTGCTGAAGAGCAGAAGTGCTTGTAGCTGACCGCTGGTGAGTCAGTGCCAATACTGGCAGTAGGCAGTTACTTAGGGCACGAGACAGAAGCGGTGGCCTGTCCTACCTGGCCCTATATATTCTAATATAAAATAATGTACATACATACATATATAGATAGATATAAAAAATATAATTCTTTTTAGATCCACGGGACGGATTACGCAATAATCAAGGCTGACCACCAATTCCACCGACACCTCATTGGCAAGAAAGCAGCTAAACGGTAAGTGGAGTGCCTTTCTAGTCCTTCCCATGCTCACACTCTTCGTGTTTAGGAGATGGTATCAGGGGCTCTGTAGCTCACCCAGTGTGCTGTCTCCATCACATTTCCTCTGCTTTTCTGGAGTGGTGGTGGTACAAGGAGAGAAATGGGCCGTGAGGCCTTGCGATGGCTTTAACGGGTGAAAGTACCTTGGGAGCCTGAACAGTAGTGGAATTACTTTGATGTGTCCTGGAGGAATTTTTTTTTTTTTTTTTTTTCTCCAGACGTTGCTCTGTGCGAATGACATTTTAGCAGCCAGTTGTGGGTGGTGGAAATGTGCTTGGTGAGCTTCTCCCTGTAGAGGAATGAAGGCGGTGGGTTGATTAGCATTGATAACATGCAGCTGTGGCCTTGCCTCAGAGGCAGTGGGTTGATTGACATGGACGACGTGCAGGTGTAGCTGGTTCCCGCTAAGGGGTTAAATAGCCCTGTGGCTTGTGGGAGAGGGTGTCAGCTGGAGGAGGAGCAGTGTGGTCTGGCCTCTGGAGGAAGGTGCTACAGCACCGGCAGTAGAATATGGCCAACGCTAAAGCCTTGTTGCGGTCTGCTAGTTTGATAGCACTGCAACGTGTCCCCAGCCAAGAGTTTGGGGTAGAAAGGAACGATTATCCTCTGCTCTAAATGTGATACTGTTTGGGGAAGAAACACGCCTCGCTCTGACAAGGGAACAATGGGCTCTGTAGATGCCACGGTATTTACTTGGACAGGCTCTCGTGTGGCACAGGTCTGCTCTCGCTGAACTCCAGGGGGAAGAGGCAATTTCCCCTGGCTCAACCCTACCCCACTGAGCCCTTCCCAGAGGCGGCTTTACTTCTTCAACAGCCTCTGAGCAGTGATAATCAAGGTGCCTTGCTTCCAGGTCTTTGCCTAGCAGACGGCGTCACCACAGTCCTTGCCTCGAAGTGAACAGGATGAAGGATCTGTACAAGGTGTCTGTGCGCATTCCCCCGGACAACGAGAAGAGCAACCCGATCAGAATTGAAGGAGACCCACAGGGGGTCCCACAGGCCAAGAAAGAGCTGCTGGAACTCGCTTCCCGTAGGGTGAGTGGGTAGGACGTGATGTTTGGGAGACTGCAGGGTTTGGGCTCTCGTGTTCCCTTGTAACCTTCTGGTGCGAGTGTGTGCCCCTTGCCCACGGAGCACTTGGATCTCATGACAAGTGCAAGTTCCTCTTCACAAATGTCTTCCCCTGTTCCCTCGGGTAGCCCTTCTCTGTCAACGCAGAGTGAATTTGGTCTGGAGAAAAGAGGGACAGTGCTGGCAAGTAAACCGTCGGGCAGCAAACCGCTAAGTCAAAGTAGATGGCTCTCCGGCTGAACACTCAGTGTGCCCTCTGTTCCCGTCAGGAAAATGAACACGCTGCGGACCTAATCGTTGAGCAGAAATTCCACCGGACCATCACTGGGCAGAAGGCTGAGCGGGTCTGGGAAATCCGGGAGCAATTCCCAGAGGTAAGGCTTTGTAGGAGAGGAGGAATCCAGAGGGGTTCTTTCCTACATGGGTAGTAGGCCTGTCGTCACAGAAGTCGTAACTTTAGTGGCTCTGTAGCGCAAGTGTCTGAGAAGATAGTTCTTTTAGCCAGAGGCCGCTAACACGGTTCCCCTTTTCTGAATGGGAAAAGGGCATGTGTAGGATCCCCCCAACCTTTGCATGTGTCTGACACAAGGGTTCTTGCTTTTGCTTGAGCTAACTATAAATGACCGCTCCTGCAGGTTATCATCAACTTCCCAGACCCTGCACACAAGAGTGACATCGTCCAACTCCGAGGTCCCAAAAACGAGGTGGAGAAGTGCACCGAGTACATGCAAAAGACAGTGGCAGACCTGGTAAGGAGGTCTTCTGCCTGCACTTCCCTCCTACGTGCCTGGATAACCCTGGGGCAAAGCAGAGCTCTACTGGCTTGGGTAGAGCTAAAACACCTCAAGAGGAGGGAGCTGTCGACGCTGTTTTGGCTGAATGGAGGCAGGGGGTAGTACCTGTTATGGGAAGGCTATAGGGGAACGTCCTTGCCTTTGTTTAGTCTTACAAGTCCCTCGTATAGAGAACTTCCTTGGGTCTAAGCCTCTTTTCAAAAGCTCGTTTATCAGAGTTCCTGAAGTCGGGCCTCCCTTGCCACGACAGTGTAATCTTCAGTTCTCCCTTCCTGCCTCCCTTAGGTTGAAAACAGCTTTTCTATTTCTGTCCCCATCTGCAAACAGTTCCACAAGAACATCGTAGGGAAAGGAGGTGCCAACATCAAGAAGGTGAGATATTGCTCCTAACTCAAGTGCTCGTGATGATCACTGCCTGCAGCAAAATCCCACTGGATGCTCTCTCCTGCCCATTGGTGGTGTCCAATATAGCCTGCGAGGGTTTTTCTTCTGACATGGGACACTTCTGAGATGATTTTTTTTTTTTTTTTTCCCTTTGTGGCAGATCCGTAAAGAAAGCAACACCAAAATTGATCTCCCAGCAAAGAACAGCAACTCGGAGACAATTGTTATCACAGGCAAGAGGGCAAACTGTGAGGCTGCTCGCCACAGGATAACATCACTTTGGAAGGACCTACAGAAGATGTGCATGTGGCTCAGGAACCGATTGAAGCCATGCTCAAGGAACTGGTGAGCTGGAGTTACTAGTTCCAGTAAGAAACTGGGGGAAGAAGGGGCAACAGAGCAGAGGTGATGAGGTGTTTGTCACATCCATAGGATGTCTTGGCATGCTTAATCGAACTTGCAGGAGACAAATTGTGTGGCCAGGTGGATGACGCCCCTTGGTTATGAACCTCATCCATAGCATCCTTGAAAAGTCAGCATTAATTTTTTTGGTGCGGAGAAGGAAGGATTCTCTTGGTTATAGCTGGAGAGGCATAGAAGTCAGTCTTTTCAATGTTTCATGAGCACAATGCTCTCTTCTCAAAGCAGAGGAATGCTTGTGCTCTGCTGAAGAGCAGAAGTGCTTGTAGCTGACCGCTGGTGAGTCAGTGCCAATACTGGCAGTAGGCAGTTACTTAGGGCACGAGACAGAAGCGGTGGCCTGTCCTACCTGGCCCTATATATTCTAATATAAAATAATGTACATACATACATATATAGATAGATATAAAAAATATAATTCTTTTTAGATCCACGGGACGGATTACGCAATAATCAAGGCTGACCACCAATTCCACCGACACCTCATTGGCAAGAAAGCAGCTAAACGGTAAGTGGAGTGCCTTTCTAGTCCTTCCCATGCTCACACTCTTCGTGTTTAGGAGATGGTATCAGGGGCTCTGTAGCTCACCCAGTGTGCTGTCTCCATCACATTTCCTCTGCTTTTCTGGAGTGGTGGTGGTACAAGGAGAGAAATGGGCCGTGAGGCCTTGCGATGGCTTTAACGGGTGAAAGTACCTTGGGAGCCTGAACAGTAGTGGAATTACTTTGATGTGTCCTGGAGGAATTTTTTTTTTTTTTTTTTTTCTCCAGACGTTGCTCTGTGCGAATGACATTTTAGCAGCCAGTTGTGGGTGGTGGAAATGTGCTTGGTGAGCTTCTCCCTGTAGAGGAATGAAGGCGGTGGGTTGATTAGCATTGATAACATGCAGCTGTGGCCTTGCCTCAGAGGCAGTGGGTTGATTGACATGGACGACGTGCAGGTGTAGCTGGTTCCCGCTAAGGGGTTAAATAGCCCTGTGGCTTGTGGGAGAGGGTGTCAGCTGGAGGAGGAGCAGTGTGGTCTGGCCTCTGGAGGAAGGTGCTACAGCACCGGCAGTAGAATATGGCCAACGCTAAAGCCTTGTTGCGGTCTGCTAGTTTGATAGCACTGCAACGTGTCCCCAGCCAAGAGTTTGGGGTAGAAAGGAACGATTATCCTCTGCTCTAAATGTGATACTGTTTGGGGAAGAAACACGCCTCGCTCTGACAAGGGAACAATGGGCTCTGTAGATGCCACGGTATTTACTTGGACAGGCTCTCGTGTGGCACAGGTCTGCTCTCGCTGAACTCCAGGGGGAAGAGGCAATTTCCCCTGGCTCAACCCTACCCCACTGAGCCCTTCCCAGAGGCGGCTTTACTTCTTCAACAGCCTCTGAGCAGTGATAATCAAGGTGCCTTGCTTCCAGGTCTTTGCCTAGCAGACGGCGTCACCACAGTCCTTGCCTCGAAGTGAACAGGATGAAGGATCTGTACAAGGTGTCTGTGCGCATTCCCCCGGACAACGAGAAGAGCAACCCGATCAGAATTGAAGGAGACCCACAGGGGGTCCCACAGGCCAAGAAAGAGCTGCTGGAACTCGCTTCCCGTAGGGTGAGTGGGTAGGACGTGATGTTTGGGAGACTGCAGGGTTTGGGCTCTCGTGTTCCCTTGTAACCTTCTGGTGCGAGTGTGTGCCCCTTGCCCACGGAGCACTTGGATCTCATGACAAGTGCAAGTTCCTCTTCACAAATGTCTTCCCCTGTTCCCTCGGGTAGCCCTTCTCTGTCAACGCAGAGTGAATTTGGTCTGGAGAAAAGAGGGACAGTGCTGGCAAGTAAACCGTCGGGCAGCAAACCGCTAAGTCAAAGTAGATGGCTCTCCGGCTGAACACTCAGTGTGCCCTCTGTTCCCGTCAGGAAAATGAACACGCTGCGGACCTAATCGTTGAGCAGAAATTCCACCGGACCATCACTGGGCAGAAGGCTGAGCGGGTCTGGGAAATCCGGGAGCAATTCCCAGAGGTAAGGCTTTGTAGGAGAGGAGGAATCCAGAGGGGTTCTTTCCTACATGGGTAGTAGGCCTGTCGTCACAGAAGTCGTAACTTTAGTGGCTCTGTAGCGCAAGTGTCTGAGAAGATAGTTCTTTTAGCCAGAGGCCGCTAACACGGTTCCCCTTTTCTGAATGGGAAAAGGGCATGTGTAGGATCCCCCCAACCTTTGCATGTGTCTGACACAAGGGTTCTTGCTTTTGCTTGAGCTAACTATAAATGACCGCTC
Source organism: Falco peregrinus (assembly GCF_023634155.1). Classification (NCBI taxonomy): domain Eukaryota; kingdom Metazoa; phylum Chordata; class Aves; order Falconiformes; family Falconidae; genus Falco; species Falco peregrinus. The sequence continues at coordinate 452,103 of NC_073742.1, read as the reverse complement.
CTGCAGGTTATCATCAACTTCCCAGACCCTGCACACAAGAGTGACATCGTCCAACTCCGAGGTCCCAAAAACGAGGTGGAGAAGTGCACCGAGTACATGCAAAAGACAGTGGCAGACCTGGTAAGGAGGTCTTCTGCCTGCACTTCCCTCCTACGTGCCTGGATAACCCTGGGGCAAAGCAGAGCTCTACTGGCTTGGGTAGAGCTAAAACACCTCAAGAGGAGGGAGCTGTCGACGCTGTTTTGGCTGAATGGAGGCAGGGGGTAGTACCTGTTATGGGAAGGCTATAGGGGAACGTCCTTGCCTTTGTTTAGTCTTACAAGTCCCTCGTATAGAGAACTTCCTTGGGTCTAAGCCTCTTTTCAAAAGCTCGTTTATCAGAGTTCCTGAAGTCGGGCCTCCCTTGCCACGACAGTGTAATCTTCAGTTCTCCCTTCCTTTCTCCCTTAGGTTGAAAACAGCTTTTCTATTTCTGTCCCCATCTGCAAACAGTTCCACAAGAACATCGTAGGGAAAGGAGGTGCCAACATCAAGAAGGTGAGATATTGCTCCTAACTCAAGTGCTCGTGATGATCACTGCCTGCAGCAAAATCCCACTGGATGCTCTCTCCTGCCCATTGGTGGTGTCCAATATAGCCTGCGAGGGTTTTTCTTCTGACATGGGACGCTTCTGAGATGATTTTTTTTTTTTTTTCCCTTTGTGGCAGATCCGTAAAGAAAGCAACACCAAAATTGATCTCCCAGCAAAGAACAGCAACTCGGCGACAATTGTTATCACAGGCAAGAGGGCAAACTGTGAGGCTGCTCGCCACAGGATAACATCACTTTGGAAGGACCTACAGAAGATGTGCATGTGGCTCAGGAACCGATTGAAGCCATGCTCAAGGAACTGGTGAGCTGGAGTTACTAGTTCCAGTAAGAAACTGGGGGAAGAAGGGGCAACAGAGCAGAGGTGATGAGGTGTTTGTCACATCCATAGGATGTCTTGGCATGCTTAATCGAACTTGCAGGAGACAAATTGTGTGGCCAGGTGGATGACGCCCCTTGGTTATGAAACTCATCCATAGCATCCTTGAAAAGTCAGCATTAATTTTTTTGGTGCGGAGAAGGAAGGATTCTCTTGGTTATAGCTGGAGAGGCATAGAAGTCAGTCTTTTCAATGTTTCATGAGCACAATGCTCTCTTCTCAAAGCAGAGGAATGCTTGTGCTCTGCTGAAGAGCAGAAGTGCTTGTAGCTGACCGCTGGTGAGTCAGTGCCAATACTGGCAGTAGGCAGTTACTTAGGGCACGAGACAGAAGCGGTGGCCTGTCCTACCTGGCCCTATATATTCTAATATAAAATAATGTACATACATACATAGATAGATAGATATAAAAAATATAATTCTTTTTAGATCCACGGGACGGATTACGCAATAATCAAGGCTGACCACCAATTCCACCGACACCTCATTGGCAAGAAAGCAGCTAAACGGTAAGTGGAGTGCCTTTCTAGTCCTTCCCATGCTCACACTCTTCGTGTTTAGGAGATGGTATCAGGGGCTCTGTAGCTCACCCAGTGTGCTGTCTCCATCACATTTCCTCTGCTTTTCTGGAGTGGTGGTGGTACAAGGAGAGAAATGGGCCGTGAGGCCTTGCGATGGCTTTAACGGGTGAAAGTACCTTGGGAGCCTGAACAGTAGTGGAATTACTTTGATGTGTCCTGGAGGAATTTATTTTTTTTTTTTTTTCTCCAGACGTTGCTCTGTGCGAATGACATTTTAGCAGCCAGTTGTGGGTGGTGGAAATGTGCTTGGTGAGCTTCTCCCTGTAGAGGAATGAAGGTGGTGGGTTGATTAGCATTGATAACACGCAGCTGTGGCCTTGCCTCAGAGGAAGTGGGTTGATTGACATGGACGACGTGCAGGTGTAGCTGGTTCCCGCTAAGGGGTTAAATAGCCCTGTGGCTTGTGGGAGAGGGTGTCAGCTGGAGGAGGAGCAGTGTGGTCTGGCCTCTGGAGGAAGGTGCTACAGCACCGGCAGTAGAATATGGCCAACGCTAAAGCCTTGTTGCGGTCTGCTAGTTTGATAGCACTGCAAGGTGTCCCCAGCCAAGAGTTTGGGGTAGAAAGGAACGATTATCCTCTGCTCTAAATGTGATACTGTTTGGGGAAGAAACACGCCTCGCTCTGACAAGGGAACAATGGGCTCTGTAGATGCCACGGTATTTACTTGGACAGGCTCTCGTGTGGCACAGGTCTGCTCTCGCTGAACTCCAGGGGGAAGAGGCAATTTCCCCTGGCTCAACCCTACCCCACTGAGCCCTTCGCAGAGGCGGCTTTACTTCTTCAACAGCCTCTGAGCAGTCATAATCAAGGTGCCTTGCTTCCAGGTCTTTGCCTAGCAGACGGCGTCACCACAGTCCTTGCCTCGAAGTGAACAGGATGAAGGATCTGTACAAGGTGTCTGTGCGCATTCCCCCGGACAACGAGAAGAGCAACCCGATCAGAATTGAAGGAGACCCACAGGGGGTCCCACAGGCCAAGAAAGAGCTGCTGGAACTCGCTTCCCGTAGGGTGAGTGGGTAGGACGTGATGTTTGGGAGACTGCAGGGTTTGGGCTCTCGTGTTCCCTTGTAACCTTCTGGTGCGAGTGTGTGCCCCTTGCCCACGGAGCACTTGGATCTCAGGACAAGTGCAAGTTCCTCTTCACAAATGTCTTCCCCTGTTCCCTCGGGTAGCCCTTCTCTGTCAACGCAGAGTGAATTTGGTCTGGAGAAAAGAGGGACAGTGCTGGCAAGTAAACCGTCGGGCAGCAAACCGCTAAGTCAAAGTAGATGGCTCTCCGGCTGAACACTCAGTGTGCCCTCTGTTCCCGTCAGGAAAATGAACACGCTGCGGACCTAATCGTTGAGCAGAAATTCCACCGGACCATCACTGGGCAGAAGGCTGAGCGGGTCTGGGAAATCCGGGAGCAATTCCCAGAGGTAAGGCTTTGTAGGAGAGGAGGAATCCAGAGGGGTTATTTCCTACATGGGTAGTAGGCCTGTCGTCACAGAAGTCGTAACTTTAGTGGCTCTGTAGCGCAAGTGTCTGAGAAGATAGTTCTTTTAGCCAGAGGCCGCTAACACGGTTCCCCTTTTCTGAATGGGAAAAGGGCATGTGTAGGATCCCCCCAACCTTTGCATGTGTCTGACACAAGGGTTCTTGCTTTTGCTTGAGCTAACTATAAATGACCGCTCCTGCAGGTTATCATCAACTTCCCAGACCCTGCACACAAGAGTGACATCGTCCAACTCCGAGGTCCCAAAAACGAGGTGGAGAAGTGCACCGAGTACATGCAAAAGACGGTGGCAGACCTGGTAAGGAGGTCTTCTGCCTGCACTTCCCTCCTACGTGCCTGGATAACCCTGGGGCAAAGCAGAGCTCTACTGGCTTGGGTAGAGCTAAAACACCTCAAGAGGAGGGAGCTGTCGACGCTGTTTTGGCTGAATGGAGGCAGGGGGTAGTACCTGTTATGGGAAGGCTATAGGGGAACGTCCTTGCCTTTGTTTAGTCTTACAAGTCCCTCGTATAGAGAACTTCCTTGGGTCTAAGCCTCTTTTCAAAAGCTCGTTTATCAGAGTTCCTGAAGTCGGGCCTCCCTTGCCACGACAGTGTAATCTTCAGTTCTCCCTTCCTGCCTCCCTTAGGTTGAAAACAGCTTTTCTATTTCTGTCCCCATCTGCAAACAGTTCCACAAGAACATCGTAGGGAAAGGAGGTGCCAACATCAAGAAGGTGAGATATTGCTCCTAACTCAAGTGCTCGTGATGATCACTGCCTGCAGCAAAATCCCACTGGATGCTCTCTCCTGCCCATTGGTGGTGTCCAATATAGCCTGCGAGGGTTTTTCTTCTGACATGGGACACTTCTGAGATGATTTTTTTTTTTTTTTCCCTTTGTGGCAGATCCGTAAAGAAAGCAACACCAAAATTGATCTCCCAGCAAAGAACAGCAACTCGGCGACAATTGTTATCACAGGCAAGAGGGCAAACTGTGAGGCTGCTCGCCACAGGATAACATCACTTTGGAAGGACCTACAGAAGATGTGCATGTGGCTCAGGAACCGATTGAAGCCATGCTCAAGGAACTGGTGAGCTGGAGTTACTAGTTCCAGTAAGAAACTGGGGGAAGAAGGGGCAACAGAGCAGAGGTGATGAGGTGTTTGTCACATCCATAGGATGTCTTGGCATGCTTAATCGAACTTGCAGGAGACAAATTGTGTGGCCAGGTGGATGACGCCCCTTGGTTATGAACCTCATCCATAGCATCCTTGAAAAGTCAGCATTAATTTTTTTGGTGCGGAGAAGGAAGGATTCTCTTGGTTATAGCTGGAGAGGCATAGAAGTCAGTCTTTTCAATGTTTCATGAGCACAATGCTCTCTTCTCAAAGCAGAGGAATGCTTGTGCTCTGCTGAAGAGCAGAAGTGCTTGTAGCTGACCGCTGGTGAGTCAGTGCCAATACTGGCAGTAGGCAGTTACTTAGGGCACGAGACAGAAGCGGTGGCCTGTCCTACCTGGCCCTATATATTCTAATATAAAATAATGTACATACATACATATATAGATAGATATAAAAAATATAATTCTTTTTAGATCCACGGGACGGATTACGCAATAATCAAGGCTGACCACCAATTCCACCGACACCTCATTGGCAAGAAAGCAGCTAAACGGTAAGTGGAGTGCCTTTCTAGTCCTTCCCATGCTCACACTCTTCGTGTTTAGGAGATGGTATCAGGGGCTCTGTAGCTCACCCAGTGTGCTGTCTCCATCACATTTCCTCTGCTTTTCTGGAGTGGTGGTGGTACAAGGAGAGAAATGGGCCGTGAGGCCTTGCGATGGCTTTAACGGGTGAAAGTACCTTGGGAGCCTGAACAGTAGTGGAATTACTTTGATGTGTCCTGGAGGAATTTTTTTTTTTTTTTTTTTTCTCCAGACGTTGCTCTGTGCGAATGACATTTTAGCAGCCAGTTGTGGGTGGTGGAAATGTGCTTGGTGAGCTTCTCCCTGTAGAGGAATGAAGGCGGTGGGTTGATTAGCATTGATAACATGCAGCTGTGGCCTTGCCTCAGAGGCAGTGGGTTGATTGACATGGACGATGTGCAGGTGTAGCTGGTTCCCGCTAAGGGGTTAAATAGCCCTGTGGCTTGTGGGAGAGGGTGTCAGCTGGAGGAGGAGCAGTGTGGTCTGGCCTCTGGAGGAAGGTGCTACAGCACCGGCAGTAGAATATGGCCAACGCTAAAGCCTTGTTGCGGTCTGCTAGTTTGATAGCACTGCAACGTGTCCCCAGCCAAGAGTTTGGGGTAGAAAGGAACGATTATCCTCTGCTCTAAATGTGATACTGTTTGGGGAAGAAACACGCCTGGCTCTGACAAGGGAACAATGGGCTCTGTAGATGCCACGGTATTTACTTGGACAGGCTCTCGTGTGGCACAGGTCTGCTCTCGCTGAACTCCAGGGGGAAGAGGCAATTTCCCCTGGCTCAACCCTACCCCACTGAGCCCTTCGCAGAGGCGGCTTTACTTCTTCAACAGCCTCTGAGCAGTCATAATCAAGGTGCCTTGCTTCCAGGTCTTTGCCTAGCAGACGGCGTCACCACAGTCCTTGCCTCGAAGTGAACAGGATGAAGGATCTGTACAAGGTGTCTGTGCGCATTCCCCCGGACAACGAGAAGAGCAACCCGATCAGAATTGAAGGAGACCCACAGGGGGTCCCACAGGCCAAGAAAGAGCTGCTGGAACTCGCTTCCCGTAGGGTGAGTGGGTAGGACGTGATGTTTGGGAGACTGCAGGGTTTGGGCTCTCGTGTTCCCTTGTAACCTTCTGGTGCGAGTGTGTGCCCCTTGCCCACGGAGCACTTGGATCTCAGGACAAGTGCAAGTTCCTCTTCACAAATGTCTTCCCCTGTTCCCTCGGGTAGCCCTTCTCTGTCAACGCAGAGTGAATTTGGTCTGGAGAAAAGAGGGACAGTGCTGGCAAGTAAACCGTCGGGCAGCAAACCGCTAAGTCAAAGTAGATGGCTCTCCGGCTGAACACTCAGTGTGCCCTCTGTTCCCGTCAGGAAAATGAACACGCTGCGGACCTAATCGTTGAGCAGAAATTCCACCGGACCATCACTGGGCAGAAGGCTGAGCGGGTCTGGGAAATCCGGGAGCAATTCCCAGAGGTAAGGCTTTGTAGGAGAGGAGGAATCCAGAGGGGTTATTTCCTACATGGGTAGTAGGCCTGTCGTCACAGAAGTCGTAACTTTAGTGGCTCTGTAGCGCAAGTGTCTGAGAAGATAGTTCTTTTAGCCAGAGGCCGCTAACACGGTTCCCCTTTTCTGAATGGGAAAAGGGCATGTGTAGGATCCCCCCAACCTTTGCATGTGTCTGACACAAGGGTTCTTGCTTTTGCTTGAGCTAACTATAAATGACCGCTCCTGCAGGTTATCATCAACTTCCCAGACCCTGCACACAAGAGTGACATCGTCCAACTCCGAGGTCCCAAAAACGAGGTGGAGAAGTGCACCGAGTACATGCAAAAGACGGTGGCAGACCTGGTAAGGAGGTCTTCTGCCTGCACTTCCCTCCTACGTGCCTGGATAACCCTGGGGCAAAGCAGAGCTCTACTGGCTTGGGTAGAGCTAAAACACCTCAAGAGGAGGGAGCTGTCGACGCTGTTTTGGCTGAATGGAGGCAGGGGGTAGTACCTGTTATGGGAAGGCTATAGGGGAACGTCCTTGCCTTTGTTTAGTCTTACAAGTCCCTCGTATAGAGAACTTCCTTGGGTCTAAGCCTCTTTTCAAAAGCTCGTTTATCAGAGTTCCTGAAGTCGGGCCTCCCTTGCCACGACAGTGTAATCTTCAGTTCTCCCTTCCTGCCTCCCTTAGGTTGAAAACAGCTTTTCTATTTCTGTCCCCATCTGCAAACAGTTCCACAAGAACATCGTAGGGAAAGGAGGTGCCAACATCAAGAAGGTGAGATATTGCTCCTAACTCAAGTGCTCGTGATGATCACTGCCTGCAGCAAAATCCCACTGGATGCTCTCTCCTGCCCATTGGTGGTGTCCAATATAGCCTGCGAGGGTTTTTCTTCTGACATGGGACACTTCTGAGATGATTTTTTTTTTTTTTTTCCCTTTGTGGCAGATCCGTAAAGAAAGCAACACCAAAATTGATCTCCCAGCAAAGAACAGCAACTCGGAGACAATTGTTATCACAGGCAAGAGGGCAAACTGTGAGGCTGCTCGCCACAGGATAACATCACTTTGGAAGGACCTACAGAAGATGTGCATGTGGCTCAGGAACCGATTGAAGCCATGCTCAAGGAACTGGTGAGCTGGAGTTACTAGTTCCAGTAAGAAACTGGGGGAAGAAGGGGCAACAGAGCAGAGGTGATGAGGTGTTTGTCACATCCATAGGATGTCTTGGCATGCTTAATCGAACTTGCAGGAGACAAATTGTGTGGCCAGGTGGATGACGCCCCTTGGTTATGAACCTCATCCATAGCATCCTTGAAAAGTCAGCATTAATTTTTTTGGTGCGGAGAAGGAAGGATTCTCTTGGTTATAGCTGGAGAGGCATAGAAGTCAGTCTTTTCAATGTTTCATGAGCACAATGCTCTCTTCTCAAAGCAGAGGAATGCTTGTGCTCTGCTGAAGAGCAGAAGTGCTTGTAGCTGACCGCTGGTGAGTCAGTGCCAATACTGGCAGTAGGCAGTTACTTAGGGCACGAGACAGAAGCGGTGGCCTGTCCTACCTGGCCCTATATATTCTAATATAAAATAATGTACATACATACATATATAGATAGATATAAAAAATATAATTCTTTTTAGATCCACGGGACGGATTACGCAATAATCAAGGCTGACCACCAATTCCACCGACACCTCATTGGCAAGAAAGCAGCTAAACGGTAAGTGGAGTGCCTTTCTAGTCCTTCCCATGCTCACACTCTTCGTGTTTAGGAGATGGTATCAGGGGCTCTGTAGCTCACCCAGTGTGCTGTCTCCATCACATTTCCTCTGCTTTTCTGGAGTGGTGGTGGTACAAGGAGAGAAATGGGCCGTGAGGCCTTGCGATGGCTTTAACGGGTGAAAGTACCTTGGGAGCCTGAACAGTAGTGGAATTACTTTGATGTGTCCTGGAGGAATTTTTTTTTTTTTTTTTTCTCCAGACGTTGCTCTGTGCGAATGACATTTTAGCAGCCAGTTGTGGGTGGTGGAAATGTGCTTGGTGAGCTTCTCCCTGTAGAGGAATGAAGGCGGTGGGTTGATTAGCATTGATAACACGCAGCTGTGGCCTTGCCTCAGAGGCAGTGGGTTGATTGACATGGACGACGTGCAGGTGTAGCTGGTTCCCGCTAAGGGGTTAAATAGCCCTGTGGCTTGTGGGAGAGGGTGTCAGCTGGAGGAGGAGCAGTGTGGTCTGGCCTCTGGAGGAAGGTGCTACAGCACCGGCAGTAGAATATGGCCAACGCTAAAGCCTTGTTGCGGTCTGCTAGTTTGATAGCACTGCAACGTGTCCCCAGCCAAGAGTTTGGGGTAGAAAGGAACGATTATCCTCTGCTCTAAATGTGATACTGTTTGGGGAAGAAACACGCCTGGCTCTGACAAGGGAACAATGGGCTCTGTAGATGCCACGGTATTTACTTGGACAGGCTCTCGTGTGGCACAGGTCTGCTCTCGCTGAACTCCAGGGGGAAGAGGCAATTTCCCCTGGCTCAACCCTACCCCACTGAGCCCTTCCCAGAGGCGGCTTTACTTCTTCAACAGCCTCTGAGCAGTGATAATCAAGGTGCCTTGCTTCCAGGTCTTTGCCTAGCAGACGGCGTCACCACAGTCCTTGCCTCGAAGTGAACAGGATGAAGGATCTGTACAAGGTGTCTGTGCGCATTCCCCCGGACAACGAGAAGAGCAACCCGATCAGAATTGAAGGAGACCCACAGGGGGTCCCACAGGCCAAGAAAGAGCTGCTGGAACTCGCTTCCCGTAGGGTGAGTGGGTAGGACGTGATGTTTGGGAGACTGCAGGGTTTGGGCTCTCGTGTTCCCTTGTAACCTTCTGGTGCGAGTGTGTGCCCCTTGCCCACGGAGCACTTGGATCTCAGGACAAGTGCAAGTTCCTCTTCACAAATGTCTTCCCCTGTTCCCTCGGGTAGCCCTTCTCTGTCAACGCAGAGTGAATTTGGTCTGGAGAAAAGAGGGACAGTGCTGGCAAGTAAACCGTCGGGCAGCAAACCGCTAAGTCAAAGTAGATGGCTCTCCGGCTGAACACTCAGTGTGCCCTCTGTTCCCGTCAGGAAAATGAACACGCTGCGGACCTAATCGTTGAGCAGAAATTCCACCGGACCATCACTGGGCAGAAGGCTGAGCGGGTCTGGGAAATCCGGGAGCAATTCCCAGAGGTAAGGCTTTGTAGGAGAGGAGGAATCCAGAGGGGTTCTTTCCTACATGGGTAGTAGGCCTGTCGTCACAGAAGTCGTAACTTTAGTGGCTCTGTAGCGCAAGTGTCTGAGAAGATAGTTCTTTTAGCCAGAGGCCGCTAACACGGTTCCCCTGTTCTGAATGGGAAAAGGGCATGTGTAGGATCCCCCCAACCTTTGCATGTGTCTGACACAAGGGTTCTTGCTTTTGCTTGAGCTAACTATAAATGACCGCTCCTGCAGGTTATCATCAACTTCCCAGACCCTGCACACAAGAGTGACATCGTCCAACTCCGAGGTCCCAAAAACGAGGTGGAGAAGTGCACCGAGTACATGCAAAAGACGGTGGCAGACCTGGTAAGGAGGTCTTCTGCCTGCACTTCCCTCCTACGTGCCTGGATAACCCTGGGGCAAAGCAGAGCTCTACTGGCTTGGGTAGAGCTAAAACACCTCAAGAGGAGGGAGCTGTCGACGCTGTTTTGGCTGAATGGAGGCAGGGGGTAGTACCTGTTATGGGAAGGCTATAGGGGAACGTCCTTGCCTTTGTTTAGTCTTACAAGTCCCTCGTATAGAGAACTTCCTTGGGTCTAAGCCTCTTTTCAAAAGCTCGTTTATCAGAGTTCCTGAAGTCGGGCCTCCCTTGCCACGACAGTGTAATCTTCAGTTCTCCCTTCCTGCCTCCCTTAGGTTGAAAACAGCTTTTCTATTTCTGTCCCCATCTGCAAACAGTTCCACAAGAACATCGTAGGGAAAGGAGGTGCCAACATCAAGAAGGTGAGATATTGCTCCTAACTCAAGTGCTCGTGATGATCACTGCCTGCAGCAAAATCCCACTGGATGCTCTCTCCTGCCCATTGGTGGTGTCCAATATAGCCTGCGAGGGTTTTTCTTCTGACATGGGACACTTCTGAGATGATTTTTTTTTTTTTTTTCCCTTTGTGGCAGATCCGTAAAGAAAGCAACACCAAAATTGATCTCCCAGCAAAGAACAGCAACTCGGAGACAATTGTTATCACAGGCAAGAGGGCAAACTGTGAGGCTGCTCGCCACAGGATAACATCACTTTGGAAGGACCTACAGAAGATGTGCATGTGGCTCAGGAACCGATTGAAGCCATGCTCAAGGAACTGGTGAGCTGGAGTTACTAGTTCCAGTAAGAAACTGGGGGAAGAAGGGGCAACAGAGCAGAGGTGATGAGGTGTTTGTCACATCCATAGGATGTCTTGGCATGCTTAATCGAACTTGCAGGAGACAAATTGTGTGGCCAGGTGGATGACGCCCCTTGGTTATGAAACTCATCCACAACATCCTTGAAAAGTCAGCATTAATTTTTTTGGTGCGGAGAAGGAAGGATTCTCTTGGTTATAGCTGGAGAGGCATAGAAGTCAGTCTTTTCAATGTTTCATGAGCACAATGCTCTCTTCTCAAAGCAGAGGAATGCTTGTGCTCTGCTGAAGAGCAGAAGTGCTTGTAGCTGACCGCTGGTGAGTCAGTGCCAATACTGGCAGTAGGCAGTTACTTAGGGCACGAGACAGAAGCGGTGGCCTGTCCTACCTGGCCCTATATATTCTAATATAAAATAATGTACATACATACATATATAGATAGATATAAAAAATATAATTCTTTTTAGATCCACGGGACGGATTACGCAATAATCAAGGCTGACCACCAATTCCACCGACACCTCATTGGCAAGAAAGCAGCTAAACGGTAAGTGGAGTGCCTTTCTAGTCCTTCCCATGCTCACACTCTTCGTGTTTAGGAGATGGTATCAGGGGCTCTGTAGCTCACCCAGTGTGCTGTCTCCATCACATTTCCTCTGCTTTTCTGGAGTGGTGGTGGTACAAGGAGAGAAATGGGCCGTGAGGCCTTGCGATGGCTTTAACGGGTGAAAGTACCTTGGGAGCCTGAACAGTAGTGGAATTACTTTGATGTGTCCTGGAGGAATTTTTTTTTTTTTTTTTTTCTCCAGACGTTGCTCTGTGCGAATGACATTTTAGCAGCCAGTTGTGGGTGGTGGAAATGTGCTTGGTGAGCTTCTCCCTGTAGAGGAATGAAGGCGGTGGGTTGATTAGCATTGATAACACGCAGCTGTGGCCTTGCCTCAGAGGCAGTGGGTTGATTGACATGGACGACGTGCAGGTGTAGCTGGTTCCCGCTAAGGGGTTAAATAGCCCTGTGGCTTGTGGGAGAGGGTGTCAGCTGGAGGAGGAGCAGTGTGGTCTGGCCTCTGGAGGAAGGTGCTACAGCACCGGCAGTAGAATATGGCCAACGCTAAAGCCTTGTTGCGGTCTGCTAGTTTGATAGCACTGCAAGGTGTCCCCAGCCAAGAGTTTGGGGTAGAAAGGAACGATTATCCTCTGCTCTAAATGTGATACTGTTTGGGGAAGAAACACGCCTGGCTCTGACAAGGGAACAATGGGCTCTGTAGATGCCACGGTATTTACTTGGACAGGCTCTCGTGTGGCACAGGTCTGCTCTCGCTGAACTCCAGGGGGAAGAGGCAATTTCCCCTGGCTCAACCCTACCCCACTGAGCCCTTCCCAGAGGCGGCTTTACTTCTTCAACAGCCTCTGAGCAGTCATAATCAAGGTGCCTTGCTTCCAGGTCTTTGCCTAGCAGACGGCGTCACCACAGTCCTTGCCTCGAAGTGAACAGGATGAAGGATCTGTACAAGGTGTCTGTGCGCATTCCCCCGGACAACGAGAAGAGCAACCCGATCAGAATTGAAGGAGACCCACAGGGGGTCCCACAGGCCAAGAAAGAGCTGCTGGAACTCGCTTCCCGTAGGGTGAGTGGGTAGGACGTGATGTTTGGGAGACTGCAGGGTTTGGGCTCTCGTGTTCCCTTGTAACCTTCTGGTGCGAGTGTGTGCCCCTTGCCCACGGAGCACTTGGATCTCAGGACAAGTGCAAGTTCCTCTTCACAAATGTCTTCCCCTGTTCCCTCGGGTAGCCCTTCTCTGTCAACGCAGAGTGAATTTGGTCTGGAGAAAAGAGGGACAGTGCTGGCAAGTAAACCGTCGGGCAGCAAACCGCTAAGTCAAAGTAGATGGCTCTCCGGCTGAACACTCAGTGTGCCCTCTGTTCCCGTCAGGAAAATCAACACGCTGCGGACCTAATCGTTGAGCAGAAATTCCACCGGACCATCACTGGGCAGAAGGCTGAGCGGGTCTGGGAAATCCGGGAGCAATTCCCAGAGGTAAGGCTTTGTAGGAGAGGAGGAATCCAGAGGGGTTATTTCCTACATGGGTAGTAGGCCTGTCGTCACAGAAGTCGTAACTTTAGTGGCTCTGTAGCGCAAGTGTCTGAGAAGATAGTTCTTTTAGCCAGAGGCCGCTAACACGGTTCCCCTTTTCTGAATGGGAAAAGGGCATGTGTAGGATCCCCCCAACCTTTGCATGTGTCTGACACAAGGGTTCTTGCTTTTGCTTGAGCTAACTATAAATGACCGCTCCTGCAGGTTATCATCAACTTCCCAGACCCTGCACACAAGAGTGACATCGTCCAACTCCGAGGTCCCAAAAACGAGGTGGAGAAGTGCACCGAGTACATGCAAAAGACGGTGGCAGACCTGGTAAGGAGGTCTTCTGCCTGCACTTCCCTCCTACGTGCCTGGATAACCCTGGGGCAAAGCAGAGCTCTACTGGCTTGGGTAGAGCTAAAACACCTCAAGAGGAGGGAGCTGTCGACGCTCTTTTGGCTGAATGGAGGCAGGGGGTAGTACCTGTTATGGGAAGGCTATGGGGGAACGTCCTTGCCTTTGTTTAGTCTTACAAGTCCCTCGTATAGAGAACTTCCTTGGGTCTAAGCCTCTTTTCAAAAGCTCGTTTATCAGAGTTCCTGAAGTCGGGCCTCCCTTGCCACGACAGTGTAATCTTCAGTTCTCCCTTCCAGCCTCCCTTAGGTTGAAAACAGCTTTTCTATTTCTGTCCCCATCTGCAAACAGTTCCACAAGAACATCGTAGGGAAAGGAGGTGCCAACATCAAGAAGGTGAGATATTGCTCCTAACTCAAGTGCTCGTGATGATCACTGCCTGCAGCAAAATCCCACTGGATGCTCTCTCCTGCCCATTGGTGGTGTCCAATATAGCCTGCGAGGGTTTTTCTTCTGACATGGGACACTTCTGAGATGATTTTTTTTTTTTTTTTTCCCTTTGTGGCAGATCCGTAAAGAAAGCAACACCAAAATTGATCTCCCAGCAAAGAACAGCAACTCGGAGACAATTGTTATCACAGGCAAGAGGGCAAACTGTGAGGCTGCTCGCCACAGGATAACATCACTTTGGAAGGACCTACAGAAGATGTGCATGTGGCTCAGGAACCGATTGAAGCCATGCTCAAGGAACTGGTGAGCTGGAGTTACTAGTTCCAGTAAGAAACTGGGGGAAGAAGGGGCAACAGAGCAGAGGTGATGAGGTGTTTGTCACATCCATAGGATGTCTTGGCATGCTTAATCGAACTTGCAGGAGACAAATTGTGTGGCCAGGTGGATGACGCCCCTTGGTTATGAACCTCATCCACAGCATCCTTGAAAAGTCAGCATTAATTTTTTTGGTGCGGAGAAGGAAGGATTCTCTTGGTTATAGCTGGAGAGGCATAGAAGTCAGTCTTTTCAATGTTTCATGAGCACAATGCTCTCTTCTCAAAGCAGAGGAATGCTTGTGCTCTGCTGAAGAGCAGAAGTGCTTGTAGCTGACCGCTGGTGAGTCAGTGCCAATACTGGCAGTAGGCAGTTACTTAGGGCACGAGACAGAAGCGGTGGCCTGTCCTACCTGGCCCTATATATTCTAATATAAAATAATGTACATACATACATATATAGATAGATATAAAAAATATAATTCTTTTTAGATCCACGGGACGGATTACGCAATAATCAAGGCTGACCACCAATTCCACCGACACCTCATTGGCAAGAAAGCAGCTAAACGGTAAGTGGAGTGCCTTTCTAGTCCTTCCCATGCTCACACTCTTCGTGTTTAGGAGATGGTATCAGGGGCTCTGTAGCTCACCCAGTGTGCTGTCTCCATCACATTTCCTCTGCTTTTCTGGAGTGGTGGTGGTACAAGGAGAGAAATGGGCCGTGAGGCCTTGCGATGGCTTTAACGGGTGAAAGTACCTTGGGAGCCTGAACAGTAGTGGAATTACTTTGATGTGTCCTGGAGGAATTTTTTTTTTTTTTTTTTTTCTCCAGACGTTGCTCTGTGCGAATGACATTTTAGCAGCCAGTTGTGGGTGGTGGAAATGTGCTTGGTGAGCTTCTCCCTGTAGAGGAATGAAGGCGGTGGGTTGATTAGCATTGATAACATGCAGCTGTGGCCTTGCCTCAGAGGCAGTGGGTTGATTGACATGGACGACGTGCAGGTGTAGCTGGTTCCCGCTAAGGGGTTAAATAGCCCTGTGGCTTGTGGGAGAGGGTGTCAGCTGGAGGAGGAGCAGTGTGGTCTGGCCTCTGGAGGAAGGTGCTACAGCACCGGCAGTAGAATATGGCCAACGCTAAAGCCTTGTTGCGGTCTGCTAGTTTGATAGCACTGCAAGGTGTCCCCAGCCAAGAGTTTGGGGTAGAAAGGAACGATTATCCTCTGCTCTAAATGTGATACTGTTTGGGGAAGAAACACGCCTGGCTCTGACAAGGGAACAATGGGCTCTGTAGATGCCACGGTATTTACTTGGACAGGCTCTCGTGTGGCACAGGTCTGCTCTCGCTGAACTCCAGGGGGAAGAGGCAATTTCCCCTGGCTCAACCCTACCCCACTGAGCCCTTCCCAGAGGCGGCTTTACTTCTTCAACAGCCTCTGAGCAGTCATAATCAAGGTGCCTTGCTTCCAGGTCTTTGCCTAGCAGACGGCGTCACCACAGTCCTTGCCTCGAAGTGAACAGGATGAAGGATCTGTACAAGGTGTCTGTGCGCATTCCCCCGGACAACGAGAAGAGCAACCCGATCAGAATTGAAGGAGACCCACAGGGGGTCCCACAGGCCAAGAAAGAGCTGCTGGAACTCGCTTCCCGTAGGGTGAGTGGGTAGGACGTGATGTTTGGGAGACTGCAGGGTTTGGGCTCTCGTGTTCCCTTGTAACCTTCTGGTGCGAGTGTGTGCCCCTTGCCCACGGAGCACTTGGATCTCAGGACAAGTGCAAGTTCCTCTTCACAAATGTCTTCCCCTGTTCCCTCGGGTAGCCCTTCTCTGTCAACGCAGAGTGAATTTGGTCTGGAGAAAAGAGGGACAGTGCTGGCAAGTAAACCGTCGGGCAGCAAACCGCTAAGTCAAAGTAGATGGCTCTCCGGCTGAACACTCAGTGTGCCCTCTGTTCCCGTCAGGAAAATGAACACGCTGCGGACCTAATCGTTGAGCAGAAATTCCACCGGACCATCACTGGGCAGAAGGCTGAGCGGGTCTGGGAAATCCGGGAGCAATTCCCAGAGGTAAGGCTTTGTAGGAGAGGAGGAATCCAGAGGGGTTCTTTCCTACATGGGTAGTAGGCCTGTCGTCACAGAAGTCGTAACTTTAGTGGCTCTGTAGCGCAAGTGTCTGAGAAGATAGTTCTTTTAGCCAGAGGCCGCTAACACAGTTCCCCTTTTCTGAATGGGAAAAGGGCATGTGTAGGATCCCCCCAACCTTTGCATGTGTCTGACACAAGGGTTCTTGCTTTTGCTTGAGCTAACTATAAATGACCGCTCCTGCAGGTTATCATCAACTTCCCAGACCCTGCACACAAGAGTGACATCGTCCAACTCCGAGGTCCCAAAAACGAGGTGGAGAAGTGCACCGAGTACATGCAAAAGACGGTGGCAGACCTGGTAAGGAGGTCTTCTGCCTGCACTTCCCTCCTACGTGCCTGGATAACCCTGGGGCAAAGCAGAGCTCTACTGGCTTGGGTAGAGCTAAAACACCTCAAGAGGAGGGAGCTGTCGACGCTGTTTTGGCTGAATGGAGGCAGGGGGTAGTACCTGTTATGGGAAGGCTATAGGGGAACGTCCTTGCCTTTGTTTAGTCTTACAAGTCCCTCGTATAGAGAACTTCCTTGGGTCTAAGCCTCTTTTCAAAAGCTCGTTTATCAGAGTTCCTGAAGTCGGGCCTCCCTTGCCACGACAGTGTAATCTTCAGTTCTCCCTTCCTTTCTCCCTTAGGTTGAAAACAGCTTTTCTATTTCTGTCCCCATCTGCAAACAGTTCCACAAGAACATCGTAGGGAAAGGAGGTGCCAACATCAAGAAGGTGAGATATTGCTCCTAACTCAAGTGCTCGTGATGATCACTGCCTGCAGCAAAATCCCACTGGATGCTCTCTCCTGCCCATTGGTGGTGTCCAATATAGCCTGCGAGGGTTTTTCTTCTGACATGGGACACTTCTGAGATGATTTTTTTTTTTTTTTCCCTTTGTGGCAGATCCGTAAAGAAAGCAACACCAAAATTGATCTCCCAGCAAAGAACAGCAACTCGGAGACAATTGTTATCACAGGCAAGAGGGCAAACTGTGAGGCTGCTCGCCACAGGATAACATCACTTTGGAAGGACCTACAGAAGATGTGCATGTGGCTCAGGAACCGATTGAAGCCATGCTCAAGGAACTGGTGAGCTGGAGTTACTAGTTCCAGTAAGAAACTGGGGGAAGAAGGGGCAACAGAGCAGAGGTGATGAGGTGTTTGTCACATCCATAGGATGTCTTGGCATGCTTAATCGAACTTGCAGGAGACAAATTGTGTGGCCAGGTGGATGACGCCCCTTGGTTATGAACCTCATCCACAGCATCCTTGAAAAGTCAGCATTAATTTTTTTGGTGCGGAGAAGGAAGGATTCTCTTGGTTATAGCTGGAGAGGCATAGAAGTCAGTCTTTTCAATGTTTCATGAGCACAATGCTCTCTTCTCAAAGCAGAGGAATGCTTGTGCTCTGCTGAAGAGCAGAAGTGCTTGTAGCTGACCGCTGGTGAGTCAGTGCCAATACTGGCAGTAGGCAGTTACTTAGGGCACGAGACAGAAGCGGTGGCCTGTCCTACCTGGCCCTATATATTCTAATATAAAATAATGTACATACATACATATATAGATAGATATAAAAAATATAATTCTTTTTAGATCCACGGGACGGATTACGCAATAATCAAGGCTGACCACCAATTCCACCGACACCTCATTGGCAAGAAAGCAGCTAAACGGTAAGTGGAGTGCCTTTCTAGTCCTTCCCATGCTCACACTCTTCGTGTTTAGGAGATGGTATCAGGGGCTCTGTAGCTCACCCAGTGTGCTGTCTCCATCACATTTCCTCTGCTTTTCTGGAGTGGTGGTGGTACAAGGAGAGAAATGGGCCGTGAGGCCTTGCGATGGCTTTAACGGGTGAAAGTACCTTGGGAGCCTGAACAGTAGTGGAATTACTTTGATGTGTCCTGGAGGAATTTTTTTTTTTTTTTTTTTCTCCAGACGTTGCTCTGTGCGAATGACATTTTAGCAGCCAGTTGTGGGTGGTGGAAATGTGCTTGGTGAGCTTCTCCCTGTAGAGGAATGAAGGCGGTGGGTTGATTAGCATTGATAACACGCAGCTGTGGCCTTGCCTCAGAGGCAGTGGGTTGATTGACATGGACGACGTGCAGGTGTAGCTGGTTCCCGCTAAGGGGTTAAATAGCCCTGTGGCTTGTGGGAGAGGGTGTCAGCTGGAGGAGGAGCAGTGTGGTCTGGCCTCTGGAGGAAGGTGCTACAGCACCGGCAGTAGAATATGGCCAACGCTAAAGCCTTGTTGCGGTCTGCTAGTTTGATAGCACTGCAAGGTGTCCCCAGCCAAGAGTTTGGGGTAGAAAGGAACGATTATCCTCTGCTCTAAATGTGATACTGTTTGGGGAAGAAACACGCCTGGCTCTGACAAGGGAACAATGGGCTCTGTAGATGCCACGGTATTTACTTGGACAGGCTCTCGTGTGGCACAGGTCTGCTCTCGCTGAACTCCAGGGGGAAGAGGCAATTTCCCCTGGCTCAACCCTACCCCACTGAGCCCTTCCCAGAGGCGGCTTTACTTCTTCAACAGCCTCTGAGCAGTCATAATCAAGGTGCCTTGCTTCCAGGTCTTTGCCTAGCAGACGGCGTCACCACAGTCCTTGCCTCGAAGTGAACAGGATGAAGGATCTGTACAAGGTGTCTGTGCGCATTCCCCCGGACAACGAGAAGAGCAACCCGATCAGAATTGAAGGAGACCCACAGGGGGTCCCACAGGCCAAGAAAGAGCTGCTGGAACTCGCTTCCCGTAGGGTGAGTGGGTAGGACGTGATGTTTGGGAGACTGCAGGGTTTGGGCTCTCGTGTTCCCTTGTAACCTTCTGGTGCGAGTGTGTGCCCCTTGCCCACGGAGCACTTGGATCTCAGGACAAGTGCAAGTTCCTCTTCACAAATGTCTTCCCCTGTTCCCTCGGGTAGCCCTTCTCTGTCAACGCAGAGTGAATTTGGTCTGGAGAAAAGAGGGACAGTGCTGGCAAGTAAACCGTCGGGCAGCAAACCGCTAAGTCAAAGTAGATGGCTCTCCGGCTGAACACTCAGTGTGCCCTCTGTTCCCGTCAGGAAAATGAACACGCTGCGGACCTAATCGTTGAGCAGAAATTCCACCGGACCATCACTGGGCAGAAGGCTGAGCGGGTCTGGGAAATCCGGGAGCAATTCCCAGAGGTAAGGCTTTGTAGGAGAGGAGGAATCCAGAGGGGTTCTTTCCTACATGGGTAGTAGGCCTGTCGTCACAGAAGTCGTAACTTTAGTGGCTCTGTAGCGCAAGTGTCTGAGAAGATAGTTCTTTTAGCCAGAGGCCGCTAACACGGTTCCCCTTTTCTGAATGGGAAAAGGGCATGTGTAGGATCCCCCCAACCTTTGCATGTGTCTGACACAAGGGTTCTTGCTTTTGCTTGAGCTAACTATAAATGACCGCTCCTGCAGGTTATCATCAACTTCCCAGACCCTGCACACAAGAGTGACATCGTCCAACTCCGAGGTCCCAAAAACGAGGTGGAGAAGTGCACCGAGTACATGCAAAAGACGGTGGCAGACCTGGTAAGGAGGTCTTCTGCCTGCACTTCCCTCCTACGTGCCTGGATAACCCTGGGGCAAAGCAGAGCTCTACTGGCTTGGGTAGAGCTAAAACACCTCAAGAGGAGGGAGCTGTCGACGCTGTTTTGGCTGAATGGAGGCAGGGGGTAGTACCTGTTATGGGAAGGCTATAGGGGAACGTCCTTGCCTTTGTTTAGTCTTACAAGTCCCTCGTATAGAGAACTTCCTTGGGTCTAAGCCTCTTTTCAAAAGCTCGTTTATCAGAGTTCCTGAAGTCGGGCCTCCCTTGCCACGACAGTGTAATCTTCAGTTCTCCCTTCCAGCCTCCCTTAGGTTGAAAACAGCTTTTCTATTTCTGTCCCCATCTGCAAACAGTTCCACAAGAACATCGTAGGGAAAGGAGGTGCCAACATCAAGAAGGTGAGATATTGCTCCTAACTCAAGTGCTCGTGATGATCACTGCCTGCAGCAAAATCCCACTGGATGCTCTCTCCTGCCCATTGGTGGTGTCCAATATAGCCTGCGAGGGTTTTTCTTCTGACATGGGACACTTCTGAGATGATTTTTTTTTTTTTTTTTCCCTTTGTGGCAGATCCGTAAAGAAAGCAACACCAAAATTGATCTCCCAGCAAAGAACAGCAACTCGGAGACAATTGTTATCACAGGCAAGAGGGCAAACTGTGAGGCTGCTCGCCACAGGATAACATCACTTTGGAAGGACCTACAGAAGATGTGCATGTGGCTCAGGAACCGATTGAAGCCATGCTCAAGGAACTGGTGAGCTGGAGTTACTAGTTCCAGTAAGAAACTGGGGGAAGAAGGGGCAACAGAGCAGAGGTGATGAGGTGTTTGTCACATCCATAGGATGTCTTGGCATGCTTAATCGAACTTGCAGGAGACAAATTGTGTGGCCAGGTGGATGACGCCCCTTGGTTATGAACCTCATCCATAGCATCCTTGAAAAGTCAGCATTAATTTTTTTGGTGCGGAGAAGGAAGGATTCTCTTGGTTATAGCTGGAGAGGCATAGAAGTCAGTCTTTTCAATGTTTCATGAGCACAATGCTCTCTTCTCAAAGCAGAGGAATGCTTGTGCTCTGCTGAAGAGCAGAAGTGCTTGTAGCTGACCGCTGGTGAGTCAGTGCCAATACTGGCAGTAGGCAGTTACTTAGGGCACGAGACAGAAGCGGTGGCCTGTCCTACCTGGCCCTATATATTCTAATATAAAATAATGTACATACATACATATATAGATAGATATAAAAAATATAATTCTTTTTAGATCCACGGGACGGATTACGCAATAATCAAGGCTGACCACCAATTCCACCGACACCTCATTGGCAAGAAAGCAGCTAAACGGTAAGTGGAGTGCCTTTCTAGTCCTTCCCATGCTCACACTCTTCGTGTTTAGGAGATGGTATCAGGGGCTCTGTAGCTCACCCAGTGTGCTGTCTCCATCACATTTCCTCTGCTTTTCTGGAGTGGTGGTGGTACAAGGAGAGAAATGGGCCGTGAGGCCTTGCGATGGCTTTAACGGGTGAAAGTACCTTGGGAGCCTGAACAGTAGTGGAATTACTTTGATGTGTCCTGGAGGAATTTTTTTTTTTTTTTTTCTCCAGACGTTGCTCTGTGCGAATGACATTTTAGCAGCCAGTTGTGGGTGGTGGAAATGTGCTTGGTGAGCTTCTCCCTGTAGAGGAATGAAGGCGGTGGGTTGATTAGCATTGATAACACGCAGCTGTGGCCTTGCCTCAGAGGCAGTGGGTTGATTGACATGGACGATGTGCAGGTGTAGCTGGTTCCCGCTAAGGGGTTAAATAGCCCTGTGGCTTGTGGGAGAGGGTGTCAGCTGGAGGAGGAGCAGTGTGGTCTGGCCTCTGGAAGAAGGTGCTACAGCACCGGCAGTAGAATATGGCCAACGCTAAAGCCTTGTTGCGGTCTGCTAGTTTGATAGCACTGCAAGGTGTCCCCAGCCAAGAGTTTGGGGTAGAAAGGAACGATTATCCTCTGCTCTAAATGTGATACTGTTTGGGGAAGAAACACGCCTGGCTCTGACAAGGGAACAATGGGCTCTGTAGATGCCACGGTATTTACTTGGACAGGCTCTCGTGTGGCACAGGTCTGCTCTCGCTGAACTCCAGGGGGAAGAGGCAATTTCCCCTGGCTCAACCCTACCCCACTGAGCCCTTCCCAGAGGCGGCTTTACTTCTTCAACAGCCTCTGAGCAGCGATAATCAAGGTGCCTTGCTTCCAGGTCTTTGCCTAGCAGACGGCGTCACCACAGTCCTTGCCTCAAAGTGAACAGGATGAAGGATCTGTACAAGGTGTCTGTGCGCATTCCCCCGGACAACGAGAAGAGCAACCCGATCAGAATTGAAGGAGACCCACAGGGGGTCCCACAGGCCAAGAAAGAGCTGCTGGAACTCGCTTCCCGTAGGGTGAGTGGGTAGGACGTGATGTTTGGGAGACTGCAGGGTTTGGGCTCTCGTGTTCCCTTGTAACCTTCTGGTGCGAGTGTGTGCCCCTTGCCCACGGAGCACTTGGATCTCAGGACAAGTGCAAGTTCCTCTTCACAAATGTCTTCCCCTGTTCCCTCGGGTAGCCCTTCTCTGTCAACGCAGAGTGAATTTGGTCTGGAGAAAAGAGGGACAGTGCTGGCAAGTAAACCGTCGGGCAGCAAACCGCTAAGTCAAAGTAGATGGCTCTCCGGCTGAACACTCAGTGTGCCCTCTGTTCCCGTCAGGAAAATGAACACGCTGCGGACCTAATCGTTGAGCAGAAATTCCACCGGACCATCACTGGGCAGAAGGCTGAGCGGGTCTGGGAAATCCGGGAGCAATTCCCAGAGGTAAGGCTTTGTAGGAGAGGAGGAATCCAGAGGGGTTATTTCCTACATGGGTAGTAGGCCTGTCGTCACAGAAGTCGTAACTTTAGTGGCTCTGTAGCGCAAGTGTCTGAGAAGATAGTTCTTTTAGCCAGAGGCCGCTAACACGGTTCCCCTGTTCTGAATGGGAAAAGGGCATGTGTAGGATCCCCCCAACCTTTGCATGTGTCTGACACAAGGGTTCTTGCTTTTGCTTGAGCTAACTATAAATGACCGCTCCTGCAGGTTATCATCAACTTCCCAGACCCTGCACACAAGAGTGACATCGTCCAACTCCGAGGTCCCAAAAACGAGGTGGAGAAGTGCACCGAGTACATGCAAAAGACGGTGGCAGACCTGGTAAGGAGGTCTTCTGCCTGCACTTCCCTCCTACGTGCCTGGATAACCCTGGGGCAAAGCAGAGCTCTACTGGCTTGGGTAGAGCTAAAACACCTCAAGAGGAGGGAGCTGTCGACGCTGTTTTGGCTGAATGGAGGCAGGGGGTAGTACCTGTTATGGGAAGGCTATAGGGGAACGTCCTTGCCTTTGTTTAGTCTTACAAGTCCCTCGTATAGAGAACTTCCTTGGGTCTAAGCCTCTTTTCAAAAGCTCGTTTATCAGAGTTCCTGAAGTCGGGCCTCCCTTGCCACGACAGTGTAATCTTCAGTTCTCCCTTCCTGCCTCCCTTAGGTTGAAAACAGCTTTTCTATTTCTGTCCCCATCTGCAAACAGTTCCACAAGAACATCGTAGGGAAAGGAGGTGCCAACATCAAGAAGGTGAGATATTGCTCCTAACTCAAGTGCTCGTGATGATCACTGCCTGCAGCAAAATCCCACTGGATGCTCTCTCCTGCCCATTGGTGGTGTCCAATATAGCCTGCGAGGGTTTTTCTTCTGACATGGGACACTTCTGAGATGATTTTTTTTTTTTTTTCCCCTTTGTGGCAGATCCGTAAAGAAAGCAACACCAAAATTGATCTCCCAGCAAAGAACAGCAACTCGGAGACAATTGTTATCACAGGCAAGAGGGCAAACTGTGAGGCTGCTCGCCACAGGATAACATCACTTTGGAAGGACCTACAGAAGATGTGCATGTGGCTCAGGAACCGATTGAAGCCATGCTCAAGGAACTGGTGAGCTGGAGTTACTAGTTCCAGTAAGAAACTGGGGGAAGAAGGGGCAACAGAGCAGAGGTGATGAGGTGTTTGTCACATCCATAGGATGTCTTGGCATGCTTAATCGAACTTGCAGGAGACAAATTGTGTGGCCAGGTGGATGACGCCCCTTGGTTATGAAACTCATCCACAACATCCTTGAAAAGTCAGCATTAATTTTTTTGGTGCGGAGAAGGAAGGATTCTCTTGGTTATAGCTGGAGAGGCATAGAAGTCAGTCTTTTCAATGTTTCATGAGCACAATGCTCTCTTCTCAAAGCAGAGGAATGCTTGTGCTCTGCTGAAGAGCAGAAGTGCTTGTAGCTGACCGCTGGTGAGTCAGTGCCAATACTGGCAGTAGGCAGTTACTTAGGGCACGAGACAGAAGCGGTGGCCTGTCCTACCTGGCCCTATATATTCTAATATAAAATAATGTACATACATACATATATAGATAGATATAAAAAATATAATTCTTTTTAGATCCACGGGACGGATTACGCAATAATCAAGGCTGACCACCAATTCCACCGACACCTCATTGGCAAGAAAGCAGCTAAACGGTAAGTGGAGTGCCTTTCTAGTCCTTCCCATGCTCACACTCTTCGTGTTTAGGAGATGGTATCAGGGGCTCTGTAGCTCACCCAGTGTGCTGTCTCCATCACATTTCCTCTGCTTTTCTGGAGTGGTGGTGGTACAAGGAGAGAAATGGGCCGTGAGGCCTTGTGATGGCTTTAACGGGTGAAAGTACCTTGGGAGCCTGAACAGTAGTGGAATTACTTTGATGTGTCCTGGAGGAATTTTTTTTTTTTTTTTTCTCCAGACGTTGCTCTGTGCGAATGACATTTTAGCAGCCAGTTGTGGGTGGTGGAAATGTGCTTGGTGAGCTTCTCCCTGTAGAGGAATGAAGGCGGTGGGTTGATTAGCATTGATAACACGCAGCTGTGGCCTTGCCTCAGAGGCAGTGGGTTGATTGACATGGACGATGTGCAGGTGTAGCTGGTTCCCGCTAAGGGGTTAAATAGCCCTGTGGCTTGTGGGAGAGGGTGTCAGCTGGAGGAGGAGCAGTGTGGTCTGGCCTCTGGAGGAAGGTGCTACAGCACCGGCAGTAGAATATGGCCAACGCTAAAGCCTTGTTGCGGTCTGCTAGTTTGATAGCACTGCAAGGTGTCCCCAGCCAAGAGTTTGGGGTAGAAAGGAACGATTATCCTCTGCTCTAAATGTGATACTGTTTGGGGAAGAAACACGCCTGGCTCTGACAAGGGAACAATGGGCTCTGTAGATGCCACGGTATTTACTTGGACAGGCTCTCGTGTGGCACAGGTCTGCTCTCGCTGAACTCCAGGGGGAAGAGGCAATTTCCCCTGGCTCAACCCTACCCCACTGAGCCCTTCACAGAGGCGGCTTTACTTCTTCAACAGCCTCTGAGCAGTGATAATCAAGGTGCCTTGCTTCCAGGTCTTTGCCTAGCAGACGGCGTCACCACAGTCCTTGCCTCGAAGTGAACAGGATGAAGGATCTGTACAAGGTGTCTGTGCGCATTCCCCCGGACAACGAGAAGAGCAACCCGATCAGAATTGAAGGAGACCCACAGGGGGTCCCACAGGCCAAGAAAGAGCTGCTGGAACTCGCTTCCCGTAGGGTGAGTGGGTAGGACGTGATGTTTGGGAGACTGCAGGGTTTGGGCTCTCGTGTTCCCTTGTAACCTTCTGGTGCGAGTGTGTGCCCCTTGCCCACGGAGCACTTGGATCTCAGGACAAGTGCAAGTTCCTCTTCACAAATGTCTTCCCCTGTTCCCTCGGGTAGCCCTTCTCTGTCAACGCAGAGTGAATTTGGTCTGGAGAAAAGAGGGACAGTGCTGGCAAGTAAACCGTCGGGCAGCAAACCGCTAAGTCAAAGTAGATGGCTCTCCGGCTGAACACTCAGTGTGCCCTCTGTTCCCGTCAGGAAAATGAACACGCTGCGGACCTAATCGTTGAGCAGAAATTCCACCGGACCATCACTGGGCAGAAGGCTGAGCGGGTCTGGGAAATCCGGGAGCAATTCCCAGAGGTAAGGCTTTGTAGGAGAGGAGGAATCCAGAGGGGTTCTTTCCTACATGGGTAGTAGGCCTGTCGTCACAGAAGTCGTAACTTTAGTGGCTCTGTAGCGCAAGTGTCTGAGAAGATAGTTCTTTTAGCCAGAGGCCGCTAACACGGTTCCCCTTTTCTGAATGGGAAAAGGGCATGTGTAGGATCCCCCCAACCTTTGCATGTGTCTGACACAAGGGTTCTTGCTTTTGCTTGAGCTAACTATAAATGACCGCTCCTGCAGGTTATCATCAACTTCCCAGACCCTGCACACAAGAGTGACATCGTCCAACTCCGAGGTCCCAAAAACGAGGTGGAGAAGTGCACCGAGTACATGCAAAAGACGGTGGCAGACCTGGTAAGGAGGTCTTCTGCCTGCACTTCCCTCCTACGTGCCTGGATAACCCTGGGGCAAAGCAGAGCTCTACTGGCTTGGGTAGAGCTAAAACACCTCAAGAGGAGGGAGCTGTCGACGCTGTTTTGGCTGAATGGAGGCAGGGGGTAGTACCTGTTATGGGAAGGCTATAGGGGAACGTCCTTGCCTTTGTTTAGTCTTACAAGTCCCTCGTATAGAGAACTTCCTTGGGTCTAAGCCTCTTTTCAAAAGCTCGTTTATCAGAGTTCCTGAAGTCGAGCCTCCCTTGCCACGACAGTGTAATCTTCAGTTCTCCCTTCCTTTCTCCCTTAGGTTGAAAACAGCTTTTCTATTTCTGTCCCCATCTGCAAACAGTTCCACAAGAACATCGTAGGGAAAGGAGGTGCCAACATCAAGAAGGTGAGATATTGCTCCTAACTCAAGTGCTCGTGATGATCACTGCCTGCAGCAAAATCCCACTGGATGCTCTCTCCTGCCCATTGGTGGTGTCCAATATAGCCTGCGAGGGTTTTTCTTCTGACATGGGACACTTCTGAGATGATTTTTTTTTTTTTTTCCCTTTGTGGCAGATCCGTAAAGAAAGCAACACCAAAATTGATCTCCCAGCAAAGAACAGCAACTCGGAGACAATTGTTATCACAGGCAAGAGGGCAAACTGTGAGGCTGCTCGCCACAGGATAACATCACTTTGGAAGGACCTACAGAAGATGTGCATGTGGCTCAGGAACCGATTGAAGCCATGCTCAAGGAACTGGTGAGCTGGAGTTACTAGTTCCAGTAAGAAACTGGGGGAAGAAGGGGCAACAGAGCAGAGGTGATGAGGTGTTTGTCACATCCATAGGATGTCTTGGCATGCTTAATCGAACTTGCAGGAGACAAATTGTGTGGCCAGGTGGATGACGCCCCTTGGTTATGAACCTCATCCATAGCATCCTTGAAAAGTCAGCATTAATTTTTTTGGTGCGGAGAAGGAAGGATTCTCTTGGTTATAGCTGGAGAGGCATAGAAGTCAGTCTTTTCAATGTTTCATGAGCACAATGCTCTCTTCTCAAAGCAGAGGAATGCTTGTGCTCTGCTGAAGAGCAGAAGTGCTTGTAGCTGACCGCTGGT
Organism: Falco peregrinus; assembly: GCF_023634155.1. Classification (NCBI taxonomy): domain Eukaryota; kingdom Metazoa; phylum Chordata; class Aves; order Falconiformes; family Falconidae; genus Falco; species Falco peregrinus. Next base: position 425,083 of record NC_073742.1, on the reverse strand, counting down.
GAGTCAGTGCCAATACTGGCAGTAGGCAGTTACTTAGGGCACGAGACAGAAGCGGTGGCCTGTCCTACCTGGCCCTATATATTCTAATATAAAATAATGTACATACATACATATATAGATAGATATAAAAAATATAATTCTTTTTAGATCCACGGGACGGATTACGCAATAATCAAGGCTGACCACCAATTCCACCGACACCTCATTGGCAAGAAAGCAGCTAAACGGTAAGTGGAGTGCCTTTCTAGTCCTTCCCATGCTCACACTCTTCGTGTTTAGGAGATGGTATCAGGGGCTCTGTAGCTCACCCAGTGTGCTGTCTCCATCACATTTCCTCTGCTTTTCTGGAGTGGTGGTGGTACAAGGAGAGAAATGGGCCGTGAGGCCTTGCGATGGCTTTAACGGGTGAAAGTACCTTGGGAGCCTGAACAGTAGTGGAATTACTTTGATGTGTCCTGGAGGAATTTTTTTTTTTTTTTTTCTCCAGACGTTGCTCTGTGCGAATGACATTTTAGCAGCCAGTTGTGGGTGGTGGAAATGTGCTTGGTGAGCTTCTCCCTGTAGAGGAATGAAGGCGGTGGGTTGATTAGCATTGATAACACGCAGCTGTGGCCTTGCCTCAGAGGCAGTGGGTTGATTGACATGGACGACGTGCAGGTGTAGCTGGTTCCCGCTAAGGGGTTAAATAGCCCTGTGGCTTGTGGGAGAGGGTGTCAGCTGGAGGAGGAGCAGTGTGGTCTGGCCTCTGGAGGAAGGTGCTACAGCACCGGCAGTAGAATATGGCCAACGCTAAAGCCTTGTTGCGGTCTGCTAGTTTGATAGCACTGCAACGTGTCCCCAGCCAAGAGTTTGGGGTAGAAAGGAACGATTATCCTCTGCTCTAAATGTGATACTGTTTGGGGAAGAAACACGCCTGGCTCTGACAAGGGAACAATGGGCTCTGTAGATGCCACGGTATTTACTTGGACAGGCTCTCGTGTGGCACAGGTCTGCTCTCGCTGAACTCCAGGGGGAAGAGGCAATTTCCCCTGGCTCAACCCTACCCCACTGAGCCCTTCACAGAGGCGGCTTTACTTCTTCAACAGCCTCTGAGCAGTGATAATCAAGGTGCCTTGCTTCCAGGTCTTTGCCTAGCAGACGGCGTCACCACAGTCCTTGCCTCGAAGTGAACAGGATGAAGGATCTGTACAAGGTGTCTGTGCGCATTCCCCCGGACAACGAGAAGAGCAACCCGATCAGAATTGAAGGAGACCCACAGGGGGTCCCACAGGCCAAGAAAGAGCTGCTGGAACTCGCTTCCCGTAGGGTGAGTGGGTAGGACGTGATGTTTGGGAGACTGCAGGGTTTGGGCTCTCGTGTTCCCTTGTAACCTTCTGGTGCGAGTGTGTGCCCCTTGCCCACGGAGCACTTGGATCTCAGGACAAGTGCAAGTTCCTCTTCACAAATGTCTTCCCCTGTTCCCTCGGGTAGCCCTTCTCTGTCAACGCAGAGTGAATTTGGTCTGGAGAAAAGAGGGACAGTGCTGGCAAGTAAACCGTCGGGCAGCAAACCGCTAAGTCAAAGTAGATGGCTCTCCGGCTGAACACTCAGTGTGCCCTCTGTTCCCGTCAGGAAAATGAACACGCTGCGGACCTAATCGTTGAGCAGAAATTCCACCGGACCATCACTGGGCAGAAGGCTGAGCGGGTCTGGGAAATCCGGGAGCAATTCCCAGAGGTAAGGCTTTGTAGGAGAGGAGGAATCCAGAGGGGTTCTTTCCTACATGGGTAGTAGGCCTGTCGTCACAGAAGTCGTAACTTTAGTGGCTCTGTAGCGCAAGTGTCTGAGAAGATAGTTCTTTTAGCCAGAGGCCGCTAACACGGTTCCCCTTTTCTGAATGGGAAAAGGGCATGTGTAGGATCCCCCCAACCTTTGCATGTGTCTGACACAAGGGTTCTTGCTTTTGCTTGAGCTAACTATAAATGACCGCTCCTGCAGGTTATCATCAACTTCCCAGACCCTGCACACAAGAGTGACATCGTCCAACTCCGAGGTCCCAAAAACGAGGTGGAGAAGTGCACCGAGTACATGCAAAAGACGGTGGCAGACCTGGTAAGGAGGTCTTCTGCCTGCACTTCCCTCCTACGTGCCTGGATAACCCTGGGGCAAAGCAGAGCTCTACTGGCTTGGGTAGAGCTAAAACACCTCAAGAGGAGGGAGCTGTCGACGCTCTTTTGGCTGAATGGAGGCAGGGGGTAGTACCTGTTATGGGAAGGCTATAGGGGAACGTCCTTGCCTTTGTTTAGTCTTACAAGTCCCTCGTATAGAGAACTTCCTTGGGTCTAAGCCTCTTTTCAAAAGCTCGTTTATCAGAGTTCCTGAAGTCGGGCCTCCCTTGCCACGACAGTGTAATCTTCAGTTCTCCCTTCCTTTCTCCCTTAGGTTGAAAACAGCTTTTCTATTTCTGTCCCCATCTGCAAACAGTTCCACAAGAACATCGTAGGGAAAGGAGGTGCCAACATCAAGAAGGTGAGATATTGCTCCTAACTCAAGTGCTCGTGATGATCACTGCCTGCAGCAAAATCCCACTGGATGCTCTCTCCTGCCCATTGGTGGTGTCCAATATAGCCTGCGAGGGTTTTTCTTCTGACATGGGACACTTCTGAGATGATTTTTTTTTTTTTTTTTCCCTTTGTGGCAGATCCGTAAAGAAAGCAACACCAAAATTGATCTCCCAGCAAAGAACAGCAACTCGGAGACAATTGTTATCACAGGCAAGAGGGCAAACTGTGAGGCTGCTCGCCACAGGATAACATCACTTTGGAAGGACCTACAGAAGATGTGCATGTGGCTCAGGAACCGATTGAAGCCATGCTCAAGGAACTGGTGAGCTGGAGTTACTAGTTCCAGTAAGAAACTGGGGGAAGAAGGGGCAACAGAGCAGAGGTGATGAGGTGTTTGTCACATCCATAGGATGTCTTGGCATGCTTAATCGAACTTGCAGGAGACAAATTGTGTGGCCAGGTGGATGACGCCCCTTGGTTATGAACCTCATCCATAGCATCCTTGAAAAGTCAGCATTAATTTTTTTGGTGCGGAGAAGGAAGGATTCTCTTGGTTATAGCTGGAGAGGCATAGAAGTCAGTCTTTTCAATGTTTCATGAGCACAATGCTCTCTTCTCAAAGCAGAGGAATGCTTGTGCTCTGCTGAAGAGCAGAAGTGCTTGTAGCTGACCGCTGGTGAGTCAGTGCCAATACTGGCAGTAGGCAGTTACTTAGGGCACGAGACAGAAGCGGTGGCCTGTCCTACCTGGCCCTATATATTCTAATATAAAATAATGTACATACATACATATATAGATAGATATAAAAAATATAATTCTTTTTAGATCCACGGGACGGATTACGCAATAATCAAGGCTGACCACCAATTCCACCGACACCTCATTGGCAAGAAAGCAGCTAAACGGTAAGTGGAGTGCCTTTCTAGTCCTTCCCATGCTCACACTCTTCGTGTTTAGGAGATGGTATCAGGGGCTCTGTAGCTCACCCAGTGTGCTGTCTCCATCACATTTCCTCTGCTTTTCTGGAGTGGTGGTGGTACAAGGAGAGAAATGGGCCGTGAGGCCTTGCGATGGCTTTAACGGGTGAAAGTACCTTGGGAGCCTGAACAGTAGTGGAATTACTTTGATGTGTCCTGGAGGAATTTTTTTTTTTTTTTTCTCCAGACGTTGCTCTGTGCGAATGACATTTTAGCAGCCAGTTGTGGGTGGTGGAAATGTGCTTGGTGAGCTTCTCCCTGTAGAGGAATGAAGGCGGTGGGTTGATTAGCATTGATAACATGCAGCTGTGGCCTTGCCTCAGAGGCAGTGGGTTGATTGACATGGACGACGTGCAGGTGTAGCTGGTTCCCGCTAAGGGGTTAAATAGCCCTGTGGCTTGTGGGAGAGGGTGTCAGCTGGAGGAGGAGCAGTGTGGTCTGGCCTCTGGAGGAAGGTGCTACAGCACCGGCAGTAGAATATGGCCAACGCTAAAGCCTTGTTGCGGTCTGCTAGTTTGATAGCACTGCAACGTGTCCCCAGCCAAGAGTTTGGGGTAGAAAGGAACGATTATCCTCTGCTCTAAATGTGATACTGTTTGGGGAAGAAACACGCCTGGCTCTGACAAGGGAACAATGGGCTCTGTAGATGCCACGGTATTTACTTGGACAGGCTCTCGTGTGGCACAGGTCTGCTCTCGCTGAACTCCAGGGGGAAGAGGCAATTTCCCCTGGCTCAACCCTACCCCACTGAGCCCTTCCCAGAGGCGGCTTTACTTCTTCAACAGCCTCTGAGCAGTGATAATCAAGGTGCCTTGCTTCCAGGTCTTTGCCTAGCAGACGGCGTCACCACAGTCCTTGCCTCGAAGTTAACAGGATGGAGGATCTGTACAAGGTGTCTGTGCGCATTCCCCCGGACAACGAGAAGAGCAACCCGATCAGAATTGAAGGAGACCCACAGGGGGTCCCACAGGCCAAGAAAGAGCTGCTGGAACTCGCTTCCCGTAGGGTGAGTGGGTAGGACGTGATGTTTGGGAGACTGCAGGGTTTGGGCTCTCGTGTTCCCTTGTAACCTTCTGGTGCGAGTGTGTGCCCCTTGCCCACGGAGCACTTGGATCTCATGACAAGTGCAAGTTCCTCTTCACAAATGTCTTCCCCTGTTCCCTCGGGTAGCCCTTCTCTGTCAACGCAGAGTGAATTTGGTCTGGAGAAAAGAGGGACAGTGCTGGCAAGTAAACCGTCGGGCAGCAAACCGCTAAGTCAAAGTAGATGGCTCTCCGGCTGAACACTCAGTGTGCCCTCTGTTCCCGTCAGGAAAATGAACACGCTGCGGACCTAATCGTTGAGCAGAAATTCCACCGGACCATCACTGGGCAGAAGGCTGAGCGGGTCTGGGAAATCCGGGAGCAATTCCCAGAGGTAAGGCTTTGTAGGAGAGGAGGAATCCAGAGGGGTTCTTTCCTACATGGGTAGTAGGCCTGTCGTCACAGAAGTCGTAACTTTAGTGGCTCTGTAGCGCAAGTGTCTGAGAAGATAGTTCTTTTAGCCAGAGGCCGCTAACACGGTTCCCCTTTTCTGAATGGGAAAAGGGCATGTGTAGGATCCCCCCAACCTTTGCATGTGTCTGACACAAGGGTTCTTGCTTTTGCTTGAGCTAACTATAAATGACCGCTCCTGCAGGTTATCATCAACTTCCCAGACCCTGCACACAAGAGTGACATCGTCCAACTCCGAGGTCCCAAAAACGAGGTGGAGAAGTGCATCGAGTACATGCAAAAGACGGTGGCAGACCTGGTAAGGAGGTCTTCTGCCTGCACTTCCCTCCTACGTGCCTGGATAACCCTGGGGCAAAGCAGAGCTCTACTGGCTTGGGTAGAGCTAAAACACCTCAAGAGGAGGGAGCTGTCGACGCTCTTTTGGCTGAATGGAGGCAGGGGGTAGTACCTGTTATGGGAAGGCTATAGGGGAACGTCCTTGCCTTTGTTTAGTCTTACAAGTCCCTCGTATAGAGAACTTCCTTGGGTCTAAGCCTCTTTTCAAAAGCTCGTTTATCAGAGTTCCTGAAGTCGAGCCTCCCTTGCCACGACAGTGTAATCTTCAGTTCTCCCTTCCTTTCTCCCTTAGGTTGAAAACAGCTTTTCTATTTCTGTCCCCATCTGCAAACAGTTCCACAAGAACATCGTAGGGAAAGGAGGTGCCAACATCAAGAAGGTGAGATATTGCTCCTAACTCAAGTGCTCGTGATGATCACTGCCTGCAGCAAAATCCCACTGGATGCTCTCTCCTGCCCATTGGTGGTGTCCAATATAGCCTGCGAGGGTTTTTCTTCTGACATGGGACACTTCTGAGATGATTTTTTTTTTTTTTTTTCCCTTTGTGGCAGATCCGTAAAGAAAGCAACACCAAAATTGATCTCCCAGCAAAGAACAGCAACTCGGAGACAATTGTTATCACAGGCAAGAGGGCAAACTGTGAGGCTGCTCGCCACAGGATAACATCACTTTGGAAGGACCTACAGAAGATGTGCATGTGGCTCAGGAACCGATTGAAGCCATGCTCAAGGAACTGGTGAGCTGGAGTTACTAGTTCCAGTAAGAAACTGGGGGAAGAAGGGGCAACAGAGCAGAGGTGATGAGGTGTTTGTCACATCCATAGGATGTCTTGGCATGCTTAATCAAACTTGCAGGAGACAAATTGTGTGGCCAGGTGGATGACGCCCCTTGGTTATGAACCTCATCCATAGCATCCTTGAAAAGTCAGCATTAATTTTTTTGGTGCGGAGAAGGAAGGATTCTCTTGGTTATAGCTGGAGAGGCATAGAAGTCAGTCTTTTCAATGTTTCATGAGCACAATGCTCTCTTCTCAAAGCAGAGGAATGCTTGTGCTCTGCTGAAGAGCAGAAGTGCTTGTAGCTGACCGCTGGTGAGTCAGTGCCAATACTGGCAGTAGGCAGTTACTTAGGGCACGAGACAGAAGCGGTGGCCTGTCCTACCTGGCCCTATATATTCTAATATAAAATAATGTACATACATACATATATAGATAGATATAAAAAATATAATTCTTTTTAGATCCACGGGACGGATTACGCAATAATCAAGGCTGACCACCAATTCCACCGACACCTCATTGGCAAGAAAGCAGCTAAACGGTAAGTGGAGTGCCTTTCTAGTCCTTCCCATGCTCACACTCTTCGTGTTTAGGAGATGGTATCAGGGGCTCTGTAGCTCACCCAGTGTGCTGTCTCCATCACATTTCCTCTGCTTTTCTGGAGTGGTGGTGGTACAAGGAGAGAAATGGGCCGTGAGGCCTTGCGATGGCTTTAACGGGTGAAAGTACCTTGGGAGCCTGAACAGTAAGTGGAATTACTTTGATGTGTCCTGGAGGAATTTTTTTTTTTTTTTTTTCTCCAGACGTTGCTCTGTGCGAATGACATTTTAGCAGCCAGTTGTGGGTGGTGGAAATGTGCTTGGTGAGCTTCTCCCTGTAGAGGAATGAAGGCGGTGGGTTGATTAGCATTGATAACATGCAGCTGTGGCCTTGCCTCAGAGGCAGTGGGTTGATTGAGATGGACGATGTGCAGGTGTAGCTGGTTCCCGCTAAGGGGTTAAATAGCCCTGTGGCTTGTGGGAGAGGGTGTCAGCTGGAGGAGGAGCAGTGTGGTCTGGCCTCTGGAGGAAGGTGCTACAGCACCGGCAGTAGAATATGGCCAACGCTAAAGCCTTGTTGCGGTCTGCTAGTTTGATAGCACTGCAACGTGTCCCCAGCCAAGAGTTTGGGGTAGAAAGGAACGATTATCCTCTGCTCTAAATGTGATACTGTTTGGGGAAGAAACACGCCTGGCTCTGACAAGGGAACAATGGGCTCTGTAGATGCCACGGTATTTACTTGGACAGGCTCTCGTGTGGCACAGGTCTGCTCTCGCTGAACTCCAGGGGGAAGAGGCAATTTCCCCTGGCTCAACCCTACCCCACTGAGCCCTTCCCAGAGGCGGCTTTACTTCTTCAACAGCCTCTGAGCAGTGATAATCAAGGTGCCTTGCTTCCAGGTCTTTGCCTAGCAGACGGCGTCACCACAGTCCTTGCCTCGAAGTGAACAGGATGAAGGATCTGTACAAGGTGTCTGTGCGCATTCCCCCGGACAACGAGAAGAGCAACCCGATCAGAATTGAAGGAGACCCACAGGGGGTCCCACAGGCCAAGAAAGAGCTGCTGGAACTCGCTTCCCGTATGGTGAGTGGGTAGGACGTGATGTTTGGGAGACTGCAGGGTTTGGGCTCTCGTGTTCCCTTGTAACCTTCTGGTGCGAGTGTGTGCCCCTTGCCCACGGAGCACTTGGATCTCATGACAAGTGCAAGTTCCTCTTCACAAATGTCTTCCCCTGTTCCCTCGGGTAGCCCTTCTCTGTCAACGCAGAGTGAATTTGGTCTGGAGAAAAGAGGGACAGTGCTGGCAAGTAAACCGTCGGGCAGCAAACCGCTAAGTCAAAGTAGATGGCTCTCCGGCTGAACACTCAGTGTGCCCTCTGTTCCCGTCAGGAAAATGAACACGCTGCGGACCTAATCGTTGAGCAGAAATTCCACCGGACCATCACTGGGCAGAAGGCTGAGCGGGTCTGGGAAATCCGGGAGCAATTCCCAGAGGTAAGGCTTTGTAGGAGAGGAGGAATCCAGAGGGGTTCTTTCCTACATGGGTAGTAGGCCTGTCGTCACAGAAGTCGTAACTTTAGTGGCTCTGTAGCGCAAGTGTCTGAGAAGATAGTTCTTTTAGCCAGAGGCCGCTAACACGGTTCCCCTTTTCTGAATGGGAAAAGGGCATGTGTAGGATCCCCCCAACCTTTGCATGTGTCTGACACAAGGGTTCTTGCTTTTGCTTGAGCTAACTATAAATGACCGCTCCTGCAGGTTATCATCAACTTCCCAGACCCTGCACACAAGAGTGACATCGTCCAACTCCGAGGTCCCAAAAACGAGGTGGAGAAGTGCACCGAGTACATGCAAAAGACGGTGGCAGACCTGGTAAGGAGGTCTTCTGCCTGCACTTCCCTCCTACGTGCCTGGATAACCCTGGGGCAAAGCAGAGCTCTACTGGCTTGGGTAGAGCTAAAACACCTCAAGAGGAGGGAGCTGTCGACGCTGTTTTGGCTGAATGGAGGCAGGGGGTAGTACCTGTTATGGGAAGGCTATAGGGGAACGTCCTTGCCTTTGTTTAGTCTTACAAGTCCCTCGTATAGAGAACTTCCTTGGGTCTAAGCCTCTTTTCAAAAGCTCGTTTATCAGAGTTCCTGAAGTCGGGCCTCCCTTGCCACGACAGTGTAATCTTCAGTTCTCCCTTCCTTTCTCCCTTAGGTTGAAAACAGCTTTTCTATTTCTGTCCCCATCTGCAAACAGTTCCACAAGAACATCGTAGGGAAAGGAGGTGCCAACATCAAGAAGGTGAGATATTGCTCCTAACTCAAGTGCTCGTGATGATCACTGCCTGCAGCAAAATCCCACTGGATGCTCTCTCCTGCCCATTGGTGGTGTCCAATATAGCCTGCGAGGGTTTTTCTTCTGACATGGGACACTTCTGAGATGATTTTTTTTTTTTTTTTTCCCTTTGTGGCAGATCCGTAAAGAAAGCAACACCAAAATTGATCTCCCAGCAAAGAACAGCAACTCGGAGACAATTGTTATCACAGGCAAGAGGGCAAACTGTGAGGCTGCTCGCCACAGGATAACATCACTTTGGAAGGACCTACAGAAGATGTGCATGTGGCTCAGGAACCGATTGAAGCCATGCTCAAGGAACTGGTGAGCTGGAGTTACTAGTTCCAGTAAGAAACTGGGGGAAGAAGGGGCAACAGAGCAGAGGTGATGAGGTGTTTGTCACATCCATAGGATGTCTTGGCATGCTTAATCGAACTTGCAGGAGACAAATTGTGTGGCCAGGTGGATGACGCCCCTTGGTTATGAACCTCATCCATAGCATCCTTGAAAAGTCAGCATTAATTTTTTTGGTGCGGAGAAGGAAGGATTCTCTTGGTTATAGCTGGAGAGGCATAGAAGTCAGTCTTTTCAATGTTTCATGAGCACAATGCTCTCTTCTCAAAGCAGAGGAATGCTTGTGCTCTGCTGAAGAGCAGAAGTGCTTGTAGCTGACCGCTGGTGAGTCAGTGCCAATACTGGCAGTAGGCAGTTACTTAGGGCACGAGACAGAAGCGGTGGCCTGTCCTACCTGGCCCTATATATTCTAATATAAAATAATGTACATACATACATATATAGATAGATATAAAAAATATAATTCTTTTTAGATCCACGGGACGGATTACGCAATAATCAAGGCTGACCACCAATTCCACCGACACCTCATTGGCAAGAAAGCAGCTAAACGGTAAGTGGAGTGCCTTTCTAGTCCTTCCCATGCTCACACTCTTCGTGTTTAGGAGATGGTATCAGGGGCTCTGTAGCTCACCCAGTGTGCTGTCTCCATCACATTTCCTCTGCTTTTCTGGAGTGGTGGTGGTACAAGGAGAGAAATGGGCCGTGAGGCCTTGCGATGGCTTTAACGGGTGAAAGTACCTTGGGAGCCTGAACAGTAGTGGAATTACTTTGATGTGTCCTGGAGGAATTTTTTTTTTTTTTTTCTCCAGACGTTGCTCTGTGCGAATGACATTTTAGCAGCCAGTTGTGGGTGGTGGAAATGTGCTTGGTGAGCTTCTCCCTGTAGAGGAATGAAGGCGGTGGGTTGATTAGCATTGATAACACGCAGCTGTGGCCTTGCCTCAGAGGCAGTGGGTTGATTGACATGGACGACGTGCAGGTGTAGCTGGTTCCCGCTAAGGGGTTAAATAGCCCTGTGGCTTGTGGGAGAGGGTGTCAGCTGGAGGAGGAGCAGTGTGGTCTGGCCTCTGGAGGAAGGTGCTACAGCACCGGCAGTAGAATATGGCCAACGCTAAAGCCTTGTTGCGGTCTGCTAGTTTGATAGCACTGCAACGTGTCCCCAGCCAAGAGTTTGGGGTAGAAAGGAACGATTATCCTCTGCTCTAAATGTGATACTGTTTGGGGAAGAAACACGCCTGGCTCTGACAAGGGAACAATGGGCTCTGTAGATGCCACGGTATTTACTTGGACAGGCTCTCGTGTGGCACAGGTCTGCTCTCGCTGAACTCCAGGGGGAAGAGGCAATTTCCCCTGGCTCAACCCTACCCCACTGAGCCCTTCCCAGAGGCGGCTTTACTTCTTCAACAGCCTCTGAGCAGTGATAATCAAGGTGCCTTGCTTCCAGGTCTTTGCCTAGCAGACGGCGTCACCACAGTCCTTGCCTCGAAGTTAACAGGATGGAGGATCTGTACAAGGTGTCTGTGCGCATTCCCCCGGACAACGAGAAGAGCAACCCGATCAGAATTGAAGGAGACCCACAGGGGGTCCCACAGGCCAAGAAAGAGCTGCTGGAACTCGCTTCCCGTAGGGTGAGTGGGTAGGACGTGATGTTTGGGAGACTGCAGGGTTTGGGCTCTCGTGTTCCCTTGTAACCTTCTGGTGCGAGTGTGTGCCCCTTGCCCACGGAGCACTTGGATCTCATGACAAGTGCAAGTTCCTCTTCACAAATGTCTTCCCCTGTTCCCTCGGGTAGCCCTTCTCTGTCAACGCAGAGTGAATTTGGTCTGGAGAAAAGAGGGACAGTGCTGGCAAGTAAACCGTCGGGCAGCAAACCGCTAAGTCAAAGTAGATGGCTCTCCGGCTGAACACTCAGTGTGCCCTCTGTTCCCGTCAGGAAAATGAACACGCTGCGGACCTAATCGTTGAGCAGAAATTCCACCGGACCATCACTGGGCAGAAGGCTGAGCGGGTCTGGGAAATCCGGGAGCAATTCCCAGAGGTAAGGCTTTGTAGGAGAGGAGGAATCCAGAGGGGTTCTTTCCTACATGGGTAGTAGGCCTGTCGTCACAGAAGTCGTAACTTTAGTGGCTCTGTAGCGCAAGTGTCTGAGAAGATAGTTCTTTTAGCCAGAGGCCGCTAACACGGTTCCCCTTTTCTGAATGGGAAAAGGGCATGTGTAGGATCCCCCCAACCTTTGCATGTGTCTGACACAAGGGTTCTTGCTTTTGCTTGAGCTAACTATAAATGACCGCTCCTGCAGGTTATCATCAACTTCCCAGACCCTGCACACAAGAGTGACATCGTCCAACTCCGAGGTCCCAAAAACGAGGTGGAGAAGTGCACCGAGTACATGCAAAAGACGGTGGCAGACCTGGTAAGGAGGTCTTCTGCCTGCACTTCCCTCCTACGTGCCTGGATAACCCTGGGGCAAAGCAGAGCTCTACTGGCTTGGGTAGAGCTAAAACACCTCAAGAGGAGGGAGCTGTCGACGCTGTTTTGGCTGAATGGAGGCAGGGGGTAGTACCTGTTATGGGAAGGCTATAGGGGAACGTCCTTGCCTTTGTTTAGTCTTACAAGTCCCTCGTATAGAGAACTTCCTTGGGTCTAAGCCTCTTTTCAAAAGCTCGTTTATCAGAGTTCCTGAAGTCGAGCCTCCCTTGCCACGACAGTGTAATCTTCAGTTCTCCCTTCCTTTCTCCCTTAGGTTGAAAACAGCTTTTCTATTTCTGTCCCCATCTGCAAACAGTTCCACAAGAACATCGTAGGGAAAGGAGGTGCCAACATCAAGAAGGTGAGATATTGCTCCTAACTCAAGTGCTCGTGATGATCACTGCCTGCAGCAAAATCCCACTGGATGCTCTCTCCTGCCCATTGGTGGTGTCCAATATAGCCTGCGAGGGTTTTTCTTCTGACATGGGACACTTCTGAGATGATTTTTTTTTTTTTTTTCCCTTTGTGGCAGATCCGTAAAGAAAGCAACACCAAAATTGATCTCCCAGCAAAGAACAGCAACTCGGAGACAATTGTTATCACAGGCAAGAGGGCAAACTGTGAGGCTGCTCGCCACAGGATAACATCACTTTGGAAGGACCTACAGAAGATGTGCATGTGGCTCAGGAACCGATTGAAGCCATGCTCAAGGAACTGGTGAGCTGGAGTTACTAGTTCCAGTAAGAAACTGGGGGAAGAAGGGGCAACAGAGCAGAGGTGATGAGGTGTTTGTCACATCCATAGGATGTCTTGGCATGCTTAATCAAACTTGCAGGAGACAAATTGTGTGGCCAGGTGGATGACGCCCCTTGGTTATGAACCTCATCCATAGCATCCTTGAAAAGTCAGCATTAATTTTTTTGGTGCGGAGAAGGAAGGATTCTCTTGGTTATAGCTGGAGAGGCATAGAAGTCAGTCTTTTCAATGTTTCATGAGCACAATGCTCTCTTCTCAAAGCAGAGGAATGCTTGTGCTCTGCTGAAGAGCAGAAGTGCTTGTAGCTGACCGCTGGTGAGTCAGTGCCAATACTGGCAGTAGGCAGTTACTTAGGGCACGAGACAGAAGCGGTGGCCTGTCCTACCTGGCCCTATATATTCTAATATAAAATAATGTACATACATACATATATAGATAGATATAAAAAATATAATTCTTTTTAGATCCACGGGACGGATTACGCAATAATCAAGGCTGACCACCAATTCCACCGACACCTCATTGGCAAGAAAGCAGCTAAACGGTAAGTGGAGTGCCTTTCTAGTCCTTCCCATGCTCACACTCTTCGTGTTTAGGAGATGGTATCAGGGGCTCTGTAGCTCACCCAGTGTGCTGTCTCCATCACATTTCCTCTGCTTTTCTGGAGTGGTGGTGGTACAAGGAGAGAAATGGGCCGTGAGGCCTTGCGATGGCTTTAACGGGTGAAAGTACCTTGGGAGCCTGAACAGTAGTGGAATTACTTTGATGTGTCCTGGAGGAATTTTTTTTTTTTTTTTTTCTCCAGACGTTGCTCTGTGCGAATGACATTTTAGCAGCCAGTTGTGGGTGGTGGAAATGTGCTTGGTGAGCTTCTCCCTGTAGAGGAATGAAGGCGGTGGGTTGATTAGCATTGATAACATGCAGCTGTGGCCTTGCCTCAGAGGCAGTGGGTTGATTGACATGGACGATGTGCAGGTGTAGCTGGTTCCCGCTAAGGGGTTAAATAGCCCTGTGGCTTGTGGGAGAGGGTGTCAGCTGGAGGAGGAGCAGTGTGGTCTGGCCTCTGGAGGAAGGTGCTACAGCACCGGCAGTAGAATATGGCCAACGGTAAAGCCTTGTTGCGGTCTGCTAGTTTGATAGCACTGCAACGTGTCCCCAGCCAAGAGTTTGGGGTAGAAATGAACGATTATCCTCTGCTCTAAATGTGATACTGTTTGGGGAAGAAACACGCCTGGCTCTGACAAGGGAACAATGGGCTCTGTAGATGCCACGGTATTTACTTGGACAGGCTCTCGTGTGGCACAGGTCTGCTCTCGCTGAACTCCAGGGGGAAGAGGCAATTTCCCCTGGCTCAACCCTACCCCACTGAGCCCTTCCCAGAGGCGGCTTTACTTCTTCAACAGCCTCTGACATAGAGACGGTCTCCGGTTCACCTCAAACAGGAGAACTGAATGCAGTTGTTCGTGTTTTCCGAGAATGGAATGTACCACTCCACCTTGTTACTGATTCTGCTTATGTTGCAGGTATTGTTCCACGAGCTGAAGCTTCTGTGCTGCGGAGTGTTTCGCATTCACAACTCTTTACCCTGTTACAGGAACTTATTTTCCTTTTGGACTCTCGATCTGCGCCTTATTTTGTTATGCATATTAGGTCTCATACCTCGCTACCTGGTTTTCTTGCAGAAGGCAATCGACGAGCTGACCTATTGCCGTGACCAGTTCAAGTACTGCCAGACCGTATTGCACAAGCTAAGCGAAGTCACTCTTTTTTTCCATCGAAACGCTGGAGCTCTTAAGCGACAGTTTGGCCTTGCTGCTCAACAAGCATCAAGTATTATTGCTGTCTGTCCCGATTGTCAAAAACATTCTTTCCCATCAGTTGCTGCAGGAGTTAATCCTAGAGGATTACAAAGCCTACCGTTAGGGCAAACAGATGTCACGCATGATTCTGAATTTGGTAGCCTTAAATATATCCACTCTTCCATTGATACATTTTCAGGTGCCTTGGTTGCCTCGTGTCACACAGGACAAAAGGCACGAGCTGTTCGTAGACATTTAATGCGTGCTTTTGCTGCTTTAGGTATCCCCTTAAGCTGGACCGTTATCTGTCGTTATCTTTACGTTTCAACAACTGTAAAAACCTCTTTTGCCCTATGGGGTAGAACTCATATTACCGGCATTGCTCATTCCCCCACCGGTCGATCTCTCATTGAAGGGTCTCATCGGTCTCTGAAACGTTTATGACAACAACAAAAAGGGGGAATGGGCATGGCTATTCCCGAGGAACGGTTACAGAAAGCGTTGTATGTTTTTAATTTTTTGAATTGTTCTTGAATAGATAACGGCCCACCGATAGGTCGACGTTTCACTGCAGCTACCTCCGTCGAGGCACGGGTTAAAGCCCCGGTATCGGTCCGAGATGCAGAAACAGGTAAAATTATGGGACCATATCCTCTTGTTACACGGGGAAAAGGTTATGCTTGTGTCTCTACAGAAAAAGGACCTAGATGGATCCCAGCGAAGAATGTAAGACCTTTGCGTGAACCTTTACCGCAGGCAGCTGATAGCGACACCGACGCTACAGAATGAAATAAAAACTGTGTGAGGATTACTGTTTTGCATTAATGTTAGATACCCAAAATCAGGACATAGGATATAGATTTCGCTTTTTACAGCGCCTAGAACGAGCACTATCACCCTGGATCAAGCCACTGAACAGAGGTAATACTCTCGGACCAAGCGGGGGAACGGGACGACTCATTGTCCATGGAACGATGATTCCATTGACACTGATAAGGGGAAGGGAGGATTCATAATGAGAGAACAACTAGGTATTATGAAGGAGAACAGGAACGATAAACATGGTTATTTAGTGTTTAATAGGTGTCTGCACGCTTGTCGAGATATATAGTTAGGTAACTACAGGAGTGGTTTCTGCCCTGAGCCTGGTGGCGCGCACAGCTGCGGCTTGTGTCCTGGCTCAGAGATGTAAACAGGGGCTTCTCTGTTAGGGTAAAGTGTCTCTCTTTGCATCAAAAGGAGGGAATGAAGGGGATGACCCCAGAGGTATGTTCAGAGAAGGCATGCTATGTTTCGAACTTTTTGACGGAAACGGTTCTTGTTTGGTGTGCCCTTCCGCCTACGTATAACCTTAACCCAAAAGAAGGTGATGTTGTTTACACTTTGCGTGTCGAGCATTGTCTTTCTGTAGATGCTAATGTAGTAGGAGGCTAGGATGGGAACGTGTCGCAGCAGTTCTTCTCTTATGCAGAGTAACAGCAGGGAAAGCATTAAAGAGTTAAATCACCTTGTTTGGTAGGCAGTTAAGCATGTGAGTCAAAATTGCCGCTGCTTTTTGTTGTTGGTTCAAGGACGTGGCTGTGAGGATTTTGATGGTATGTGCTGCGTGGATTTTAGGCGCCCCACTGCAGCAACATGTTATCAAAATCTGAGAAAATTTCAGCCTTTTCTGGCATCCATTCCCTCGATTGGCAGTATTGTTTGTTTGCTATTACCTTGGTTGCTGTCATGTTTGCAAGGGCCCTGCGGAACATGGCAAACCTGGTACTAGCTGTTCAAAAACAAAAAGGGGAAATTGTAGAATTGTACGGAACAAAGGCAGTGGGTTATTTTGACAGTGATAATATGTCTTAGTTGGTTTTTTATTTGTTCTGTTGCTTAGGCCTTGTTTTTCCTCGTTCGCTTTCAAAGGTTCTTTTGTGCAACAGGAAGGGGGAGGTGCAGGAGCGGGCTGGAAACTAGGACCACGCGTGGCAATCGGTCAGCTGAGGGGAGTGTGCTCGAGCTTGTCTAGACAACAATTAACAACATGATGGGGCATGTTTACAGAGCACAGGGGAGTGGGAGACGGATGGCGCCAAGGAAAGGTAACACCTTGCTGTTAAGTGCCGGTAGTTAACCACCAATCAGGGATTGCCTAGTATGCAAGGCTTAGCCTCAAGAAGCAATTGGTTTAAAACGCGCAGCTTCTGCAAGCGTATAAAACCTCGTGCTTCTGCACAACGCATTGACATTTGCTTGCATCAAGCTGCGTCCCGTCTCTTCATTCGCCGCAGTCAGGTTTACTAGGATCATCTTTCGGTTGGCCTTAGGGGTATCTCGGGCTTACGACAGCTTAGTTGTGTTTCGGTTTCCTAGTTATTCTGACAGGCTCTGGTCCGCTCTCTACGCCGTGTGACTGTTGGCTTGGGTTTCTGGTGTGACCGCGGCGGCTGGCACGAGATTTACCAACCCTGAAGGTTGCCGTGACTAAGTCAAGCTTGCGCTTCTTGCTTACTGTTAATTACTGCTGAGTGCCCGTGGGGGTGTGGCTGAGCAAGGCGTCTTGGGCTACAGTTGGTAGCGTGTGCCTGATGCCTGCTCCTTCGGTCTTAGCAGGAGGCCTAGGGCATTTACACTGGGCCGCAGATACTTGCACGTCTAGGTCTAGCAGGAGCCAACCGTAAGGTTAGGGCTAAGTCTTTTGTCCTCGGCTTTCATATTGGACGCCATCTTGGCATCTTCAGTGCCACGCTTTGGATTGTAAGCTACGGGGACGTGGTTTCGTTGGTTTTGTTGGTTTCGTTGGCTGTTTGGGCGCCTATAGTCTTAGGGGCGTGTGTGTATGGGGGGTTTGGGTTAATATGATTTTAGTGCTGAGGTTTTGGGTAGGTGGTGTTTATGGGATAGATAAGATGTTAAGGAGAAGGCTAGGTTTGAGCGGTAAAGGTGTTAGAGGTTCTCGTGGTTGAATTGTACAGCAATAGTTTGTCAAGCTGTAGGTCCCGGGGAGGTGCCGGGCGAGAACATACAGGTCGAATAACTTCCCATCCACCTTCACACAAACTGTTTAACGTTGATTTTCGTCTGATGTTAAAACCCAGAAGAAGCGAACAACCCTTACCGGCGCTTACTGTGTTTACAGATGGATCGGGCCAATCGCATAAATCTGTTCTTCTGTGGTGGGATGATCAACGGAGGCAATGGGATTCGGACATAGAGACGGTCTCCGGTTCACCTCAAACAGGAGAACTGAATGCAGTTGTTCGTGTTTTCCGAGAATGGAATGTACCGCTCCACCTTGTTACTGATTCTGCTTATGTTGCAGGTATTGTTCCACGAGCTGAAGCTTCTGTGCTGCGGAGTGTTTCGCATTCACAACCCTTTACCCTGTTACAGGAACTTATTTTCCTTTTGGACTCTCGATCTGCGCCTTATTTTGTTATGCATATTAGGTCTCATACCTCGCTACCTGCTTTTCTTGCAGAAGGCAATCGACGAGCTGACCTATTGCCGTGACCAGTTCAAGTACTGCCAGACCGTATTGCACAAGCTAAGCGAAGTCACTCTTTTTTTCCATCGAAACGCTGGAGCTCTTAAGCGACAGTTTGGCCTTGCTGCTCAACAAGCATCAAGTATTATTGCTGTCTGTCCCGATTGTCAAAAACATTCTTTCCCATCAGTTGCTGCAGGAGTTAACCCTAGAGGATTACAAAGCCTACCGTTATGGCAAACAGATGTCACGCATGATTCTGAATTTGGTAGCCTTAAATATATCCACTCTTCCATTGATACATTTTCAGGTGCCTTGGTTGCCTCGTGTCACACAGGAGAAAAGGCACGAGCTGTTCGTAGACATTTAATGCGTGCTTTTGCTGCTTTAGGTATCCCCTTAAGCTGGACCGTTATCTGTCGTTATCTTTACGTTTCAACAACTGTAAAAACCTCTTTTGCCCTATGGGGTAGAACTCATATTACCGGCATTGCTCATTCCCCCACCGGTCGATCTCTCATTGAAGGGTCTCATCGGTCTCTGAAACGTTTATGACAACAACAAAAAGGGGGAATGGGCATGGCTATTCCCGAGGAACGGTTACAGAAAGCGTTGTATGTTTTTAATTTTTTGAATTGTTCTTGAATAGATAACGGCCCACCGATAGGTCGACGTTTCACTGCAGCTACCTCCGTCGAGGCACGGGTTAAAGGCCCGGTATCGGTCCGAGATGCAGAAACAGGTAAAATTATAGGACCATATCCTCTTGTTACACGGGGAAACGGTTATGCTTGTGTCTCTACAGAAAAAGGACCTAGATGGATCCCAGCGAAGAATGTAAGACCTTTGCGTGAACCTTTACCGCAGGCAGCTGATACCGACACCGACGCTACAGAATGAAATAAAAACTGTGTGAGGATGACTGTTTTGCATTAATGTTAGATACCCAAAATCAGGACATAGGATATAGATTTTGCTTTTTACAGCGCCTAGAACGAGCACTATCACCCTGGATCAAGCCACTGAACAGAGGTAATACTCTCGGACCAAGCGGGGGAACGGGACGACTCATTGTCCATGGAACGATGATTCCATTGACACTGATAAGGGGAAGGGAGGATTCATAATGAGAGAACAACTAGGTATTATGAAGGAGAACAGGAACTGGGGGAAGAAGGGGCAACAGAGCAGAGGTGATGAGGTGTTTGTCACATCCATAGGATGTCTTGGCATGCTTAATCGAACTTGCAGGAGACAAATTGTGTGGCCAGGTGGATGACACCCCTTGGTTATGAAACTCATCCATAGCATCCTTGAAAAGTCAGCATTAATTTTTTTGGTGCGGAGAAGGAAGGATTCTCTTGGTTATAGCCGGAGAGGCATAGAAGTCAGTCTTTTCAATGTTTCATGAGCACAATGCTCTCTTCTCAAAGCAGAGGAATGCTTGTGCTCTGCTTAAGAGCAGAAGTGCTTGTAGCTGACCGCTGGTGAGTCAGTGCCAATACTGGCAGTAGGCAGTTACTTAGGGCACGAGACAGAAGCGGTGGCCTGTCCTACCTGGCCCTATATATTATAATATAAAATAATGTACATACATACATATATAGATAGATATAAAAAATATAATTCTTTTTAGATCCACGGGACGGATTACGCAATAATCAAGGCTGACCACCAATTCCACCGACACCTCATTGGCAAGAAAGCAGCTAAACGGTAAGTGGAGTGCCTTTCTAGTCCTTCCCATGCTCACACTCTTCGTGTTTAGTAGATGGTATCAGGGGCTCTGTAGCTCACCCAGTGTGCTGTCTCCATCACATTTCCTCTGCTTTTCTGGAGTGGTGGTGGTACAAGGAGAGAAATGGGCCGTGAGGCCTTGCGATGGCTTTAACGGGTGAAAGTACCTTGGGAGCCTGAACGGTAGTGGAATTACTTTGATGTGTCCTGGAGGAATTTTTTTTTTTTTTTTTTCTCCAGACGTTGCTCTGTGCGAATGACATTTTAGCAGCCAGTTGTGGGTGGTGGAAATGTGCTTGGTGAGCTTCTCCCTGTAGAGGAATGAAGGCGGTGGGTTGATTAGCATTGATAACACGCAGCTGTGGCCTTGCCTCAGAGGCAGTGGGTTGATTGACATGGACGACGTGCAGGTGTAGCTGGTTCCCGCTAAGGGGTTAAATAGCCCTGTGGCTTGTGGGAGAGGGTGTCAGCTGGAGGAGGAGCAGTGTGGTCTGGCCTCTGGAGGAAGGTGCTACAGCACCGGCAGTAGAATATGGCCAACGCTAAAGCCTTGTTGCGGTCTGCTAGTTTGATAGCACTGCAAGGTGTCCCCAGCCAAGAGTTTGGGGTAGAAAGGAACGATTATCCTCTGCTCTAAATGTGATACTGTTTGGGGAAGAAACACGCCTGGCTCTGACAAGGGAACAATGGGCTCTGTAGATGCCACGGTATTTACTTGGACAGGCTCTCGTGTGGCACAGGTCTGCTCTCGCTGAACTCCAGGGGGAAGAGGCAATTTCCCCTGGCTCAACCCTACCCCACTGAGCCCTTCCCAGAGGCGGCTTTACTTCTTCAACAGCCTCTGACATAGAGACGGTCTCCGGTTCACCTCAAACAGGAGAACTGAATGCAGTTGTTCGTGTTTTCCGAGAATGGAATGTACCGCTCCACCTTGTTACTGATTCTGCTTATGTTGCAGGTATTGTTCCACGAGCTGAAGCTTCTGTGCTGCGGAGTGTTTCGCATTCACAACCCTTTACCCTGTTACAGGAACTTATTTTCCTTTTGGACTCTCGATCTGCGCCTTATTTTGTTATGCATATTAGGTCTCATACCTCGCTACCTGGTTTTCTTGCAGAAGGCAATCGACGAGCTGACCTATTGCCATTACCAGTTCAAGTACTGCCAGACCGTATTGCACAAGCTAAGCGAAGTCACTCTTTTTTTCCATCGAAACGCTGGAGCTCTTAAGCGACAGTTTGGCCTTGCTGCTCAACAAGCATCAAGTATTATTGCTGTCTGTCCCGATTGTCAAAAACATTCTTTCCCATCAGTTGCTGCAGGAGTTAACCCTAGAGGATTACAAAGCCTACCGTTATGGCAAACAGATGTCACGCATGATTCTGAATTTGGTAGCCTTAAATATATCCACTCTTCCATTGATACATTTTCAGGTGCCTTGGTTGCCTCGTGTCACACAGGAGAAAAGGCACGAGCTGTTCGTAGACATTTAATGCGTGCTTTTGCTGCTTTAGGTATTCCCTTAAGCTGGACCGTTATCGGTCTTTATCTTTACGTTTCAACAACTGTAAAAACCTCTTTTGCCCTATGGGGTAGAACTCATATTACCGACATTCCTCATTCCCCCACCGGTCGATCTCTCATTGAAGGGTCTCATCCGTCTCTGAAACGTTTATGACAACAATAAAAAGGGGGAATGGGAATGGCTATTCCCGAGGTAACAGAAAGCGTTGTATGTTTTTAATTTTTTGAATTGTTCTTTAATAGATAACGGCCCACCGATAGGTCGACGTTTCACTGCAGCTACCTCCGTCGAGGCACGGGTTAAAAGCCCGGTATCGGTCCGAGATGCAGAAACAGGTAAAATTATAGGACCATATCCTCTTGTTACACGGGGAAAAGGTTATGCTTGTGTCTCTACAGAAAAAGGACCTAGATGGATCCCAGCGAAGAATGTAAGACCTTTGCGTGAACCTTTACCGCAGGCAACTGATACCGACACCGACGCTACAGAATGAAATAAAAACTGTGTGAGGATTACTGTTTTGCATTAATGTTAGATACCCAAAATCAGGACATAGGATATAGATTTCGCTTGTTACAGCGCCTAGAACGAGCACTATCACCCTGGATCAAGCCACTGAACAGAGGTAATACTCTCGGACCAAGCGGGGGAACGGGACGACTCATTGTCCATGGAACGATGATTCCATTGACACTGATAAGGGGAAGGGAGGATTCATAATGAGAGAACAACTAGGTATTATGAAGGAGAACAGGAACGATAAACATGGTTATTTAGTGTTTAATAGGTGTCTGCACGCTTGTCGAGATATCTAGTTAGGTAACTACAGGAGTGCCCTGAGCCTGGTGGCGCGCACAGCTGCGGCTTGTGTCCTGGCTCAGAGATGTAAACAGGGGCTTCTCTGTTAGGGTAAAGTGTCTCTCTTTGCATCAAAAGGAGGGAATGAAGGGGATGACCCCAGAGGTATGTTCAGAGAAGGCATGCTATGTTTCGAACTTTTTGACGGAAACGGTTCTTGTTTGGTGTGCCCTTCCGCCTACGTATAACCTTAACCCAAAAGAAGGTGATGTTGTTTACACTTTGCGTGTCGAGCATTGTCTTTCTGTAGATGCTAATGTAGTAGGAGGCTAGGATGGGAACGTGTCGCAGCGGTTCTTCTCTTATGCAGAGTAACAGCAGGGAAAGCATTAAAGAGTTAAATCACCTTGTTTGGTAGGCAGTTAAGCATGTGACTCAAAATTGCCGCTGCTTTTTGTTGTTGGTTCAAGGACGTGGCTGTGAGGATTTTGATGGTATGTGCTGCGTGGATTTTAGGCGCCCCACTGCAGCAACATGTTATCAAAATCTGAGAAAATTTCAGCCTTTTCTGGCATCCATTCACTCGATTGGCAGTATTGTTTGTTTGCTATTACCTTGGTTGCTGTCATGTTTGCAAGGGCCCTGCGGAACATGGCAAACCTGGTACTAGCTGTTCAAAAACAAAAAGGGGAAATTGTAGAATTGTACGGAACAAAGGCAGTGGGTTATTTTGACAGTGATAATATGTCTTAGTTGGTTTTTTATTTGTTCTGTTGCTTAGGCCTTGTTTTTCCTCGTTCGCTTTCAAAGGTTCTTTTGTGCAACAGGAAGGGGGAGGTGCAGGAGCGGGCTGGAAACTAGGACCACGCGTGGCAATCGGTCAGCTGAGGGGAGTGTGCTCGAGCTTGTCTAGACAACAATTAACAACATGATGGGGCATGTTTACAGAGCACAGGGGAGTGGGAGACGGATGGCGCCAAGGAAAGGTAACACCTTGCTGTTAAGTGCCGGTAGTTAACCACCAATCAGGGATTGCCTAGTATGCAAGGCTTAGCCTCAAGAAGCAATTGGTTTAAAACGCGCAGCTTCTGCAAGCGTATAAAACCTCGTGCTTCTGCACAACGCATTGACATTTGCTTGCATCAAGCTGCGTCCCGTCTCTTCATTCGCCGCAGTCAGGTTTACTAGGATCATCTTTCGGTTGGCCTTAGGGGTATCTCGGGCTTACGACAGCTTAGTTGTGTTTCGGTTTCCTAGTTATTCTGACAGGCTCTGGTCCGCTCTCTACGCCGTGTGACTGTTGGCTTGGGTTTCTGGTGTGACCGCGGCGGCTGGCACGAGATTTACCAACCCTGAAGGTTGCCGTGACTAAGTCAAGCTTGCGCTTCTTGCTTACTGTTAATTACTGCTGAGTGCCCGTGGGGGTGTGGCTGAGCAAGGCGTCTTGGGCTACAGTTGGTAGCGTGTGCCTGATGCCTGCTCCTTCGGTCTTAGCAGGAGGCCTAGGGCATTTACACTGGGCCGCAGATACTTGCACGTCTAGGTCTAGCAGGAGCCAACCGTAAGGTTAGGGCTAAGTCTTTTGTCCTCGGCTTTCATATTGGACGCCATCTTGGCATCTTCAGTGCCACGCTTTGGATTGTAAGCTACGGGGACGTGGTTTCGTTGGTTTTGTTGGTTTCGTTGGCTGTTTGGGCGCCTATAGTCTTAGGGGCGTGTGTGTATGGGGGGTTTGGGTTAATATGATTTTAGCGCTGAGGTTTTGGGTAGGTGGTGTTTATGGGATAGATAAGATGTTAAGGAGAAGGCTAGGTTTGAGCGGTAAAGGTGTTAGAGGTTCTCGTGGTTGAATTGTACAGCAATAGTTTGTCAAGCTGTAGGTCCCGGGGAGGTGCCGGGCGAGAACATACAGGTCGAATAACTTCCCATCCACCTTCACACAAACTGTTTAACGTTGATTTTCGTCTGATGTTAAAACCCAGAAGAAGCGAACAACCCTTACCGGCGCTTACTGTGTTTACAGATGGATCGGGCCAATCGCATAAATCTGTTCTTCTGTGGTGGGATGATCAACGGAGGCAATGGGATTCGGACATAGAGACGGTCTCCAGTTCACCTCAAACAGGAGAACTGAATGCAGTTGTTCGTGTTTTCCGAGAATGGAATGTACCGCTCCACCTTGTTACTGATTCTGCTTATGTTGCAGGTATTGTTCCACGAGCTGAAGCTTCTGTGCTGCGGAGTGTTTCGCATTCACAACCCTTTACCCTGTTACAGGAACTTATTTTCCTTTTGGACTCTCGATCTGCGCCTTATTTTGTTATGCATATTAGGTCTCATACCTCGCTACCTGGTTTTCTTGCAGAAGGCAATCGACGAGCTGACCTATTGCCGTGACCAGTTCAAGTACTGCCAGACCGTATTGCACAAGCTAAGCGAAGTCACTCTTTTTTTCCATCGAAACGCTGGAGCTCTTAAGCGACAGTTTGGCCTTGCTGCTCAACAAGCATCAAGTATTATTGCTGTCTGTCCCGATTGTCAAAAACATTCTTTCCCATCAGTTGCTGCAGGAGTTAACCCTAGAGGATTACAAAGCCTACCGTTATGGCAAACAGATGTCACGCATGATTCTGAATTTGGTAGCCTTAAATATATCCACTCTTCCATTGATACATTTTCAGGTGCCTTGTTTGCCTCGTGTCACACAGGAGAAAAGGCACGAGCTGTTCGTAGACATTTAATGCGTGCTTTTGCTGCTTTAGGTATCCCCTTAAGCTGGACCGTTATCTGTCGTTATCTTTACGTTTCAACAACTGTAAAAACCTCTTTTGCCCTATGGGGTAGAACTCATATTACCGGCATTGCTCATTCCCCCACCGGTCGATCTCTCATTGAAGGGTCTCATCGGTCTCTGAAACGTTTATGACAACAACAAAAAGGGGGAATGGGCATGGCTATTCCCGAGGAACGGTTACAGAAAGCGTTGTATGTTTTTAATTTTTTGAATTGTTCTTGAATAGATAACGGCCCACCGATAGGTCGACGTTTCACTGCAGCTACCTCCGTCGAGGCACGGGTTAAAGGCCCGGTATCGGTCCGAGATGCAGAAACAGGTAAAATTATAGGACCATATCCTCTTGTTACACGGGGAAACGGTTATGCTTGTGTCTCTACAGAAAAAGGACCTAGATGGATCCCAGCGAAGAATGTAAGACCTTTGCGTGAACCTTTACCGCAGGCAGCTGATACCGACACCGACGCTACAGAATGAAATAAAAACTGTGTGAGGATGACTGTTTTGCATTAATGTTAGATACCCAAAATCAGGACATAGGATATAGATTTTGCTTTTTACAGCGCCTAGAACGAGCACTATCACCCTGGATCAAGCCACTGAACAGAGGTAATACTCTCGGACCAAGCGGGGGAACGGGACGACTCATTGTCCATGGAACGATGATTCCATTGACACTGATAAGGGGAAGGGAGGATTCATAATGAGAGAACAACTAGGTATTATGAAGGAGAACAGGAACTGGGGGAAGAAGGGGCAACAGAGCAGAGGTGATGAGGTGTTTGTCACATCCATAGGATGTCTTGGCATGCTTAATCGAACTTGCAGGAGACAAATTGTGTGGCCAGGTGGATGACACCCCTTGGTTATGAAACTCATCCATAGCATCCTTGAAAAGTCAGCATTAATTTTTTTGGTGCGGAGAAGGAAGGATTCTCTTGGTTATAGCCGGAGAGGCATAGAAGTCAGTCTTTTCAATGTTTCATGAGCACAATGCTCTCTTCTCAAAGCAGAGGAATGCTTGTGCTCTGCTTAAGAGCAGAAGTGCTTGTAGCTGACCGCTGGTGAGTCAGTGCCAATACTGGCAGTAGGCAGTTACTTAGGGCACGAGACAGAAGCGGTGGCCTGTCCTACCTGGCCCTATATATTATAATATAAAATAATGTACATACATACATATATAGATAGATATAAAAAATATAATTCTTTTTAGATCCACGGGACGGATTACGCAATAATCAAGGCTGACCACCAATTCCACCGACACCTCATTGGCAAGAAAGCAGCTAAACGGTAAGTGGAGTGCCTTTCTAGTCCTTCCCATGCTCACACTCTTCGTGTTTAGTAGATGGTATCAGGGGCTCTGTAGCTCACCCAGTGTGCTGTCTCCATCACATTTCCTCTGCTTTTCTGGAGTGGTGGTGGTACAAGGAGAGAAATGGGCCGTGAGGCCTTGCGATGGCTTTAACGGGTGAAAGTACCTTGGGAGCCTGAACGGTAGTGGAATTACTTTGATGTGTCCTGGAGGAATTTTTTTTTTTTTTTTTTTTCTCCACACGTTGCTCTGTGCGAATGACATTTTAGCAGCCAGTTGTGGGTGGTGGAAATGTGCTTGGTGAGCTTCTCCCTGTAGAGGAATGAAGGCGGTGGGTTGATTAGCATTGATAACACGCAGCTGTGGCCTTGCCTCAGAGGCAGTGGGTTGATTGACATGGACGACGTGCAGGTGTAGCTGGTTCCCGCTAAGGGGTTAAATAGCCCTGTGGCTTGTGGGAGAGGGTGTCAGCTGGAGGAGGAGCAGTGTGGTCTGGCCTCTGGAGGAAGGTGCTACAGCACCGGCAGTAGAATATGGCCAACGCTAAAGCCTTGTTGCGGTCTGCTAGTTTGATAGCACTGCAAGGTGTCCCCAGCCAAGAGTTTGGGGTAGAAAGGAACGATTATCCTCTGCTCTAAATGTGATACTGTTTGGGGAAGAAACACGCCTGGCTCTGACAAGGGAACAATGGGCTCTGTAGATGCCACGGTATTTACTTGGACAGGCTCTCGTGTGGCACAGGTCTGCTCTCGCTGAACTCCAGGGGGAAGAGGCAATTTCCCCTGGCTCAACCCTACCCCACTGAGCCCTTCCCAGAGGCGGCTTTACTTCTTCAACAGCCTCTGACATAGAGACGGTCTCCGGTTCACCTCAAACAGGAGAACTGAATGCAGTTGTTCGTGTTTTCCGAGAATGGAATGTACCGCTCCACCTTGTTACTGATTCTGCTTATGTTGCAGGTATTGTTCCACGAGCTGAAGCTTCTGTGCTGCGGAGTGTTTCGCATTCACAACCCTTTACCCTGTTACAGGAACTTATTTTCCTTTTGGACTCTCGATCTGCGCCTTATTTTGTTATGCATATTAGGTCTCATACCTCGCTACCTGGTTTTCTTGCAGAAGGCAATCGACGAGCTGACCTATTGCCATTACCAGTTCAAGTACTGCCAGACCGTATTGCACAAGCTAAGCGAAGTCACTCTTTTTTTCCATCGAAACGCTGGAGCTCTTAAGCGACAGTTTGGCCTTGCTGCTCAACAAGCATCAAGTATTATTGCTGTCTGTCCCGATTGTCAAAAACATTCTTTCCCATCAGTTGCTGCAGGAGTTAACCCTAGAGGATTACAAAGCCTACCGTTATGGCAAACAGATGTCACGCATGATTCTGAATTTGGTAGCCTTAAATATATCCACTCTTCCATTGATACATTTTCAGGTGCCTTGGTTGCCTCGTGTCACACAGGAGAAAAGGCACGAGCTGTTCGTA
This sequence comes from Falco peregrinus, assembly GCF_023634155.1. NCBI lineage: Eukaryota > Metazoa > Chordata > Aves > Falconiformes > Falconidae > Falco > Falco peregrinus. The sequence continues at coordinate 397,592 of NC_073742.1, read as the reverse complement.
GACATTTAATGCGTGCTTTTGCTGCTTTAGGTATTCCCTTAAGCTGGACCGTTATCGGTCTTTATCTTTACGTTTCAACAACTGTAAAAACCTCTTTTGCCCTATGGGGTAGAACTCATATTACCGACATTCCTCATTCCCCCACCGGTCGATCTCTCATTGAAGGGTCTCATCCGTCTCTGAAACGTTTATGACAACAATAAAAAGGGGGAATGGGAATGGCTATTCCCGAGGTAACAGAAAGCGTTGTATGTTTTTAATTTTTTGAATTGTTCTTGAATAGATAACGGCCCACCGATAGGTCGACGTTTCACTGCAGCTACCTCCGTCGAGGCACGGGTTAAAAGCCCGGTATCGGTCCGAGATGCAGAAACAGGTAAAATTATAGGACCATATCCTCTTGTTACACGGGGAAAAGGTTATGCTTGTGTCTCTACAGAAAAAGGACCTAGATGGATCCCAGCGAAGAATGTAAGACCTTTCCGTGAACCTTTACCGCAGGCAGCTGATACCGACACCGACGCTACAGAATGAAATAAAAACTGTGTGAGGATTACTGTTTTGCATTAATGTTAGATACCCAAAATCAGGACATAGGATATAGATTTCGCTTGTTACAGCGCCTAGAACGAGCACTATCACCCTGGATCAAGCCACTGAACAGAGGTAATACTCTCGGACCAAGCGGGGGAACGGGACGACTCATTGTCCATGGAACGATGATTCCATTGACACTGATAAGGGGAAGGGAGGATTCATAATGAGAGAACAACTAGGTATTATGAAGGAGAACAGGAACGATAAACATGGTTATTTAGTGTTTAATAGGTGTCTGCACGCTTGTCGAGATATCTAGTTAGGTAACTACAGGAGTGCCCTGAGCCTGGTGGCGCGCACAGCTGCGGCTTGTGTCCTGGCTCAGAGATGTAAACAGGGGCTTCTCTGTTAGGGTAAAGTGTCTCTCTTTGCATCAAAAGGAGGGAATGAAGGGGATGACCCCAGAGGTATGTTCAGAGAAGGCATGCTATGTTTCGAACTTTTTGACGGAAACGGTTCTTGTTTGGTGTGCCCTTCCGCCTACGTATAACCTTAACCCAAAAGAAGGTGATGTTGTTTACACTTTGCGTGTCGAGCATTGTCTTTCTGTAGATGCTAATGTAGTAGGAGGCTAGGATGGGAACGTGTCGCAGCGGTTCTTCTCTTATGCAGAGTAACAGCAGGGAAAGCATTAAAGAGTTAAATCACCTTGTTTGGTAGGCAGTTAAGCATGTGACTCAAAATTGCCGCTGCTTTTTGTTGTTGGTTCAAGGACGTGGCTGTGAGGATTTTGATGGTATGTGCTGCGTGGATTTTAGGCGCCCCACTGCAGCAACATGTTATCAAAATCTGAGAAAATTTCAGCCTTTTCTGGCATCCATTCCCTCGATTGGCAGTATTGTTTGTTTGCTATTACCTTGGTTGCTGTCATGTTTGCAAGGGCCCTGCGGAACATGGCAAACCTGGTACTAGCTGTTCAAAAACAAAAAGGGGAAATTGTAGAATTGTACGGAACAAAGGCAGTGGGTTATTTTGACAGTGATAATATGTCTTAGTTGGTTTTTTATTTGTTCTGTTGCTTAGGCCTTGTTTTTCCTCGTTCGCTTTCAAAGGTTCTTTTGTGCAACAGGAAGGGGGAGGTGCAGGAGCGGGCTGGAAACTAGGACCACGCGTGGCAATCGGTCAGCTGAGGGGAGTGTGCTCGAGCTTGTCTAGACAACAATTAACAACATGATGGGGCATGTTTACAGAGCACAGGGGAGTGGGAGACGGATGGCGCCAAGGAAAGGTAACACCTTGCTGTTAAGTGCCGGTAGTTAACCACCAATCAGGGATTGCCTAGTATGCAAGGCTTAGCCTCAAGAAGCAATTGGTTTAAAACGCGCAGCTTCTGCAAGCGTATAAAACCTCGTGCTTCTGCACAACGCATTGACATTTGCTTGCATCAAGCTGCGTCCCGTCTCTTCATTGGCCGCAGTCAGGTTTACTAGGATCATCTTTCGGTTGGCCTTAGGGGTATCTCGGGCTTACGACAGCTTAGTTGTGTTTCGGTTTCCTAGTTATTCTGACAGGCTCTGGTCCGCTCTCTACGCCGTGTGACTGTTGGCTTGGGTTTCTGGTGTGACCGCGGCGGCTGGCACGAGATTTACCAACCCTGAAGGTTGCCGTGACTAAGTCAAGCTTGCGCTTCTTGCTTACTGTTAATTACTGCTGAGTGCCCGTGGGGGTGTGGCTGAGCAAGGCGTCTTGGGCTACAGTTGGTAGCGTGTGCCTGATGCCTGCTCCTTCGGTCTTAGCAGGAGGCCTAGGGCATTTACACTGGGCCGCAGATACTTGCACGTCTAGGTCTAGCAGGAGCCAACCGTAAGGTTAGGGCTAAGTCTTTTGTCCTCGGCTTTCATATTGGACGCCATCTTGGCATCTTCAGTGCCACGCTTTGGATTGTAAGCTACGGGGACGTGGTTTCGTTGGTTTTGTTGGTTTCGTTGGCTGTTTGGGCGCCTATAGTCTTAGGGGCGTGTGTGTATGGGGGGTTTGGGTTAATATGATTTTAGTGCTGAGGTTTTGGGTAGGTGGTGTTTATGGGATAGATAAGATGTTAAGGAGAAGGCTAGGTTTGAGCAGTAAAGGTGTTAGAGGTTCTCGTGGTTGAATTGTACAGCAATAGTTTGTCAAGCTGTAGGTCCCGGGGAGGTGCCGGGCGAGAACATACAGGTCGAATAACTTCCCATCCACCTTCACACAAACTGTTTAACGTTGATTTTCGTCTGATGTTAAAACCCAGAAGAAGCGAACAACCCTTACCGGCGCTTACTGTGTTTACAGATGGATCGGGCCAATCGCATAAATCTGTTCTTCTGTGGTGGGATGATCAACGGAGGCAATGGGATTCGGACATAGAGACGGTCTCCGGTTCACCTCAAACAGGAGAACTGAATGCAGTTGTTCGTGTTTTCCGAGAATGGAATGTACCGCTCCACCTTGTTACTGATTCTGCTTATGTTGCAGGTATTGTTCCACGAGCTGAAGCTTCTGTGCTGCGGAGTGTTTCGCATTCACAACCCTTTACCCTGTTACAGGAACTTATTTTCCTTTTGGACTCTCGATCTGCGCCTTATTTTGTTATGCATATTAGGTCTCATACCTCGCTACCTGGTTTTCTTGCAGAAGGCAATCGACGAGCTGACCTATTGCCGTGACCAGTTCAAGTACTGCCAGACCGTATTGCACAAGCTAAGCGAAGTCACTCTTTTTTTCCATCGAAACGCTGGAGCTCTTAAGCGACAGTTTGGCCTTGCTGCTCAACAAGCATCAAGTATTATTGCTGTCTGTCCCGATTGTCAAAAACATTCTTTCCCATCAGTTGCTGCAGGAGTTAACCCTAGAGGATTACAAAGCCTACCGTTATGGCAAACAGATGTCACGCATGATTCTGAATTTGGTAGCCTTAAATATATCCACTCTTCCATTGATACATTTTCAGGTGCCTTGGTTGCCTCGTGTCACACAGGAGAAAAGGCACGAGCTGTTCGTAGACATTTAATGCGTGCTTTTGCTGCTTTAGGTATTCCCTTAAGCTGGACCGTTATCGGTCTTTATCTTTACGTTTCAACAACTGTAAAAACCTCTTTTGCCCTATGGGGTAGAACTCATATTACCGGCATTGCTCATTCCCCCACCGGTCGATCTCTCATTGAAGGGTCTCATCGGTCTCTGAAACGTTTATGACAACAATAAAAAGGGGGAATGGGAATGGCTATTCCCGAGGTAACAGAAAGCGTTGTATGTTTTTAATTTTTTGAATTGTTCTTTAATAGATAACGGCCCACCGATAGGTCGACGTTTCACTGCAGCTACCTCCGTCGAGGCACGGGTTAAAGGCCCGGTATCGGTCCGAGATGCAGAAACAGGTAAAATTATAGGACCATATCCTCTTGTTACACGGGGAAACGGTTATGCTTGTGTCTCTACAGAAAAAGGACCTAGATGGATCCCAGCGAAGAATGTAAGACCTTTCCGTGAACCTTTACCGCAGGCAGCTGATACCGACACCGACGCTACAGAATGAAATAAAAACTGTGTGAGGATTACTGTTTTGCATTAATGTTAGCTACCCAAAATCAGGACATAGGATATAGATTTCGCTTTTTACAGCGCCTAGAACGAGCACTATCACCCTGGATCAAGCCACTGAACAGAGGTAATACTCTCGGACCAAGCGGGGGAACGGGACGACTCATTGTCCATGGAACGATGATTCCATTGACACTGATAAGGGGAAGGGAGGATTCATAATGAGAGAACAACTAGGTATTATGAAGGAGAACAGGAACGATAAACATGGTTATTTAGTGTTTAATAGGTGTCTGCACGCTTGTCGAGATATCTAGTTAGGTAACTACAGGAGTGGTTTCTGCCCTGAGCCTGGTGGCGCGCACAGCTGCGGCTTGTGTCCTGGCTCAGAGATGTAAACAGGGGCTTCTCTGTTAGGGTAAAGTGTCTCTCTTTGCATCAAAAGGAGGGAATGAAGGGGATGACCCCAGAGGTATGTTCAGAGAAGGCATGCTATGTTTCGAACTTTTTGACGGAAACGGTTCTTGTTTGGTGTGCCCTTCCGCCTACGTATAACCTTAACCCAAAAGAAGGTGATGTTGTTTACACTTTGCGTGTCGAGCATTGTCTTTCTGTAGATGCTAATGTAGTAGGAGGCTAGGATGGGAACGTGTCGCAGCGGTTCTTCTCTTATGCAGAGTAACAGCAGGGAAAGCATTAAAGAGTTAAATCACCTTGTTTGGTAGGCAGTTAAGCATGTGAGTCAAAATTGCCGCTGCTTTTTGTTGTTGGTTCAAGGACGTGGCTGTGAGGATTTTGATGGTATGTGCTGCGTGGATTTTAGGCGCCCCACTGCAGCAACATGTTATCAAAATCTGAGAAAATTTCAGCCTTTTCTGGCATCCATTCACTCGATTGGCAGTATTGTTTGTTTGCTATTACCTTGGTTGCTGTCATGTTTGCAAGGGCCCTGCGGAACATGGCAAACCTGGTACTAGCTGTTCAAAAACAAAAAGGGGAAATTGTAGAATTGTACGGAACAAAGGCAGTGGGTTATTTTGACAGTGATAATATGTCTTAGTTGGTTTTTTATTTGTTCTGTTGCTTAGGCCTTGTTTTTCCTCGTTCGCTTTCAAAGGTTCTTTTGTGCAACAGGAAGGGGGAGGTACAGGAGCGGGCTGGAAACTAGGACCACGCGTGGCAATCGGTCAGCTGAGGGGAGTGTGCTCGAGCTTGTCTAGACAACAATTAACAACATGATGGGGCATGTTTACAGAGCACAGGGGAGTGGGAGACGGATGGCGCCAAGGAAAGGTAACACCTTGCTGTTAAGTGCCGGTAGTTAACCACCAATCAGGGATTGCCTAGTATGCAAGGCTTAGCCTCAAGAAGCAATTGGTTTAAAACGCGCAGCTTCTGCAAGCGTATAAAACCTCGTGCTTCTGCACAACGCATTGACATTTGCTTGCATCAAGCTGCGTCCCGTCTCTTCATTGGCCGCAGTCAGGTTTACTAGGATCATCTTTCGGTTGGCCTTAGGGGTATCTCGGGCTTACGACAGCTTAGTTGTGTTTCGGTTTCCTAGTTATTCTGACAGGCTCTGGTCCGCTCTCTACGCCGTGTGACTGTTGGCTTGGGTTTCTGGTGTGACCGCGGCGGCTGGCACGAGATTTACCAACCCTGAAGGTTGCCGTGACTAAGTCAAGCTTGCGCTTCTTGCTTACTGTTAATTACTGCTGAGTGCCCGTGGGGGTGTGGCTGAGCAAGGCGTCTTGGGCTACAGTTGGTAGCGTGTGCCTGATGCCTGCTCCTTCGGTCTTAGCAGGAGGCCTAGGGCATTTACACTGGGCCGCAGATACTTGCACGTCTAGGTCTAGCAGGAGCCAACCGTAAGGTTAGGGCTAAGTCTTTTGTCCTCGGCTTTCATATTGGACGCCATCTTGGCATCTTCAGTGCCACGCTTTGGATTGTAAGCTACGGGGACGTGGTTTCGTTGGTTTTGTTGGTTTCGTTGGCTGTTTGGGCGCCTATAGTCTTAGGGGCGTGTGTGTATGGGGGGTTTGGGTTAATATGATTTTAGTGCTGAGGTTTTGGGTAGGTGGTGTTTATGGGATAGATAAGATGTTAAGGAGAAGGCTAGGTTTGAGCGGTAAAGGTGTTAGAGGTTCTCGTGGTTGAATTGTACAGCAATAGTTTGTCAAGCTGTAGGTCCCGGGGAGGTGCCGGGCGAGAACATACAGGTCGAATAACTTCCCATCCACCTTCACACAAACTGTTTAACGTTGATTTTCGTCTGATGTTAAAACCCAGAAGAAGCGAACAACCCTTACCGGCGCTTACTGTGTTTACAGATGGATCGGGCCAATCGCATAAATCTGTTCTTCTGTGGTGGGATGATCAACGGAGGCAATGGGATTCGGACATAGAGACGGTCTCCGGTTCACCTCAAACAGGAGAACTGAATGCAGTTGTTCGTGTTTTCCGAGAATGGAATGTACCGCTCCACCTTGTTACTGATTCTGCTTATGTTGCAGGTATTGTTCCACGAGCTGAAGCTTCTGTGCTGCGGAGTGTTTCGCATTCACAACCCTTTACCCTGTTACAGGAACTTATTTTCCTTTTGGACTCTCGATCTGCGCCTTATTTTGTTATGCATATTAGGTCTCATACCTCGCTACCTGGTTTTCTTGCAGAAGGCAATCGACGAGCTGACCTATTGCCGTGACCAGTTCAAGTACTGCCAGACCGTATTGCACAAGCTAAGCGAAGTCACTCTTTTTTTCCATCGAAACGCTGGAGCTCTTAAGCGACAGTTTGGCCTTGCTGCTCAACAAGCATCAAGTATTATTGCTGTCTGTCCCGATTGTCAAAAACATTCTTTCCCATCAGTTGCTGCAGGAGTTAACCCTAGAGGATTACAAAGCCTACCGTTATGGCAAACAGATGTCACGCATGATTCTGAATTTGGTAGCCTTAAATATATCCACTCTTCCATTGATACATTTTCAGGTGCCTTGTTTGCCTCGTGTCACACAGGAGAAAAGGCACGAGCTGTTCGTAGACATTTAATGCGTGCTTTTGCTGCTTTAGGTATCCCCTTAAGCTGGACCGTTATCTGTCGTTACCTTTACGTTTCAACAACTGTAAAAACCTCTTTTGCCCTATGGGGTAGAACTCATATTACCGGCATTGCTCATTCCCCCACCGGTCGATCTCTCATTGAAGGGTCTCATCGGTCTCTGAAACGTTTATGACAACAACAAAAAGGGGGAATGGGCATGGCTATTCCCGAGGAACGGTTACAGAAAGCGTTGTATGTTTTTAATTTTTTGAATTGTTCTTGAATAGATAACGGCCCACCGATAGGTCGACGTTTCACTGCAGCTACCTCCGTCGAGGCACGGGTTAAAGGCCCGGTATCGGTCCGAGATGCAGAAACAGGTAAAATTATGGGACCATATCCTCTTGTTACACGGGGAAACGGTTATGCTTGTGTCTCTACAGAAAAAGGACCTAGATGGATCCCAGCGAAGAATGTAAGACCTTTGCGTGAACCTTTACCGCAGGCAGCTGATACCGACACCGACGCTACAGAATGAAATAAAAACTGTGTGAGGATTACTGTTTTGCATTAATGTTAGCTACCCAAAATCAGGACATAGGATATAGATTTCGCTTGTTACAGCGCCTAGAACGAGCACTATCACCCTGGATCAAGCCACTGAACAGAGGTAATACTCTCGGACCAAGCGGGGGAACGGGACGACTCATTGTCCATGGAACGATGATTCCATTGACACTGATAAGGGGAAGGGAGGATTCATAATGAGAGAACAACTAGGTATTATGAAGGAGAACAGGAGCTGGGGGAAGAAGGGGCAACAGAGCAGAGGTGATGAGGTGTTTGTCACATCCATAGGATGTCTTGGCATGCTTAATCGAACTTGCAGGAGACAAACTGTGTGGCCAGGTGGATGACACCCCTTGGTTATGAACCTCGTCCATAGCATCCTTGAAAAGTCAGCATTAATTTTTTTGGTGCGGAGAAGGAAGGATTCTCTTGGTTCTAGCCGGAGAGGCATAGAAGTCAGTCTTTTCAATGTTTCATGAGCACAATGCTCTCTTCTCAAAGCAGAGGAATGCTTGTGCTCTGCTGAAGAGCAGAAGTGCTTGTAGCTGACCGCTGGTGAGTCAGTGCCAATACTGGCAGTAGGCAGTTACTTAGGGCACGAGACAGAAGCGGTGGCCTGTCCTACCTGGCCCTATATATTCTAATATAAAATAATGTACATACATACATATATAGATAGATATAAAAAATAGAATTCTTTTTAGATCCACGGGACGGATTACGCAATAATCAAGGCTGACCACCAATTCCACCGACACCTCATTGGCAAGAAAGCAGCTAAACGGTAAGTGGAGTGCCTTTCTAGTCCTTCCCATGCTCACACTCTTCGTGTTTAGGAGATGGTATCAGGGGCTCTGTAGCTCACCCAGTGTGCTGTCTCCATCACATTTCCTCTGCTTTTCTGGAGTGGTGGTGGTACAAGGAGAGAAATGGGCCGTCAGGCCTTGCGATGGCTTTAACGGGTGAAAGTACCTTGGGAGCCTGAACAGTAGTGGAATTACTTTGATGTGTCCTGGAGGATTTTTTTTTTTTTTTTTTTTTCCACACGTTGCTCTGTGCGAATGACATTTTAGCAGCCAGTTGTGGGTGGTGGAAATGTGCTTGGTGAGCTTCTCCCTGTAGAGGAATGAAGGCGGTGGGTTGATTAGCATTGATAACACGCAGCTGTGGCCTTGCCTCAGAGGCAGTGGGTTGATCGACATGGACGACGTGCAGGTGTAGCTGCTTCCCGCTAAGGGGTTAAATAGCCCTGTGGCTTGTGGGAGAGGGTGTCAGCTGGAGGAGGAGCAGTGTGGTCTGGCCTCTGGAGGAAGGTGCTACAGCACCGGCAGTAGAATATGGCCAACGCTAAAGCCTTGTTGCGGTCTGCTAGTTTGATAGCACTGCAACGTGTCCCCAGCCAAGAGTTTGGGGTAGAAAGGAACGATTATCCTCTGCTCTAAATGTGATACTGTTTGGGGAAGAAACACGCCTCGCTCTGACAAGGGAACAATGGGCTCTGTAGATGCCACGGTATTTACTTGGACAGGCTCTCGTGTGGCACAGGTCTGCTCTCGCTGAACTCCAGGGGGAAGAGGCAATTTCCCCTGGCTCAACCCTACCCCACTGAGCCCTTCCCAGAGGCGGCTTTACTTCTTCAACAGCCTCTGACATAGAGACGGTCTCCGGTTCACCTCAAACAGGAGAACTGAATGCAGTTGTTCGTGTTTTCCGAGAATGGAATGTACCGCTCCACCTTGTTACTGATTCTGCTTATGTTGCAGGTATTGTTCCACGAGCTGAAGCTTCTGTGCTGCGGAGTGTTTCGCATTCACAACCCTTTACCCTGTTACAGGAACTTATTTTCCTTTTGGACTCTCGATCTGCGCCTTATTTTGTTATGCATATTAGGTCTCATACCTCGCTACCTGGTTTTCTTGCAGAAGGCAATCGACGAGCTGACCTATTGCCGTGACCAGTTCAAGTACTGCCAGACCGTATTGCACAAGCTAAGCGAAGTCACTCTTTTTTTCCATCGAAACGCTGGAGCTCTTAAGCGACAGTTTGGCCTTGCTGCTCAACAAGCATCAAGTATTATTGCTGTCTGTCCCGATTGTCAAAAACATTCTTTCCCATCAGTTGCTGCAGGAGTTAACCCTAGAGGATTACAAAGCCTACCGTTATGGCAAACAGATGTCACGCATGATTCTGAATTTGGTAGCCTTAAATATATCCACTCTTCCATTGATACATTTTCAGGTGCCTTGGTTGCCTCGTGTCACACAGGAGAAAAGGCACGAGCTGTTCGTAGACATTTAATGCGTGCTTTTGCTGCTTTAGGTATCCCCTTAAGCTGGACCGTTATCTGTCGTTATCTTTACGTTTCAACAACTGTAAAAACCTCTTTTGCCCTATGGGGTAGAACTCATATTACCGACATTCCTCATTCCCCCACCGGTCAATCTCTCATTGAAGGGTCTCATCGGTCTCTGAAACGTTTATGACAACAATAAAAAGGGGGAATGGGAATGGCTATTCCCGAGGTAACAGAAAGCGTTGTATGTTTTTAATTTTTTGAATTGTTCTTGAATAGATAACGGCCCACCGATAGGTCGACGTTTCACTGCAGCTACCTCCGTCGAGGCACGGGTTAAAGGCCCGGTATCGGTCCGAGATGCAGAAACAGGTAAAATTATAGGACCATATCCTCTTGTTACACGGGGAAACGGTTATGCTTGTGTCTCTACAGAAAAAGGACCTAGATGGATCCCAGCGAAGAATGTAAGACCTTTCCGTGAACCTTTACCGCAGGCAGCTGATAGCGACACCGACGCTACAGAATGAAATAAAAACTGTGTGAGGATTACTGTTTTGCATTAATGTTAGCTACCCAAAATCAGGACATAGGATATCGATTTCGCTTGTTACAGCGCCTAGAACGAGCACTATCACCCTGGATCAAGCCACTGAACAGAGGTAATACTCTCGGACCAAGCGGGGGAACGGGACGACTCATTGTCCATGGAACGATGATTCCATTGACACTGATAAGGGGAAGGGAGGATTCATAATGAGAGAACAACTAGGTATTATGAAGGAGAACAGGAACGATAAACATGGTTATTTAGTGTTTAATAGGTGTCTGCACGCTTGTCGAGATATCTAGTTAGGTAACTACAGGAGTGGTTTCTGCCCTGAGCCTGGTGGCGCGCACAGCTGCGGCTTGTGTCCTGGCTCAGAGATGTAAACAGGGGCTTCTCTGTTAGGGTAAAGTGTCTCTCTTTGCATCAAAAGGAGGGAATGAAGGGGATGACCCCAGAGGTATGTTCAGAGAAGGCATGCTATGTTTCGAACTTTTTGACGGAAACGGTTCTTGTTTGGTGTGCCCTTCCGCCTACGTATAACCTTAACCCAAAAGAAGGTGATGTTGTTTACACTTTGCGTGTCGAGCATTGTCTTTCTGTAGATGCTAATGTAGTAGGAGGCTAGGATGGGAACGTGTCGCAGCGGTTCTTCTCTTATGCAGAGTAACAGCAGGGAAAGCATTAAAGAGTTAAATCACCTTGTTTGGTAGGCAGTTAAGCATGTGAGTCAAAATTGCCGCTGCTTTTTGTTGTTGGTTCAAGGACGTGGCTGTGAGGATTTTGATGGTATGTGCTGCGTGGATTTTAGGCGCCCCACTGCAGCAACATGTTATCAAAATCTGAGAAAATTTCAGCCTTTTCTGGCATCCATTCCCTCGATTGGCAGTATTGTTTGTTTGCTATTACCTTGGTTGCTGTCATGTTTGCAAGGGCCCTGCGGAACATGGCAAACCTGGTACTAGCTGTTCAAAAACAAAAAGGGGAAATTGTAGAATTGTACGGAACAAAGGCAGTGGGTTATTTTGACAGTGATAATATGTCTTAGTTGGTTTTTTATTTGTTCTGTTGCTTAGGCCTTGTTTTTCCTCGTTCGCTTTCAAAGGTTCTTTTGTGCAACAGGAAGGGGGAGGTGCAGGAGCGGGCTGGAAACTAGGACCACGCGTGGCAATCGGTCAGCTGAGGGGAGTGTGCTCGAGCTTGTCTAGACAACAATTAACAACATGATGGGGCATGTTTACAGAGCACAGGGGAGTGGGAGACGGATGGCGCCAAGGAAAGGTAACACCTTGCTGTTAAGTGCCGGTAGTTAACCACCAATCAGGGATTGCCTAGTATGCAAGGCTTAGCCTCAAGAAGCAATTGGTTTAAAACGCGCAGCTTCTGCAAGCGTATAAAACCTCGTGCTTCTGCACAACGCATTGACATTTGCTTGCATCAAGCTGCGTCCCATCTCTTCATTGGCCGCAGTCAGGTTTACTAGGATCATCTTTCGGTTGGCCTTAGGGGTATCTCGGGCTTACGACAGCTTAGTTGTGTTTCGGTTTCCTAGTTATTCTGACAGGCTCTGGTCCGCTCTCTACGCCGTGTGACTGTTGGCTTGGGTTTCTGGTGTGACCGCGGCGGCTGGCACGAGATTTACCAACCCTGAAGGCTGCCGTGACTAAGTCAAGCTTGCGCTTCTTGCTTACTGTTAATTACTGCTGAGTGCCCGTGGGGGTGTGGCTGAGCAAGGCGTCTTGGGCTACAGTTGGTAGCGTGTGCCTGATGCCTGCTCCTTCGGTCTTAGCAGGAGGCCTAGGGCATTTACACTGAGCCGCAGATACTTGCACGTCTAGGTCTAGCAGGAGCCAACCGTAAGGTTAGGGCTAAGTCTTTTGTCCTCGGCTTTCATATTGGACGCCATCTTGGCATCTTCAGTGCCACGCTTTGGATTGTAAGCTACGGGGACGTGGTTTCGTTGGTTTTGTTGGTTTCGTTGGCTGTTTGGGCGCCTATAGTCTTAGGGGCGTGTGTGTATGGGGGGTTTGGGTTAATATGATTTTAGTGCTGAGGTTTTGGGTAGGTGGTGTTTATGGGATAGATAAGATGTTAAGGAGAAGGCTAGGTTTGAGCGGTAAAGGTGTTAGAGGTTCTCGTGGTTGAATTGTACAGCAATAGTTTGTCAAGCTGTAGGTCCCGGGGAGGTGCCGGGCGAGAACATACAGGTCGAATAACTTCCCATCCACCTTCACACAAACTGTTTAACGTTGATTTTCGTCTGATGTTAAACCCAGAAGAAGCGAACAACCCTTACCGGCGCTTACTGTGTTTACAGATGGATTGGGCCAATCGCATAAATCTGTTCTTCTGTGGTGGGATGATCAACGGAGGCAATGGGATTCGGACATAGAGACGGTCTCCGGTTCACCTCAAACAGGAGAACTGAATGCAGTTGTTCGTGTTTTCCGAGAATGGAATGTACCGCTCCACCTTGTTACTGATTCTGCTTATGTTGCAGGTATTGTTCCACGAGCTGAAGCTTCTGTGCTGCGGAGTGTTTCGCATTCACAACCCTTTACCCTGTTACAGGAACTTATTTTCCTTTTGGACTCTCGATCTGCGCCTTATTTTGTTATGCATATTAGGTCTCATACCTCGCTACCTGGTTTTCTTGCAGAAGGCAATCGACGAGCTGACCTATTGCCGTGACCAGTTCAAGTACTGCCAGACCGTATGGCTCAAGCTAAGCGAAGTCACTCTTTTTTTCCATCGAAACGCCGGAGCTCTTAAGCGACAGTTTGGCCTTGCTGCTCAACAAGCATCAAGTATTATTGCTGTCTGTCCCGATTGTCAAAAACATTCTTTCCCATCAGTTGCTGCAGGAGTTAATCCTAGAGGATTACAAAGCCTACCGTTAGGGCAAACAGATGTCACGCATGATTCTGAATTTGGTAGCCTTAAATATATCCACTCTTCCATTGATACATTTTCAGGTGCCTTGGTTGCCTCGTGTCACACAGGAGAAAAGGCACGAGCTGTTCGTAGACATTTAATGCGTGCTTTTGCTGCTTTAGGTATCCCCTTAAGCTGGACCGTTATCGGTCTTTATCTTTACGTTTCAACAACTGTAAAAACCTCTTTTGCCCTATGGGGTAGAACTCATATTACCGGCATTGCTCATTCCCCCACCGGTCGATCTCTCATTGAAGGGTCTCATCGGTCTCTGAAACGTTTATGACAACAACAAAAAGGGGGAATGGGCATGGCTATTCCCGAGGAACGGTTACAGAAAGCGTTGTATGTTTTTAATTTTTTGAATTGTTCTTGAATAGATAACGGCCCACCGATAGGTCGACGTTTCACTGCAGCTACCTCCGTCGAGGCACGGGTTAAAGGCCCGGTATCGGTCCGAGATGCAGAAACAGGTAAAATTATGGGACCATATCCTCTTGTTACACGGGGAAAAGGTTATGCTTGTGTCTCTACAGAAAAAGGACCTAGATGGATCCCAGCGAAGAATGTCAGACCATTCCGTGAACCTTTACCGCAGGCAGCTGATACCGACACCGACGCTACAGAATGAAATAAAAACTGTGTGAGGATGACTGTTTTGCATTAATGTTAGCTACCCAAAATCAGGACATAGGATATAGATTTCGCTTTTTACAGCGCCTAGAACGAGCACTATCACCCTGGATCAAGCCACTGAACAGAGGTAATACTCTCGGACCAAGCGGGGGAACGGGACGACTCATTGTCCATGGAACGATGATTCCATTGACACTGATAAGGGGAAGGGAGGATTCATAATGAGAGAACAACTAGGTATTATGAAGGAGAACAGGAGCTGGGGGAAGAAGGGGCAACAGAGCAGAGGTGATGAGGTGTTTGTCACATCCATAGGATGTCTTGGCATGCTTAATCGAACTTGCAGGAGACAAATTGTGTGGCCAGGTGGATGACGCCCCTTGGTTATGAACCTCATCCATAGCATCCTTGAAAAGTCAGCATTAATTTTTTTGGTGCGGAGAAGGAAGGATTCTCTTGGTTATAGCTGGAGAGGCATAGAAGTCAGTCTTTTCAATGTTTCATGAGCACAATGCTCTCTTCTCAAAGCAGAGGAATGCTTGTGCTCTGCTGAAGAGCAGAAGTGCTTGTAGCTGACCGCTGGTGAGTCAGTGCCAATACTGGCAGTAGGCAGTTACTTAGGGCACGAGACAGAAGCGGTGGCCTGTCCTACCTGGCCCTATATATTCTAATATAAAATAATGTACATACATACATATATAGATAGATATAAAAAATATAATTCTTTTTAGATCCACGGGACGGATTACGCAATAATCAAGGCTGACCACCAATTCCACCGACACCTCATTGGCAAGAAAGCAGCTAAACGGTAAGTGGAGTGCCTTTCTAGTCCTTCCCATGCTCACACTCTTCGTGTTTAGGAGATGGTATCAGGGGCTCTGTAGCTCACCCAGTGTGCTGTCTCCATCACATTTCCTCTGCTTTTCTGGAGTGGTGGTGGTACAAGGAGAGAAATGGGCCGTCAGGCCTTGCGATGGCTTTAACGGGTGAAAGTACCTTGGGAGCCTGAACAGTAGTGGAATTACTTTGATGTGTCCTGGAGGATTTTTTTTTTTTTTTTTTTTTCCACACGTTGCTCTGTGCGAATGACATTTTAGCAGCCAGTTGTGGGTGGTGGAAATGTGCTTGGTGAGCTTCTCCCTGTAGAGGAATGAAGGCGGTGGGTTGATTAGCATTGATAACACGCAGCTGTGGCCTTGCCTCAGAGGCAGTGGGTTGATCGACATGGACGATGTGCAGGTGTAGCTGCTTCCCGCTAAGGGGTTAAATAGCCCTGTGGCTTGTGGGAGAGGGTGTCAGCTGGAGGAGGAGCAGTGTGGTCTGGCCTCTGGAGGAAGGTGCTACAGCACCGGCAGTAGAATATGGCCAACGCTAAAGCCTTGTTGCGGTCTGCTAGTTTGATAGCACTGCAACGTGTCCCCAGCCAAGAGTTTGGGGTAGAAAGGAACGATTATCCTCTGCTCTAAATGTGATACTGTTTGGGGAAGAAACACGCCTCGCTCTGACAAGGGAACAATGGGCTCTGTAGATGCCACGGTATTTACTTGGACAGGCTCTCGTGTGGCACAGGTCTGCTCTCGCTGAACTCCAGGGGGAAGAGGCAATTTCCCCTGGCTCAACCCTACCCCACCGAGCTCTTCCCAGAGGCGGCTTTACTTCTTCAACAGCCTCTGAGCAGTGATAATCAAGGTGCCTTGCTTCCAGGTCTTTGCCTAGCAGACGGCGTCACCACAGTCCTTGCCTCGAAGTTAACAGGATGGAGGATCTGTACAAGGTGTCTGTGCGCATTCCCCCGGACAACGAGAAGAGCAACCCGATCAGAATTGAAGGAGACCCACAGGGGGTCCCACAGGCCAAGAAAGAGCTGCTGGAACTCGCTTCCCGTAGGGTGAGTGGGTAGGACGTGATGTTTGGGAGACTGCAGGGTTTGGGCTCTCGTGTTCCCTTGTAACCTTCTGGTGCGAGTGTGTGCCCCTTGCCCACGGAGCACTTGGATCTCATGACAAGTGCAAGTTCCTCTTCACAAATGTCTTCCCCTCTTCCCTCGGGTAGCCCTTCTCTGTCAACGCAGAGTGAATTTGGTCTGGAGAAAAGAGGGACAGTGCTGGCAAGTAAACCGTCGGGCAGCAAACCGCTAAGTCAAAGTAGATGGCTCTCCGGCTGAACACTCAGTGTGCCCTCTGTTCCCGTCAGGAAAATCAACACGCTGCGGACCTAATCGTTGAGCAGAAATTCCACCGGACCATCACTGGGCAGAAGGCTGAGCGGGTCTGGGAAATCCGGGAGCAATTCCCAGAGGTAAGGCTTGGTAGGAGAGGAGGAATCCAGAGGGGTTATTTCCTACATGGGTAGTAGGCCTGTCATCACAGAAGTCGTAACTTTAGTGGCTCTGTAGCGCAAGTGCCTGAGAAGATAGTTCTTTTAGCCAGAGGCCGCTAACACGGTTCCCCTTTTCTGAATGGGAAAAGGGCATGTGTAGGATCCCCCCAACCTTTGCATGTGTCTGACACAAGGGTTCTTGCTTTTGCTTGAGCTAACTATAAATGACCGCTCCTGCAGGTTATCATCAACTTCCCAGACCCTGCACACAAGAGTGACATCGTCCAACTCCGAGGTCCCAAAAACGAGGTGGAGAAGTGCACCGAGTACATGCAAAAGACGGTGGCAGACCTGGTAAGGAGGTCTTCTGCCTGCACTTCCCTCCTACGTGCCTGGATAACCCTGGGGCAAAGCAGAGCTCTACTGGCTTGGGTAGAGCTAAAACACCTCAAGAGGAGGGAGCTGTCGATGCTGTTTTGGCTGAATGGAGGCAGGGGGTAGTACCTGTTATGGGAAGGCTATAGGGGAACGTCCTTGCCTTTGTTTAGTCTTACAAGTCCCTCGTATAGAGAACTTCCTTGGGTCTAAGCCTCTTTTCAAAAGCTCGTTTATCAGAGTTCCTGAAGTCGGGCCTCCCTTGCCACGACAGTGTAATCTTCAGTTCTCCCTTCCTTTCTCCCTTAGGTTGAAAACAGCTTTTCTATTTCTGTCCCCATCTGCAAACAGTTCCACAAGAACATCGTAGGGAAAGGAGGTGCCAACATCAAGAAGGTGAGATATTGCTCCTAACTCAAGTGCTCGTGATGATCACTGCCTGCAGCAAAATCCCACTGGATGCTCTCTCCTGCCCATTGGTGGTGTCCAATATAGCCTGCGAGGGTTTTTCTTCTGACATGGGACGCTTCTGAGATGATTTTTTTTTTTTTTCCTTTGTGGCAGATCCGTAAAGAAAGCAACACCAAAATTGATCTCCCAGCAAAGAACAGCAACTCGGCGACAATTGTTATCACAGGCAAGAGGGCAAACTGTGAGGCTGCTCGCCACAGGATAACATCACTTTGGAAGGACCTACAGAAGATGTGCATGTGGCTCAGGAACCGATTGAAGCCATGCTCAAGGAACTGGTGAGCTGGAGTTACTAGTTCCAGTAAGAAACTGGGGGAAGAAGGGGCAACAGAGCAGAGGTGATGAGGTGTTTGTCACATCCATAGGATGTCTTGGCATGCTTAATCGAACTTGCAGGAGACAAATTGTGTGGCCAGGTGGATGACACCCCTTGGTTATGAACCTCATCCATAGCATCCTTGAAAAGTCAGCATTAATTTTTTTGGTGCGGAGAAGGAAGGATTCTCTTGGTTATAGCTGGAGAGGCATAGAAGTCAGTCTTTTCAGAGTTTCATGAGCACAATGCTCTCTTCTCAAAGCAGAGGAATGCTTGTGCTCTGCTTAAGAGCAGAAGTGCTTGTAGCTGACCGCTGGTGAGTCAGTGCCAATACTGGCAGTAGGCAGTTACTTAGGGCACGAGACAGAAGCGGTGGCCTGTCCTACCTGGCCCTATATAATATATATATGTATGTATGTGCGTACAATATTATATATATATAAAATTCTTTTTAGATCCACGGGATGGATTACGCAGTAATCAAGGCTGACCACCAATTCCACCGACACCTCATTGGCAAGTGTGAAGAGGAAGATGAAGCCCAAGGCTCACAGTATCGGTGGATCTCATTTGATGGTGCCTCCGTGTGGTGTGGCTAGTCAGCTGAATACCTGAATGCCGGATGGGATGGCGATGATTATAGTGGCGGAGATGAAGTATGCTCGGCTGTCTACGTCTATTCCTACAGTGAATATGTGGTGGGCTCATACGACAAAGCCCAGGAATCCAATCGATAGTATAGCTCAGACTATTCCTATGTAGCCGAATGGTTCTTTTTTGCCTGCGTAATACGTTACAACATGTGAGATGATTCCAAAGCCGGGAAGGATTAAGATGTAAACTTCCTGGTGGCCAAAGAATCAGAACAGGTGCTGGTAGAGAATGGGGTCTCCCCCTCCAGCGGGGTCAAAGAATGTAGTGTTTAGGTTTCGGTCGGTCAGTAGTATGGTGATGCCGGCGGCCAGGACTGGAAGTGAGGGCAATAGGAGTACGGATCATACGAATAGGGGAGTTGGATATTGCGATAAGGCAGGGGGGGTTATGTTAATGGCTGTTGTGTTAAAGTTGATGGCCCCTAAGATGGAAGACACACCTGCGAGGTGTAGGGAGAAGATGGCTAGGTCTACTGAGGCGCCAGCATGGGCTAGGTTGCCTGCTAGGGGCGGGTATATGGTTCATCCTGTTCCGACTCCAGCTTCTACTGTGGAGGACGCTAGGAGCAGTAGGAAGGACGGAGGAAGTAGTTCAGAAACTGATGTTGTTTATGCGGGGGAATGCTATGTCTGGGGCTCCAATTATAAGGGGGACTAGTCAGTTTCCAAACCCTTCGATTATAATGGCTATAACTGTGAAGAAGATTCTTACGAAGGCATGGGCGGTGATGATGACATTGTAGATTTGGTCGTCTCCTAGGAGAGTTCCTGGTTGGCCAAGTTCTGCTCGAATAAGGAGGCTGAGGGCGGTACTCGGCTATGCCTGCCCATGCTCCGAAGAGTAGCTATAGGGTGCCGATGTCATTGTGGTTTGTTGAAACTAGTCATCGGTTGATGAAGGTCACGGGTCAGATGGCTGAGTGTTTAGGCGTTAGGCTGTAGTCCTTTTTACAGAGGTTGAATTCCTCTTCTTATCGACTCTGTGGTGAAGTTCATGTTGAGTTGCAAACTCATTGATGTACGCTGAGAGTGTGCCGGAGTCTGGTAGACAGAAGCTCGTTGGTTTGAGCGTCTAGCTGTTAATTAGAAGTTTATGGGATCGAGGCCCGTCTGTCTAGGCTTATCGTGGAGGCCCTAGCTGCATTAGAGTATCTGCGTTGCATTTAGATGGTGCAGGTTTAGTGTCCTGCGGGCCTTAGTGGTGGTGGCAGAAACTAAGAGGATTTAACTCTTAGTTAAGGCTTTGAAGGCCTTCGGTTTGGTAGGCAGGGGATCCTAAGTTTCTTAGGTAACGGTCAGGATTGCGGGAGAAGGGGGGAGAAGGAGGACTGACAGAGAAATTAAGGTAGCAATTGGTGTGCCTGTGGATTTGTTATTGTATCATTGTTTTATGAAGCTTGTAGTGTTTGGTGGGAGTGTGATTGTGGAGCAATATGCAAGGCGTAGGTAGAAAAATAAACCTAGTAGGGAGAGTATTGAAATAATTATGGCTGCGGTTGATATCTCTTGCTTAGTTAGTTCCTGGATAATGAGTCATTTTGGTAAAAAGCCAGTGAGTGGGGGCAGGCCGGCTAGGGATAGTAGTGCTAGCGTCAAGGATGCGTTTAGTGATGGTATTTTTGTTCAGGAGGTTATTATTGTGGATAGTTTTGAGGAGTTGGTTGTGTTGAGGGCTAAGAAAATGGAGGCGGTTCTTAAGGAGTATAGGTAGAAGGTTATTAATGTTAGCTTGGGGTTGTATATGAGGATGATGGTTATTCAGCCTAGGTGGGCGATCGATGAGAAAGCTAGGACTTTTCGGATTTGTGTTTGGTTGAGTCCTGTTGGCCCTCCGATGGCTGCGGATGCAATGGCCACGGTTGTCAGTAGGAGTGGGTTCAGTGAGGGGGCAGCTAAGAAAAGAAGAGTGAGTGGGGGGAGTTTTATTCATGTAGAGACGAGTAGGGCAGTGGTTATAGGTGAGCCTCGTATGACCTCTGGACATCAGAAGTGAAAGGGTACTAGGCCTAGTTTTATTGCGACTGCTGTAGTTAGTAGTAGGGAGGCTGTTGGGTGGCTTAGTCGCGGAATGTCTCATTGTCCGGTGAACTGTGCGTTGATTGTGCTTGAGAAGAGGATTAATGCGGAGGCGGTTGCTTGGACGAGAAAGTATTTGATTGCAGCTTCCATAGCTCGAGGGTGGTGTGATTTTGAAAGGAAGGGGATAATGGCAAGGGTGTTGATTTCTAGGCCAGGCCAGGCTAGCAGTCAGTGGTTGCTTGAAATTGTGATGGTTGTTCCTAGTAGAAGGCTTAAGGAGAACGTTAGTTTTGTGACGGGGCTCATTTAGTAGAGGAAGAGGTTAAACCATCATTTTCGGGGTATGGGCCCGATAGCTTTTGTTTAGCTGACCCTACTGGGAAGTAATATAAGGGGAGTATGGAGCGCTTTGATCTCTTCTGTGCAGGTTCAATTCCTGTCTTCCTAAGGTTTTCAACGGAGGCAATGGGATTCGGACATAGAGACGGTCTCCGGTTCACCTCAAACAGGAGAACTGAATGCAGTTGTTCGTGTTTTCCGAGAATGGAATGTACCGCTCCACCTTGTTACTGATTCTGCTTATGTTGCAGGTATTGTTCCACGAACTGAAGCTTCTGTGCTGCGGAGTGTTTCGCATTCACAACCCTTTACCCTGTTACAGGAACTTATTTTCCTTTTGGACTCTCGATCTGCGCCTTATTTTGTTATGCATATTAGGTCTCATACCTCGCTACCTGGTTTTCTTGCAGAAGGCAATCGACGAGCTGACCTATTGCCGTGACCAGTTCAAGTACTGCCAGACCGTATTGCACAAGCTAAGCGAAGTCACTCTTTTTTTCCATCGAAACGCCGGAGCTCTTAAGCGACAGTTTGGCCTGTCTGCTCAACAAGCATCAAGTATTATTGCTGTCTGTCCCGATTGTCAAAAACATTCTTTCCCATCAGTTGCTGCAGGAGTTAATCCTAGAGGATTACAAAGCCTACCGTTATGGCAAACAGATGTCACGCATGATTCTGAATTTGGTAGCCTTAAATATATCCACTCTTCCATTGATACATTTTCAGGTGCCTTGGTTGCCTCGTGTCACACAGGAGAAAAGGCACGAGCTGTTCGTAGACATTTAATGCGTGCTTTTGCTGCTTTAGGTATCCCCTTAAGCTGGACCGTTATCGGTCTTTATCTTTACGTTTCAACAACTGTAAAAACCTCTTTTGCCCTATGGGGTAGAACTCATATTACCGGCATTGCTCATTCCCCCACCGGTCGATCTCTCATTGAAGGGTCTCATCGGTCTCTGAAACGTTTATGACAACAACAAAAAGGGGGAATGGGCATGGCTATTCCCGAGGAACGGTTACAGAAAGCGTTGTATGTTTTTAATTTTTTGAATTGTTCTTGAATAGATAACGACCCACCGATAGGTCGACGTTTCACTGCAGCTACCTTCGTCGAGGCACGGGTTAAAGGCCCGGTATCGGTCCGAGATGCAGAAACAGGTAAAATTATGGGACCATATCCTCTTGTTACACGGGGAAAAGGTTATGCTTGTGTCTCTACAGAAAAAGGACCTAGATGGATCCCAGCGAAGAATGTCAGACCTTTCCGTGAACCTTTACCGCAGGCAGCTGATACCGACACCGACGCTACAGAATGAAATAAAAACTGTGTGAGGATGACTGTTTTGCATTAATGTTAGCTACCCAAAATCAGGACATAGGATATAGATTTCGCTTTTTACAGCGCCTAGAACGAGCACTATCACCCTGGATCAAGCCACTGAACAGAGGTAATACTCTCGGACCAAGCGGGGGAACGGGACGACTCATTGTCCATGGAACGATGATTCCATTGACACTGATAAGGGGAAGGGAGGATTCATAATGAGAGAACAACTAGGTATTATGAAGGAGAACAGGAACGATAAACATGGTTGTTTAGTGTTTAATAGGTGTCTGCACGCTTGTCGAGATATATAGTTAGGTAACTACAGGAGTGGTTTCTGCCCTGAGCCTGGTGGCGCGCACAGCTGCGGCTTGTGTCCTGGCTCAGAGATGTAAACAGGGGCTTCTCTGTTAGGGTAAAGTGTCTCTCTTTGCATCAAAAGGAGGGAATGAAGGGGATGACCCCAGAGGTATGTTCAGAGAAGGCATGCTATGTTTCGAACTTTTTGACGGAAACGGTTCTTGTTTGGTGTGCCCTTCCGCCTACGTATAACCTTAATCCAAAAGAAGGTGATGTTGTTTACACTTTGCATGTCGAGCATTGTCTTTCTGTAGATGCTAATGTAGTAGGAGGCTAGGATGGGAACGTGTCGCAGCGGTTCTTCTCTTATGCAGAGTAACAGCAGGGAAAGCATTAAAGAGTTAAATCACCTTGTTTGGTAGGCAGTTAAGAATGTGAGTCAAAATTGCCGCTGCTTTTTGTTGTTGGTTCAAGGACGTGGCTGTGAGGATTTTGATGGTATGTGCTGCGTGGATTTTAGGCGCCCCACTGCAGCAACATGTTATCAAAATCTGAGAAAATTTCAGCCTTTTCTGGCATCCATTCCCTCGATTGGCAGTATTGTTTGTTTGCTATTACCTTGGTTGCTGTCATGTTTGCAAGGGCCCTGCGGAACATGGCAAACCTGGTACTAGCTGTTCAAAAACAAAAAGGGGAAATTGTAGAATTGTACGGAACAAAGGCAGTGGGTTATTTTGACAGTGATAATATGTCTTAGTTGGTTTTTTATTTGTTCTGTTGCTTAGGCCTTGTTTTTCCTCGTTCGCTTTCCAAGGTTCTTTTGTGCAACAGGAAGGGGGAGGTGCAGGAGCGGGCTGGAAACTAGGACCACGCGTGGCAATCGGTCAGCTGAGGGGAGTGTGCTCGAGCTTGTCTAGACAACAATTAACAACATGATGGGGCATGTTTACAGAGCACAGGGGAGTGGGAGACGGATGGCGCCAAGGAAAGGTAACACCTTGCTGTTAAGTGCCGGTAGTTAACCACCAATCAGGGATTGCCTAGTATGCAAGGCTTAGCCTCAAGAAGCAATTGGTTTAAAACGCGCAGCTTCTGCAAGCGTATAAGACCTCGTGCTTCTGCACAACGCATTGACATTTGCTTGCATCAAGCTGCGTCCCGTCTCTTCATTGGCTGCAGTCAGGTTTACTAGGATCATCTTTCGGTTGGCCTTAGGGGTATCTCGGGCTTGCGACAGCTTAGTTGTGTTTCGGTTTCCTAGTTATTCTGACAGGCTCTGGTCCGCTCTCTACGCCGTGTGACTGTTGGCTTGGGTTTCTGGTGTGACCGCGGCGGCTGGCACGAGATTTACCAACCCTGAAGGCTGCCGTGACTAAGTCAAGCTTGCGCTTCTTGCTTACTGTTAATTACTGCTGAGTGCCCGTGGGGGTGTGGCTGAGCAAGGCGTCTTGGGCTACAGTTGGTAGCGTGTGCCTGATGCCTGCTCCTTCGGTCTTAGCAGGAGGCCTAGGGCATTTACACTGGGCCGCAGATACTTGCACGTCTAGGTCTAGCAGGAGCCAACCGTAAGGTTAGGGCTAAGTCTTTTGTCCTCGGCTTTCATATTGGACGCCATCTTGGCATCTTCAGTGCCACGCTTTGGATTGTAAGCTACGGGGACGTGGTTTCGTTGGTTTTGTTGGTTTCGTTGGCTGTTTGGGCGCCTATAGTCTTAGGGGCGTGTGTGTATGGGGGGTTTGGGTTAATATGATTTTAGTGCTGAGGTTTTGGGTAGGTGGTGTTTATGGGATAGATAAGATGTTAAGGAGAAGGCTAGGTTTGAGCGGTAAAGGTGTTAGAGGTTCTCGTGGTTGAATTGTACAGCAATAGTTTGTCAAGCTGTAGGTCCCGGGGAGGTGCCGGGCGAGAACATACAGGTCGAATAACTTCCCATCCACCTTCACACAAACTGTTTAACGTTGATTTTCGTCTGATGTTAAACCCAGAAGAAGCGAACAACCCTTACCGGCGCTTACTGTGTTTACAGATGGATTGGGCCAATCGCATAAATCTGTTCTTCTGTGGTGGGATGATCAACGGAGGCAATGGGATTCGGACATAGAGACGGTCTCCGGTTCACCTCAAACAGGAGAACTGATTGCAGTCGTTCGTGTTTTCCGAGAATGGAATGTACCGCTCCACCTTGTTACTGATTCTGCTTATGTTGCAGGTATTGTTCCACGAGCTGAAGCTTCTGTGCTGCGGAGTGTTTCGCATTCACAACCCTTTACCCTGTTACAGGAACTTATTTTCCTTTTGGACTCTTGATCTGCGCCTTATTTTGTTATGCATATTAGGTCTCATACCTCGCTACCTGGTTTTCTTGCAGAAGGCAATCGACGAGCTGACCTATTGCCGTGACCAGTTCAAGTACTGCCAGACCGTATGGCTCAAGCTAAGCGAAGTCACTCTTTTTTTCCATCGAAACGCTGGAGCTCTTAAGCGACAGTTTGGCCTTGCTGCTCAACAAGCATCAAGTATTATTGCTGTCTGTCCCGATTGTCAAAAACATTCTTTCCCATCAGTTGCTGCAGGAGTTAATCCTAGAGGATTACAAAGCCTACCGTTAGGGCAAACAGATGTCACGCAGGATTCTGAATTTGGTAGCCTTAAATATATCCACTCTTCCATTGATACATTTTCAGGTGCCTTGGTTGCCTCGTGTCACACAGGAGAAAAGGCACGAGCTGTTCGTAGACATTTAATGCGTGCTTTTGCTGCTTTAGGTATCCCCTTAAGCTGGACCGTTATCGGTCTTTATCTTTACGTTTCAACAACTGTAAAAACCTCTTTTGCCCTATGGGGTAGAACTCATATTACCGGCATTGCTCATTCCCCCACCGGTCGATCTCTCATTGAAGGGTCTCATCGGTCTCTGAAACGTTTATGACAACAACAAAAAGGGGGAATGGGCATGGCTATTCCCGAGGAACGGTTACAGAAAGCGTTGTATGTTTTTAATTTTTTGAATTGTTCTTGAATAGATAACGGCCCACCGATAGGTCGACGTTTCACTGCAGCTACCTCCGTCGAGGCACGGGTTAAAGCCCCGGTATCGGTCCGAGATGCAGAAACAGGTAAAATTATGGGACCATATCCTCTTGTTACACGGGGAAAAGGTTATGCTTGTGTCTCTACAGAAAAAGGACCTAGATGGATCCCAGCGAAGAATGTCAGACCTTTCCGTGAACCTTTACCGCAGGCAGCTGATAGCGACACCGACGCTACAGAATGAAATAAAAACTGTGTGAGGATTACTGTTTTGCATTAATGTTAGCTACCCAAAATCAGGACATAGGATATAGATTTCGCTTTTTACAGCGCCTAGAATGGGCACTATCACCCTGGATCAAGCCACTGAACAGAGGTAATACTCTCGGACCAAGCGGGGGAACGGGACGACTCATTGTCCATGGAACGATGATTCCATTGACACTGATAAGGGGAAGGGAGGATTCATAATGAGAGAACAACTAGGTATTATGAAGGAGAACAGGAGCTGGGGGAAGAAGGGGCAACAGAGCAGAGGTGATGAGGTGTTTGTCACATCCATAGGATGTCTTGGCATGCTTAATCGAACTTGCAGGAGACAAATTGTGTGGCCAGGTGGATGACGCCCCTTGGTTATGAACCTCATCCATAGCATCCTTGAAAAGTCAGCATTAATTTCTTTGGTGCGGGGAAGGAAGGATACTCTTGGTTATAGCTGGAGAGGCATAGAAGTCAGTCTTTTCAATGTTTCATGAGCACAATGCTCTCTTCTCAAAGCAGAGGAATGCTTGTGCTCTGCTGAAGAGCAGAAGTGCTTGTAGCTGACCGCTGGTGAGTCAGTGCCAATACTGGCAGTAGGCAGTTACTTAGGGCACGAGACAGAAGCGGTGGCCTGCCCTACCTGGCCCTATATATTCTAATATAAAATAATGTACATACATACATATATAGATAGATATAAAAAATAGAATTCTTTTTAGATCCACGGGACGGATTACGCAATAATCAAGGCTGACCACCAATTCCACCGACACCTCATTGGCAAGAAAGCAGCTAAACGGTAAGTGGAGTGCCTTTCTAGTCCTTCCCATGCTCACACTCTTCGTGTTTAGGAGATGGTATCAGGGGCTCTGTAGCTCACCCAGTGTGCTGTCTCCATCACATTTCCTCTGCTTTTCTGGAGTGGTGGTGGTACAAGGAGAGAAATGGGCCGTCAGGCCTTGCGATGGCTTTAACGGGTGAAAGTACCTTGGGAGCCTGAACAGTAGTGGAATTACTTTGATGTGTCCTGGAGGATTTTTTTTTTTTTTTTTTTTTTCCACACGTTGCTCTGTGCGAATGACATTTTAGCAGCCAGTTGTGGGTGGTGGAAATGTGCTTGGTGAGCTTCTCCCTGTAGAGGAATGAAGGCGGTGGGTTGATTAGCATTGATAACACGCAGCTGTGGCCTTGCCTCAGAGGCAGTGGGTTGATTGACATGGACGATGTGCAGGTGTAGCTGGTTCCCGCTAAGGGGTTAAATAGCCCTGTGGCTTGTGGGAGAGGGTGTCAGCTGGAGGAGGACCAGTGTGGTCTGGCCTCTGGAGGAAGGTGCTACAGCACCGGCAGTAGAATATGGCCAACGCTAAAGCCTTGTTGCGGTCTGCTAGTTTGATAGCACTGCAACGTGTCCCCAGCCAAGAGTTTGGGGTAGAAAGGAACGATTATCCTCTGCTCTAAATGTGATACTGTTTGGGGAAGAAACACGCCTGGCTCTGACAAGGGAACAATGGGCTCTGTAGATGCCACGGTATTTACTTGGACAGGCTCTCGTGTGGCACAGGCCTGCTCTCGCTGAACTCCAGGGGGAAGAGGCAATTTCCCCTGGCTCAACCCTACCCCACTGAGCCCTTCCCAGAGGCGGCTTTACTTCTTCAACAGCCTCTGAGCAGCGATAATCAAGGTGCCTTGCTTCCAGGTCTTTGCCTAGCAGACGGCGTCACCACAGTCCTTGCCCCGAAGTGAACAGGATGAAGGATCTGTACAAGGTGTCTGTGCGCATTCCCCCGGACAACGAGAAGAGCAACCCGATCAGAATGGAAGGAGACCCAAAGGGGGTCCCAGAGGCCAAGAAAGAGCTGCTGGAATTCGCTTCCCGTATGGTGAGTGGGTAGGATGTGATGTTTGGGAGACTGCAGAGTTTGGGCTCTCGTGTTCCCTTGTAACCTTCTGGTGCGAGTGTGTGCCCCTTGCCCACGGAGCACTTGGATCTCAGGACAAGTGCAAGTTCCTCTTCACAAATGTCTTCCCCTGTTCCCTCGGGTAGCCCTTCTCTGTCAACGCAGAGTGAATTTGGTCTGGAGAAAAGAGGGACAGTGCTGGCAAGTAAACCGTCGGGCAGCAAACCGCTAAGTCAAAGTAGATGGCTCTCCGGCTGAACACTCAGTGTGCCCTCTGTTCCCATCAGGAAAATGAACATGCTGCGGACCTAATCGTTGAGCAGAAATTCCACCGGACCATCACTGGGCAGAAGGCTGAGCGGATCTGGGAAATCCGGGAGCAATTCCCAGAGGTAAGGCTTGGTAGGAGAGGAGGAATCCAGAGGGGTTATTTCCTACATGGGTAGTAGGCCTGTCGTCACAGAAGTCGTAACTTTAGTGGCTCTGTAGCGCAAGTGTCTGAGAAGATAGTTCTTTTAGCCAGAGGCCGCTAACACAGTTCCCCTTTTCTGAATGGGAAAAGGGCATGTGTAGGGTCCCCCCAACCTTTGCATGTGTCTGACACAAGGGTTCTTGCTTTTGCTTGAGCTAACTATAAATGACCGCTCCTGCAGGTTATCATCAACTTCCCAGACCCCGCACACAAGAGTGACATCGTCCAACTCCGAGGTCCCAAAAACGAGGTGGAGAAGTGCACCGAGTACATGCAAAAGACGGTGGCAGACCTGGTAAGGAGGTCTTCTGCCTGCACTTCCCTCCTACGTGCCTGGATAACCCTGGGGCAAAGCAGAGCTCTACTGGCTTGGGTAGAGCTAAAACACCTCAAGAGGAGGGAGCTGTCGACGCTCTTTTGGCTGAATGGAGGCAGGGGGTAGTACCTGTTATGGGAAGGCTATAGGGGAACGTCCTTGCCTTTGTTTAGTCTTACAAGTCCCTCGTATAGAGAACTTCCTTGGGTCTAAGCCTCTTTTCAAAAGCTCGTTTATCAGAGTTCCTGAAGTCGGGCCTCCCTTGCCACGACAGTGTAATCTTCAGTTCTCCCTTCGTTTCTCCCTTAGGTTGAAAACAGCTTTTCTATTTCTGTCCCCATCTGCAAACAGTTCCACAAGAACATCGTAGGGAAAGGAGGTGCCAACATCAAGAAGGTGAGATATTGCTCCTAACTCAAGTGCTCGTGATGATCACTGCCTGCAGCAAAATCCCACTGGATGCTCTCTCCTGCCCATTGGTGGTGTCCAATATAGCCTGCGAGGGTTTTTCTTCTGACATGGGACGCTTCTGAGATGATTTTTTTTTTTTTTCCCTTTGTGGCAGATCCGTAAAGAAAGCAACACCAAAATTGATCTCCCAGCAAAGAACAGCAACTGGGCGACAATTGTTATCACAGGCAAGAGGGCAAACTGTGAGGCTGCTCGCCACAGGAAAACATCACTTTGGAAGGACCTACAGAAGATGTGCATGTGGCTCAGGAACAGATTGAAGCCATGCTCAAGGAACTGGTGAGCTGGAGTTACTAGTTCCAGTAAGAAACTGGGGGAAGAAGGGGCAACAGAGCAGAGGTGATGAGGTGTTTGTCACATCCATAGGATGTCTTGGCATGCTTAATCGAACTTGCAGGAGACAAATTGTGTGGCCAGGTGGATGACGCCCCTTGGTTATGAACCTCATCCATAGCATCCTTGAAAAGTCAGCATTAATTTTTTTGGTGCGGAGAAGGAAGGATTCTCTTGGTTATAGCTGGAGAGGCATAGAAGTCAGTCTTTTCAATGTTTCATGAGCACAATGCTCTCTTCTCAAAGCAGAGGAATGCTTGTGCTCTGCTGAAGAGCAGAAGTGCTTGTAGCTGACCGCTGGTGAGTCAGTGCCAATACTGGCAGTAGGCAGTTACTTAGGGCACGAGACAGAAGCGGTGGCCTGTCCTACCTGGCCCTATATAATATATATATGTATGTATGTGCGTACAATATTATATATATATAAAATTCTTTTTAGATCCACGGGATGGATTACGCAGTAATCAAGGCTGACCACCAATTCCACCGACACCTCATTGGCAAGTGTGAAGAGGAAGATGAAGCCCAAGGCTCACAGTATCGGTGGATCTCATTTGATGGTGCCTCCGTGTGGTGTGGCTAGTCAGCTGAATACCTGAATGCCGGATGGGATGGCGATGATTATAGTGGCGGAGATGAAGTATGCTCGGCTGTCTACGT
Source organism: Falco peregrinus (assembly GCF_023634155.1). Taxonomy (NCBI): domain Eukaryota; kingdom Metazoa; phylum Chordata; class Aves; order Falconiformes; family Falconidae; genus Falco; species Falco peregrinus. Next base: position 367,902 of record NC_073742.1, on the reverse strand, counting down.
CTATTCCTACAGTGAATATGTGGTGGGCTCATACGACAAAGCCCAGGAATCCAATCGATAGTATAGCTCAGACTATTCCTATGTAGCCGAATGGTTCTTTTTTGCCTGCGTAATACGTTACAACATGTGAGATGATTCCAAAGCCGGGAAGGATTAAGATGTAAACTTCCTGGTGGCCAAAGAATCAGAACAGGTGCTGGTAGAGAATGGGGTCTCCCCCTCCAGCGGGGTCAAAGAATGTAGTGTTTAGGTTTCGGTCGGTCAGTAGTATGGTGATGCCGGCGGCCAGGACTGGAAGTGAGGGCAATAGGAGTACGGATCATACGAATAGGGGAGTTGGATATTGCGATAAGGCAGGGGGGGTTATGTTAATGGCTGTTGTGTTAAAGTTGATGGCCCCTAAGATGGAAGACACACCTGCGAGGTGTAGGGAGAAGATGGCTAGGTCTACTGAGGCGCCAGCATGGGCTAGGTTGCCTGCTAGGGGCGGGTATATGGTTCATCCTGTTCCGACTCCAGCTTCTACTGTGGAGGACGCTAGGAGCAGTAGGAAGGACGGAGGAAGTAGTTCAGAAACTGATGTTGTTTATGCGGGGGAATGCTATGTCTGGGGCTCCAATTATAAGGGGGACTAGTCAGTTTCCAAACCCTTCGATTATAATGGCTATAACTGTGAAGAAGATTCTTACGAAGGCATGGGCGGTGATGATGACATTGTAGATTTGGTCGTCTCCTAGGAGAGTTCCTGGTTGGCCAAGTTCTGCTCGAATAAGGAGGCTGAGGGCGGTACTCGGCTATGCCTGCCCATGCTCCGAAGAGTAGCTATAGGGTGCCGATGTCATTGTGGTTTGTTGAAACTAGTCATCGGTTGATGAAGGTCACGGGTCAGATGGCTGAGTGTTTAGGCGTTAGGCTGTAGTCCTTTTTACAGAGGTTGAATTCCTCTTCTTATCGACTCTGTGGTGAAGTTCATGTTGAGTTGCAAACTCATTGATGTACGCTGAGAGTGTGCCGGAGTCTGGTAGACAGAAGCTCGTTGGTTTGAGCGTCTAGCTGTTAATTAGAAGTTTATGGGATCGAGGCCCGTCTGTCTAGGCTTATCGTGGAGGCCCTAGCTGCATTAGAGTATCTGCGTTGCATTTAGATGGTGCAGGTTTAGTGTCCTGCGGGCCTTAGTGGTGGTGGCAGAAACTAAGAGGATTTAACTCTTAGTTAAGGCTTTGAAGGCCTTCGGTTTGGTAGGCAGGGGATCCTAAGTTTCTTAGGTAACGGTCAGGATTGCGGGAGAAGGGGGGAGAAGGAGGACTGACAGAGAAATTAAGGTAGCAATTGGTGTGCCTGTGGATTTGTTATTGTATCATTGTTTTATGAAGCTTGTAGTGTTTGGTGGGAGTGTGATTGTGGAGCAATATGCAAGGCGTAGGTAGAAAAATAAACCTAGTAGGGAGAGTATTGAAATAATTATGGCTGCGGTTGATATCTCTTGCTTAGTTAGTTCCTGGATAATGAGTCATTTTGGTAAAAAGCCAGTGAGTGGGGGCAGGCCGGCTAGGGATAGTAGTGCTAGCGTCAAGGATGCGTTTAGTGATGGTATTTTTGTTCAGGAGGTTATTATTGTGGATAGTTTTGAGGAGTTGGTTGTGTTGAGGGCTAAGAAAATGGAGGCGGTTCTTAAGGAGTATAGGTAGAAGGTTATTAATGTTAGCTTGGGGTTGTATATGAGGATGATGGTTATTCAGCCTAGGTGGGCGATCGATGAGAAAGCTAGGACTTTTCGGATTTGTGTTTGGTTGAGTCCTGTTGGCCCTCCGATGGCTGCGGATGCAATGGCCACGGTTGTCAGTAGGAGTGGGTTCAGTGAGGGGGCAGTTAAGAAAAGAAGAGTGAGTGGGGGGAGTTTTATTCATGTAGAGACGAGTAGGGCAGTGGTTATAGGTGAGCCTCGTATGACCTCTGGACATCAGAAGTGAAAGGGTACTAGGCCTAGTTTTATTGCGACTGCTGTAGTTAGTAGTAGGGAGGCTGTTGGGTGGCTTAGTCGCGGAATGTCTCATTGTCCGGTGAACTGTGCGTTGATTGTGCTTGAGAAGAGGATTAATGCGGAGGCGGTTGCTTGGACGAGAAAGTATTTGATTGCAGCTTCCATAGCTCGAGGGTGGTGTGATTTTGAAAGGAAGGGGATAATGGCAAGGGTGTTGATTTCTAGGCCAGGCCAGGCTAGCAGTCAGTGGTTGCTTGAAATTGTGATGGTTGTTCCTAGTAGAAGGCTTAAGGAGAACGTTAGTTTTGTGACGGGGCTCATTTAGTAGAGGAAGAGGTTAAACCATCATTTTCGGGGTATGGGCCCGATAGCTTTTGTTTAGCTGACCCTACTGGGAAGTAATATAAGGGGAGTATGGAGCGCTTTGATCTCTTCTGTGCAGGTTCAATTCCTGTCTTCCTAAGGTTTTCAACGGAGGCAATGGGATTCGGACATAGAGACGGTCTCCGGTTCACCTCAAACAGGAGAACTGAATGCAGTTGTTCGTGTTTTCCGAGAATGGAATGTACCGCTCCACCTTGTTACTGATTCTGCTTATGTTGCAGGTATTGTTCCACAAGCTGAAGCTTCTGTGCTGCGGAGTGTTTCGCATTCACAACCCTTTACCCTGTTACAGGAACTTATTTTCCTTTTGGACTCTCGATCTGCGCCTTATTTTGTTATGCATATTAGGTCTCATACCTCGCTACCTGGTTTTCTTGCAGAAGGCAATCGACGAGCTGACCTATTGCCGTGACCAGTTCAAGTACTGCCAGACCGTATGGCTCAAGCTAAGCGAAGTCACTCTTTTTTTCCATCGAAACGCTGGAGCTCTTAAGCGACAGTTTGGCCTGTCTGCTCAACAAGCATCAAGTATTATTGCTGTCTGTCCCGATTGTCAAAAACATTCTTTCCCATCAGTTGCTGCAGGAGTTAATCCTAGAGGATTACAAAGCCTACCGTTAGGGCAAACAGATGTCACGCATGATTCTGAATTTGGTAGCCTTAAATATATCCACTCTTCCATTGATACATTTTCAGGTGCCTTGGTTGCCTCGTGTCACACAGGAGAAAAGGCACGAGCTGTTCGTAGACATTTAATGCGTGCTTTTGCTGCTTTAGGTATCCCCTTAAGCTGGACCGTTATCTGTCGTTATCTTTACGTTTCAACAACTGTAAAAACCTCTTTTGCCCTATGGGGTAGAACTCATATTACCGGCATTGCTCATTCCCCCACCGGTCGATCTCTCATTGAAGGGTCTCGTCGGTCTCTGAAACGTTTATGACAACAACAAAAAGGGGGAATGGGCATGGCTATTCCCGAGGAACGGTTACAGAAAGCGTTGTATGTTTTTAATTTTTTGAATTGTTCTTGAATAGATAACGACCCACCGATAGGTCGACGTTTCACTGCAGCTACCTCCGTCGAGGCACGGGTTAAAGGCCCGGTATCGGTCCGAGATGCAGAAACAGGTAAAATTATGGGACCATATCCTCTTGTTACACGGGGAAAAGGTTATGCTTGTGTCTCTACAGAAAAAGGACCTAGATGGATCCCAGCGAAGAATGTCAGACCTTTCCGTGAACCTTTACCGCAGGCAGCTGATACCGACACCGACGCTACAGAATGAAATAAAAACTGTGTGAGGATGACTGTTTTGCATTAATGTTAGCTACCCAAAATCAGGACATAGGATATAGATTTCGCTTTTTACAGCGCCTAGAACGAGCACTATCACCCTGGATCAAGCCACTGAACAGAGGTAATACTCTCGGACCAAGCGGGGGAACGGGATGACTCATTGTCCATGGAACGATGATTCCATTGACACTGATAAGGGGAAGGGAGGATTCATAATGAGAGAACAACTAGGTATTATGAAGGAGAACAGGAGCTGGGGGAAGAAGGGGCAACAGAGCAGAGGTGATGAGGTGTTTGTCACATCCATAGGATGTCTTGGCATGCTTAATCGAACTTGCAGGAGACAAATTGTGTGGCCAGGTGGATGACACCCCTTGGTTATGAACCTCATCCATAGCATCCTTGAAAAGTCAGCATTAATTTTTTTGGTGCGGGGAAGGAAGGATTCTCTTGGTTATAGCTGGAGAGGCATAGAAGTCAGTCTTTTCAATGTTTCATGAGCACAATGCTCTCTTCTCAAAGCAGAGGAATGCTTGTGCTCTGCTGAAGAGCAGAAGTGCTTGTAGCTGACCGCTGGTGAGTCAGTGCCAATACTGGCAGTAGGCAGTTACTTAGGGCACGAGACAGAAGCGGTGGCCTGTCCTACCTGGCCCTATATATTATAATATAAAATAATGTACATACATACATAGATAGATAGATATAAAAAATATAATTCTTTTTAGATCCACGGGACGGATTACGCAATAATCAAGGCTGACCACCAATTCCACCGACACCTCATTGGCAAGAAAGCAGCTAAACGGTAAGTGGAGTGCCTTTCTAGTCCTTCCCATGCTCACACTCTTCGTGTTTAGGAGATGGTATCAGGGGCTCTGTAGCTCACCCAGTGTGCTGTCTCCATCACATTTCCTCTGCTTTTCTGGAGTGGTGGTGGTACAAGGAGAGAAATGGGCCGTCAGGCCTTGCGATGGCTTTAACGGGTGAAAGTACCTTGGGAGCCTGAACAGTAGTGGAATTACTTTGATGTGTCCTGGAGGATTTTTTTTTTTTTTTTTTTTTTCCACACGTTGCTCTGTGCGAATGACATTTTAGCAGCCAGTTGTGGGTGGTGGAAATGTGCTTGGTGAGCTTCTCCCTGTAGAGGAATGAAGGCGGTGGGTTGATTAGCATTGATAACACGCAGCTGTGGCCTTGCCTCAGAGGCAGTGGGTTGATCGACATGGACGATGTGCAGGTGTAGCTGGTTCCCGCTAAGGGGTTAAATAGCCCTGTGGCTTGTGGGAGAGGGTGTCAGCTGGAGGAGGAGCAGTGTGGTCTGGCCTCTGGAGGAAGGTGCTACAGCACCGGCAGTAGAATATGGCCAACGCTAAAGCCTTGTTGCGGTCTGCTAGTTTGATAGCACTGCAACGTGTCCCCAGCCAAGAGTTTGGGGTAGAAAGGAACGATTATCCTCTGCTCTAAATGTGATACTGTTTGGGGAAGAAACACGCCTCGCTCTGACAAGGGAACAATGGGCTCTGTAGATGCCACGGTATTTACTTGGACAGGCTCTCGTGTGGCACAGGCCTGCTCTCGCTGAACTCCAGGGGGAAGAGGCAATTTCCCCTGGCTCAACCCTACCCCACTGAGCCCTTCCCAGAGGCGGCTTTACTTCTTCAACAGCCTCTGAGCAGCGATAATCAAGGTGCCTTGCTTCCAGGTCTTTGCCTAGCAGACGGCGTCACCACAGTCCTTGCCTCGAAGTGAACAGGATGAAGGATCTGTACAAGGTGTCTGTGCGCATTCCCCCGGACAACGAGAAGAGCAACCCGATCAGAATTGAAGGAGACCCACAGGGGGTCCCACAGGCCAAGAAAGAGCTGCTGGAACTCGCTTCCCGTATGGTGAGTGGGTAGGACGTGATGTTTGGGAGACTGCAGAGTTTGGGCTCTCGTGTTCCCTTGTAACCTTCTGGCGCGAGTGTGTGCCCCTTGCCCACGGAGCACTTAGATCTCATGACAAGTGCAAGCTCCTCTTCACAAATGTCTTCCCCTGTTCCCTCGGGTAGCCCTTCTCTGTCAACGCAGAGTGAATTTGGTCTGGAGAAAAGAGGGACAGTGCTGGCAAGTAAACCGTCGGGCAGCAAACCGCTAAGTCAAAGTAGATGGCTCTCCGGCTGAACACTCAGTGTGCCCTCTGTTCCCGTCAGGAAAATGAACATGCTGCGGACCTAATCGTTGAGCAGAAATTCCACCGGACCGTCATTGGGCAGAAGGCTGAGCGGGTCTGGGAAATCCGGGAGCAATTCCCAGAGGTAAGGCTTGGTAGGAGAGGAGGAATCCAGAGGGGTTATTTCCTACATGGGTAGTAGGCCTGTCGTCACAGAAGTCGTAACTTTAGTGGCTCTGTAGCGCAAGTGTCTGAGAAGATAGTTCTTTTAGCCAGAGGCCGCTAACACGGTTCCCCTTTTCTGAATGGGGAAAGGGCATGTGTAGGGTCCCCCCAACCTTTGCATGTGTCTGACACAAGGGTTCTTGCTTTTGCTTGAGCTAACTATAAATGACGGCTCCTGCAGGTTATCATCAACTTCCCAGACCCTGCACACAAGAGTGACATCGTCCAACTCCGAGGTCCCAAAAACGAGGTGGAGAAGTGCACCGAGTACATGCAAAAGACGGTGGCAGACCTGGTAAGGAGGTCTTCTGCCTGCACTTCCCTCCTACGTGCCTGGATAACCCTGGGGCAAAGCAGAGCTCTACTGGCTTGGGTAGAGCTAAAACACCTCAAGAGGAGGGAGCTGTCGACGCTGTTTTGGCTGAATGGAGGCAGGGGGTAGTACCTGTTATGGGAAGGCTATAGGGGAACGTCCTTGCCTTTGTTTAGTCTTACAAGTCCCTCGTATAGAGAACTTCCTTGGGTCTAAGCCTCTTTTCAAAAGCTCGTTTATCAGAGTTCCTGAAGTCGGGCCTCCCTTGCCACGACAGTGTAATCTTCAGTTCTCCCTTCCTTTCTCCCTTAGGTTGAAAACAGCTTTTCTATTTCTGTCCCCATCTGCAAACAGTTCCACAAGAACATCGTAGGGAAAGGAGGTGCCAACATCAAGAAGGTGAGATATTGCTCCTAACTCAAGTGCTCGTGATGATCACTGCCTGCAGCAAAATCCCACTGGATGCTCTCTCCTGCCCATTGGTGGTGTCCAATATAGCCTGCGAGGGTTTTTCTTCTGACATGGGACGCTTCTGAGATGATTTTTTTTTTTTTTCCCTTTGTGGCAGATCCGTAAAGAAAGCAACACCAAAATTGATCTCCCAGCAAAGAACAGCAACTCGGCGACAATTGTTATCACAGGCAAGAGGGCAAACTGTGAGGCTGCTCGCCACAGGATAACATCACTTTGGAAGGACCTACAGAAGATGTGCATGTGGCTCAGGAACCGATTGAAGCCATGCTCAAGGAACTGGTGAGCTGGAGTTACTAGTTCCAGTAAGAAACTGGGGGAAGAAGGGGCAACAGAGCAGAGGTGATGAGGTGTTTGTCACATCCATAGGATGTCTTGGCATGCTTAATCGAACTTGCAGGAGACAAATTGTGTGGCCAGGTGGATGACACCCCTTGGTTATGAACCTCATCCATAGCATCCTTGAAAAGTCAGCATTAATTTTTTTGGTGCGGAGAAGGAAGGATTCTCTTGGTTATAGCTGGAGAGGCATAGAAGTCAGTCTTTTCAATGTTTCATGAGCACAATGCTCTCTTCTCAAAGCAGAGGAATGCTTGTGCTCTGCTGAAGAGCAGAAGTGCTTGTAGCTGACCGCTGGTGAGTCAGTGCCAATACTGGCAGTAGGCAGTTACTTAGGGCACGAGACAGAAGCGGTGGCCTGTCCTACCTGGCCCTATATAATATATATATGTATGTATGTGCGTACAATATTATATATATATAAAATTCTTTTTAGATCCACGGGATGGATTACGCAGTAATCAAGGCTGACCACCAATTCCACCGACACCTCATTGGCAAGTGTGAAGAGGAAGATGAAGCCCAAGGCTCACAGTATCGGTGGATCTCATTTGATGGTGCCTCCGTGTGGTGTGGCTAGTCAGCTGAATACCTGAATGCCGGATGGGATGGCGATGATTATAGTGGCGGAGATGAAGTATGCTCGGCTGTCTACGTCTATTCCTACAGTGAATATGTGGTGGGCTCATACGACAAAGCCCAGGAATCCAATCGATAGTATAGCTCAGACTATTCCTATGTAGCCGAATGGTTCTTTTTTGCCTGCGTAATACGTTACAACATGTGAGATGATTCCAAAGCCGGGAAGGATTAAGATGTAAACTTCCTGGTGGCCAAAGAATCAGAACAGGTGCTGGTAGAGAATGGGGTCTCCCCCTCCAGCGGGGTCAAAGAATGTAGTGTTTAGGTTTCGGTCGGTCAGTAGTATGGTGATGCCGGCGGCCAGGACTGGAAGTGAGGGCAATAGGAGTACGGATCATACGAATAGGGGAGTTGGATATTGCGATAAGGCAGGGGGGGTTATGTTAATGGCTGTTGTGTTAAAGTTGATGGCCCCTAAGATGGAAGACACACCTGCGAGGTGTAGGGAGAAGATGGCTAGGTCTACTGAGGCGCCAGCATGGGCTAGGTTGCCTGCTAGGGGCGGGTATATGGTTCATCCTGTTCCGACTCCAGCTTCTACTGTGGAGGACGCTAGGAGCAGTAGGAAGGACGGAGGAAGTAGTTCAGAAACTGATGTTGTTTATGCGGGGGAATGCTATGTCTGGGGCTCCAATTATAAGGGGGACTAGTCAGTTTCCAAACCCTTCGATTATAATGGCTATAACTGTGAAGAAGATTCTTACGAAGGCATGGGCGGTGATGATGACATTGTAGATTTGGTCGTCTCCTAGGAGAGTTCCTGGTTGGCCAAGTTCTGCTCGAATAAGGAGGCTGAGGGCGGTACTCGGCTATGCCTGCCCATGCTCCGAAGAGTAGCTATAGGGTGCCGATGTCATTGTGGTTTGTTGAAACTAGTCATCGGTTGATGAAGGTCACGGGTCAGATGGCTGAGTGTTTAGGCGTTAGGCTGTAGTCCTTTTTACAGAGGTTGAATTCCTCTTCTTATCGACTCTGTGGTGAAGTTCATGTTGAGTTGCAAACTCATTGATGTACGCTGAGAGTGTGCCGGAGTCTGGTAGACAGAAGCTCGTTGGTTTGAGCGTCTAGCTGTTAATTAGAAGTTTATGGGATCGAGGCCCGTCTGTCTAGGCTTATCGTGGAGGCCCTAGCTGCATTAGAGTATCTGCGTTGCATTTAGATGGTGCAGGTTTAGTGTCCTGCGGGCCTTAGTGGTGGTGGCAGAAACTAAGAGGATTTAACTCTTAGTTAAGGCTTTGAAGGCCTTCGGTTTGGTAGGCAGGGGATCCTAAGTTTCTTAGGTAACGGTCAGGATTGCGGGAGAAGGGGGGAGAAGGAGGACTGACAGAGAAATTAAGGTAGCAATTGGTGTGCCTGTGGATTTGTTATTGTATCATTGTTTTATGAAGCTTGTAGTGTTTGGTGGGAGTGTGATTGTGGAGCAATATGCAAGGCGTAGGTAGAAAAATAAACCTAGTAGGGAGAGTATTGAAATAATTATGGCTGCGGTTGATATCTCTTGCTTAGTTAGTTCCTGGATAATGAGTCATTTTGGTAAAAAGCCAGTGAGTGGGGGCAGGCCGGCTAGGGATAGTAGTGCTAGCGTCAAGGATGCGTTTAGTGATGGTATTTTTGTTCAGGAGGTTATTATTGTGGATAGTTTTGAGGAGTTGGTTGTGTTGAGGGCTAAGAAAATGGAGGCGGTTCTTAAGGAGTATAGGTAGAAGGTTATTAATGTTAGCTTGGGGTTGTATATGAGGATGATGGTTATTCAGCCTAGGTGGGCGATCGATGAGAAAGCTAGGACTTTTCGGATTTGTGTTTGGTTGAGTCCTGTTGGCCCTCCGATGGCTGCGGATGCAATGGCCACGGTTGTCAGTAGGAGTGGGTTCAGTGAGGGGGCAGTTAAGAAAAGAAGAGTGAGTGGGGGGAGTTTTATTCATGTAGAGACGAGTAGGGCAGTGGTTATAGGTGAGCCTCGTATGACCTCTGGACATCAGAAGTGAAAGGGTACTAGGCCTAGTTTTATTGCGACTGCTGTAGTTAGTAGTAGGGAGGCTGTTGGGTGGCTTAGTCGCGGAATGTCTCATTGTCCGGTGAACTGTGCGTTGATTGTGCTTGAGAAGAGGATTAATGCGGAGGCGGTTGCTTGGACGAGAAAGTATTTGATTGCAGCTTCCATAGCTCGAGGGTGGTGTGATTTTGAAAGGAAGGGGATAATGGCAAGGGTGTTGATTTCTAGGCCAGGCCAGGCTAGCAGTCCGTGGTTGCTTGAAATTGTGATGGTTGTTCCTAGTAGAAGGCTTAAGGAGAACGTTAGTTTTGTGACGGGGCTCATTTAGTAGAGGAAGAGGTTAAACCATCATTTTCGGGGTATGGGCCCGATAGCTTTTGTTTAGCTGACCCTACTGGGAAGTAATATAAGGGGAGTATGGAGCGCTTTGATCTCTTCTGTGCAGGTTCAATTCCTGTCTTCCTAAGGTTTTCAACGGAGACAATGGGATTCGGACATAGAGACGGTCTCCGGTTCACCTCAAACAGGAGAACTGAATGCAGTTGTTCGTGTTTTCCGAGAATGGAATGTACCGCTCCACCTTGTTACTGATTCTGCTTATGTTGCAGGTATTGTTCCACGAGCTGAAGCTTCTGTGCTGCGGAGTGTTTCGCATTCACAACCCTTTACCCTGTTACAGGAACTTATTTTCCTTTTGGACTCTCGATCTGCGCCTTATTTTGTTATGCATATTAGGTCTCATACCTCGCTACCTGGTTTTCTTGCAGAAGGCAATCGACGAGCTGACCTATTGCCGTGACCAGTTCAAGTACTGCCAGACCGTATTGCACAAGCTAAGCGAAGTCACTCTTTTTTTCCATCGAAACGCCGGAGCTCTTAAGCGACAGTTTGGCCTTGCTGCTCAACAAGCATCAAGTATTATTGCTGTCTGTCCCGATTGTCAAAAACATTCTTTCCCATCAGTTGCTGCAGGAGTTAACCCTAGAGGATTACAAAGCCTACCGTTAGGGCAAACAGATGTCACGCATGATTCTGAATTTGGTAGCCTTAAATATATCCACTCTTCCATTGATACATTTTCAGGTGCCTTGGTTGCCTCGTGTCACGCAGGAGAAAAGGCACGAGCTGTTCGTAGACAATTAATGCGTGCTTTTGCTGCTTTAGGTATCCCCTTAAGCTGGACCGTTATCTGTCGTTATCTTTACGTTTCAACAACTGTAAAAACCTCTTTTGCCCTATGGGGTAGAACTCATATTACCGGCATTGCTCATTCCCCCACCGGTCGATCTCTCATTGAAGGGTCTCATCGGTCTCTGAAACGTTTATGACAACAACAAAAAGGGGGAATGGGCATGGCTATTCCCGAGGAATGGTTACAGAAAGCGTTGTATGTTTTTAATTTTTTGAATTGTTCTTGAATAGATAACGGCCCACCGATAGGTCGACGTTTCACTGCAGCTACCTTCGTCGAGGCACGGGTTAAAGGCCCGGTATCGGTCCGAGATGCAGAAACAGGTAAAATTATGGGACCATATCCTCTTGTTACACGGGGAAAAGGTTATGCTTGTGTCTCTACAGAAAAAGGACCTAGATGGATCCCAGCGAAGAATGTCAGACCATTCCGTGAACCTTTACCGCAGGCAGCTGATACCGACACCGACGCTACAGAATGAAATAAAAACTGTGTGAGGATGACTGTTTTGCATTAATGTTAGCTACCCAAAATCAGGACATAGGATATAGATTTCGCTTTTTACAGCGCCTAGAACGAGCACTATCACCCTGGATCAAGCCACTGAACAGAGGTAATACTCTCGGACCAAGCGGGGGAACGGGACGACTCATTGTCCATGGAACGATGATTCCATTGACACTGATAAGGGGAAGGGAGGATTCATAATGAGAGAACAACTAGGTATTATGAAGGAGAACAGGAACGATAAACATGGTTGTTTAGTGTTTAATAGGTGTCTGCACGCTTGTCGAGATATCTAGTTAGGTAACTACAGGAGTGGTTTCTGCCCTGAGCCTGGTGGCGCGCACAGCTGCGGCTTGTGTCCTGGCTCAGAGATGTAAACAGGGGCTTCTCTGTTAGGGTAAAGTGTCTCTCTTTGCATCAAAAGGAGGGAATGAAGGGGATGACCCCAGAGGTATGTTCAGAGAAGGCATGCTATGTTTCGAACTTTTTGACGGAAACGGTTCTTGTTTGGTGTGCCCTTCCGCCTACGTATAACCTTAATCCAAAAGAAGGTGATGTTGTTTACACTTTGCATGTCGAGCATTGTCTTTCTGTAGATGCTAATGTAGTAGGAGGCTAGGATGGGAACGTGTCGCAGCGGTTCTTCTCTTATGCAGAGTAACAGCAGGGAAAGCATTAAAGAGTTAAATCACCTTGTTTGGTAGGCAGTTAAGCATGTGAGTCAAAATTGCCGCTGCTTTTTGTTGTTGGTTCAAGGACGTGGCTGTGAGGATTTTGATGGTATGTGCTGCGTGGATTTTAGGCGCCCCACTGCAGCAACATGTTATCAAAATCTGAGAAAATTTCAGCCTTTTCTGGCATCCATTCCCTCGATTGGCAGTATTGTTTGTTTGCTATTACCTTGGTTGCTGTCATGTTTGCAAGGGCCCTGCGGAACATGGCAAACCTGGTACTAGCTGTTCAAAAACAAAAAGGGGAAATTGTAGAATTGTACGGAACAAAGGCAGTGGGTTATTTTGACAGTGATAATATGTCTTAGTTGGTTTTTTATTTGTTCTGTTGCTTAGGCCTTGTTTTTCCTCGTTCACTTTCAAAGGTTCTTTTGTGCAACAGGAAGGGGGAGGTGCAGGAGCGGGCTGGAAACTAGGACCACGCGTGGCAATGGGTCAGCTGAGGGGAGTGTGCTCGAGCTTGTCTAGACAACAATTAACAACATGATGGGGCATGTTTACAGAGCACAGGGGAGTGGGAGACGGATGGCGCCAAGGAAAGGTAACACCTTGCTGTTAAGTGCCGGTAGTTAACCACCAATCAGGGATTGCCTAGTATGCAAGGCTTAGCCTCAAGAAGCAATTGGTTTAAAACGCGCAGCTTCTGCAAGCGTATAAGACCTCGTGCTTCTGCACAACGCATTGACATTTGCTTGCATCAAGCTGCGTCCCGTCTCTTCATTGGCCGCAGTCAGGTTTACTAGGATCATCTTTCGGTTGGCCTTAGGGGTATCTCGGGCTTACGACAGCTTAGTTGTGTTTCGGTTTCCTAGTTATTCTGACAGGCTCTGGTCCGCTCTCTACGCCGTGTGACTGTTGGCTTGGGTTTCTGGTGTGACCGCGGCGGCTGGCACGAGATTTACCAACCCTGAAGGCTGCCGTGACTAAGTCAAGCTTGCGCTTCTTGCTTACTGTTAATTACTGCTGAGTGCCCGTGGGGGTGTGGCTGAGCAAGGCGTCTTGGGCTACAGTTGGTAGCGTGTGCCTGATGCCTGCTCCTTCGGTCTTAGCAGGAGGCCTAGGGCATTTACACTGGGCCGCAGATACTTGCACGTCTAGGTCTAGCAGGAGCCAACCGTAAGGTTAGGGCTAAGTCTTTTGTCCTCGGCTTTCATATTGGACGCCATCTTGGCATCTTCAGTGCCACGCTTTGGATTGTAAGCTACGGGGACGTGGTTTCGTTGGTTTTGTTGGTTTCGTTGGCTGTTTGGGTGCCTATAGTCTTAGGGGCGTGTGTGTATGGGGGGTTTGGGTTAATATGATTTTAGTGCTGAGGTTTTGGGTAGGTGGTGTTTATGGGATAGATAAGATGTTAAGGAGAAGGCTAGGTTTGAGCGGTAAAGGTGTTAGAGGTTCTCGTGGTTGAATTGTACAGCAATAGTTTGTCAAGCTGTAGGTCCCGGGGAGGTGCCGGGCGAGAACATACAGGTCGAATAACTTCCCATCCACCTTCACACAAACTGTTTAACGTTGATTTTCGTCTGATGTTAAACCCAGAAGAAGCGAACAACCCTTACCGGCGCTTACTGTGTTTACAGATGGATTGGGCCAATCGCATAAATCTGTTCTTCTGTGGTGGGATGATCAACGGAGGCAATGGGATTCGGACATAGAGACGGTCTCCGGTTCACCTCAAACAGGAGAACTGAATGCAGTTGTTCGTGTTTTCCGAGAATGGAATGTACCGCTCCACCTTGTTACTGATTCTGCTTATGTTGCAGGTATTGTTCCACGAGCTGAAGCTTCTGTGCTGCGGAGTGTTTCGCATTCACAACCCTTTACCCTGTTACAGGAACTTATTTTCCTTTTGGACTCTCGATCTGCGCCTTATTTTGTTATGCATATTAGGTCTCATACCTCGCTACCTGGTTTTCTTGCAGAAGGCAATCGACGAGCTGACCTATTGCCGTGACCAGTTCAAGTACTGCCAGACCGTATTGCACAAGCTAAGCGAAGTCACTCTTTTTTTCCATCGAAACGCTGGAGCTCTTAAGTGACAGTTTGGCCTTGCTGCTCAACAAGCATCAAGTATTATTGCTGTCTGTCCCGATTGTCAAAAACATTCTTTCCCATCAGTTGCTGCAGGAGTTAACCCTAGAGGATTACAAAGCCTACCGTTAGGGCAAACAGATGTCACGCATGATTCTGAATTTGGTAGCCTTAAATATATCCACTCTTCCATTGATACATTTTCAGGTGCCTTGGTTGCCTCGTGTCACACAGGAGAAAAGGCACGAGCTGTTCGTAGACATTTAATGCGTGCTTTTGCTGCTTTAGGTATCCCCTTAAGCTGGACCGTTATCGGTCTTTATCTTTACGTTTCAACAACTGTAAAAACCTCTTTTGCCCTATGGGGTAGAACTCATATTACCGGCATTGCTCATTCCCCCACCGGTCGATCTCTCATTGAAGGGTCTCATCGGTCTCTGAAACGTTTATGACAACAACAAAAAGGGGGAATGGGCATGGCTATTCCCGAGGAACGGTTACAGAAAGCGTTGTATGTTTTTAATTTTTTGAATTGTTCTTGAATAGATAACGGCCCACCGATAGGTCGACGTTTCACTGCAGCTACCTCCGTCGAGGCACGGGTTAAAGGCCCGGTATCGGTCCGAGATGCAGAAACAGGTAAAATTATGGGACCATAACCTCTTGTTACACGGGGAAAAGGTTATGCTTGTGTCTCTACAGAAAAAGGACCTAGATGGATCCCAGCGAAGAATGTCAGACCTTTCCGTGAACCTTTACCGCAGGCAGCTGATAGCGACACCGACGCTACAGAATGAAATAAAAACTGTGTGAGGATTACTGTTTTGCATTAATGTTAGCTACCCAAAATCAGGACATAGGATATAGATTTCGCTTTTTACAGCGCCTAGAATGAGCACTATCACCCTGGATCAAGCCACTGAACAGAGGTAATACTCTCGGACCAAGCGGGGGAACGGGACGACTCATTGTCCATGGAACGATGATTCCATTGACACTGATAAGGGGAAGGGAGGATTCATAATGAGAGAACAACTAGGTATTATGAAGGAGAACAGGAGCTGGGGGAAGAAGGGGCAACAGAGCAGAGGTGATGAGGTGTTTGTCACATCCATAGGATGTCTTGGCATGCTTAATCGAACTTGCAGGAGACAAATTGTGTGGCCAGGTGGATGACGCCCCTTGGTTATGAACCTCATCCATAGCATCCTTGAAAAGTCAGCATTAATTTCTTTGGTGCGGGGAAGGAAGGATACTCTTGGTTATAGCTGGAGAGGCATAGAAGTCAGTCTTTTCAATGTTTCATGAGCACAATGCTCTCTTCTCAAAGCAGAGGAATGCTTGTGCTCTGCTGAAGAGCAGAAGTGCTTGTAGCTGACCGCTGGTGAGTCAGTGCCAATACTGGCAGTAGGCAGTTACTTAGGGCACGAGACAGAAGCGGTGGCCTGCCCTACCTGGCCCTATATATTCTAATATAAAATAATGTACATACATACATATATAGATAGATATAAAAAATATAATTCTTTTTAGATCCACGGGACGGATTACGCAATAATCAAGGCTGACCACCAATTCCACCGACACCTCATTGGCAAGAATGCAGCTAAACGGTAAGTGGAGTGCCTTTCTAGTCCTTCCCATGCTCACACTCTTCGTGTTTAGGAGATGGTATCAGGGGCTCTGTAGCTCACCCAGTGTGCTGTCTCCATCACATTTCCTCTGCTTTTCTGGAGTGGTGGTGGTACAAGGAGAGAAATGGGCCGTCAGGCCTTGCGATGGCTTTAACGGGTGAAAGTACCTTGGGAGCCTGAACAGTAGTGGAATTACTTTGATGTGTCCTGGAGGATTTTTTTTTTTTTTTTTTTTTTTCCACACGTTGCTCTGTGCGAATGACATTTTAGCAGCCAGTTGTGGGTGGTGGAAATGTGCTTGGTGAGCTTCTCCCTGTAGAGGAATGAAGGCGGTGGGTTGATTAGCATTGATAACACGCAGCTGTGGCCTTGCCTCAGAGGCAGTGGGTTGATTGACATGGACGATGTGCAGGTGTAGCTGGTTCCCGCTAAGGGGTTAAATAGCCCTGTGGCTTGTGGGAGAGGGTGTCAGCTGGAGGAGGAGCAGTGTGGTCTGGCCTCTGGAGGAAGGTGCTACAGCACCGGCAGTAGAATATGGCCAACGCTAAAGCCTTGTTGCGGTCTGCTAGTTTGATAGCACTGCAACGTGTCCCCAGCCAAGAGTTTGGGGTAGAAAGGAACGATTATCCTCTGCTCTAAATGTGATACTGTTTGGGGAAGAAACACGCCTCGCTCTGACAAGGGAACAATGGGCTCTGTAGATGCCACGGTATTTACTTGGACAGGCTCTCGTGTGGCACAGGCCTGCTCTCGCTGAACTCCAGGGGGAAGAGGCAATTTCCCCTGGCTCAACCCTACCCCACTGAGCCCTTCCCAGAGGCGGCTTTACTTCTTCAACAGCCTCTGAGCAGCGATAATCAAGGTGCCTTGCTTCCAGGTCTTTGCCTAGCAGACGGCGTCACCACAGTCCTTGCCTCGAAGTGAACAGGATGAAGGATCTGTACAAGGTGTCTGTGCGCATTCCCCCGGATAACGAGAAGAGCAACCCGATCAGAATTGAAGGAGACCCAAAGGGGGTCCCAGAGGCCAAGAAAGAGCTGCTGGAATTCGCTTCCCGTATGGTGAGTGGGTAGGATGTGATGTTTGGGAGACTGCAGAGTTTGGGCTCTCGTGTTCCCTTGTAACCTTCTGGTGCGAGTGTGTGCCCCTTGCCCACGGAGCACTTGGATCTCAGGACAAGTGCAAGTTCCTCTTCACAAATGTCTTCCCCTGTTCCCTCGGGTAGCCCTTCTCTGTCAACGCAGAGTGAATTTGGTCTGGAGAAAAGAGGGACAGTGCTGGCAAGTAAACCGTCGGGCAGCAAACCGCTAAGTCAAAGTAGATGGCTCTCCGGCTGAACACTCAGTGTGCCCTCTGTTCCCATCAGGAAAATGAACATGCTGCGGACCTAATCGTTGAGCAGAAATTCCACCGGACCATCACTGGGCAGAAGGCTGAGCGGATCTGGGAAATCCGGGAGCAATTCCCAGAGGTAAGGCTTGGTAGGAGAGGAGGAATCCAGAGGGGTTATTTCCTACATGGGTAGTAGGCCTGTCGTCACAGAAGTCGTAACTTTAGTGGCTCTGTAGCGCAAGTGTCTGAGAAGATAGTTCTTTTAGCCAGAGGCCGCTAACACGGTTCCCCTTTTCTGAATGGGAAAAGGGCATGTGTAGGATCCCCCCAACCTTTGCATGTGTCTGACACAAGGGTTCTTGCTTTTGCTTGAGCTAACTATAAATGACCGCTCCTGCAGGTTATCATCAACTTCCCAGACCCTGCACACAAGAGTGACATCGTCCAACTCCGAGGTCCCAAAAACGAGGTGGAGAAGTGCACCGAGTACATGCAAAAGAGGGTGGCAGACCTGGTAAGGAGGTCTTCTGCCTGCACTTCCCTCCTACGTGCCTGGATAACCCTGGGGCAAAGCAGAGCTCTACTGGCTTGGGTAGAGCTAAAACACCTCAAGAGGAGGGAGCTGTCGACGCTCTTTTGGCTGAATGGAGGCAGGGGGTAGTACCTGTTATGGGAAGGCTATAGGGGAACGTCCTTGCCTTTGTTTAGTCTTACAAGTCCCTCGTATAGAGAACTTCCTTGGGTCTAAGCCTCTTTTCAAAAGCTCGTTTATCAGAGTTCCTGAAGTCGGGCCTCCCTTGCCACGACAGTGTAATCTTCAGTTCTCCCTTCCTTTCTCCCTTAGGTTGAAAACAGCTTTTCTATTTCTGTCCCCATCTGCAAACAGTTCCACAAGAACATCGTAGGGAAAGGAGGTGCCAACATCAAGAAGGTGAGATATTGCTCCTAACTCAAGTGCTCGTGATGATCACTGCCTGCAGCAAAATCCCACTGGATGCTCTCTCCTGCCCATTGGTGGTGTCCAATATAGCCTGCGAGGGTTTTTCTTCTGACATGGGACGCTTCTGAGATGATTTTTTTTTTTTTTCCCTTTGTGGCAGATCCGTAAAGAAAGCAACACCAAAATTGATCTCCCAGCAAAGAACAGCAACTGGGCGACAATTGTTATCACAGGCAAGAGGGCAAACTGTGAGGCTGCTCGCCACAGGAAAACATCACTTTGGAAGGACCTACAGAAGATGTGCATGTGGCTCAGGAACAGATTGAAGCCATGCTCAAGGAACTGGTGAGCTGGAGTTACTAGTTCCAGTAAGAAACTGGGGGAAGAAGGGGCAACAGAGCAGAGGTGATGAGGTGTTTGTCACATCCATAGGATGTCTTGGCATGCTTAATCGAACTTGCAGGAGACAAATTGTGTGGCCAGGTGGATGACACCCCTTGGTTATGAACCTCATCCATAGCATCCTTGAAAAGTCAGCATTAATTTTTTTGGTGCGGAGAAGGAAGGATTCTCTTGGTTATAGCTGGAGAGGCATAGAAGTCAGTCTTTTCAATGTTTCATGAGCACAATGCTCTCTTCTCAAAGCAGAGGAATGCTTGTGCTCTGCTGAAGAGCAGAAGTGCTTGTAGCTGACCGCTGGTGAGTCAGTGCCAATACTGGCAGTAGGCAGTTACTTAGGGCACGAGACAGAAGCGGTGGCCTGTCCTACCTGGCCCTATATAATATATATATGTATGTATGTGCGTACAATATTATATATATATAAAATTCTTTTTAGATCCACGGGATGGATTACGCAGTAATCAAGGCTGACCACCAATTCCACCGACACCTCATTGGCAAGTGTGAAGAGGAAGATGAAGCCCAAGGCTCACAGTATCGGTGGATCTCATTTGATGGTGCCTCCGTGTGGTGTGGCTAGTCAGCTGAATACCTGAATGCCGGATGGGATGGCGATGATTATAGTGGCGGAGATGAAGTATGCTCGGCTGTCTACGTCTATTCCTACAGTGAATATGTGGTGGGCTCATACGACAAAGCCCAGGAATCCAATCGATAGTATAGCTCAGACTATTCCTATGTAGCCGAATGGTTCTTTTTTGCCTGCGTAATACGTTACAACATGTGAGATGATTCCAAAGCCGGGAAGGATTAAGATGTAAACTTCCTGGTGGCCAAAGAATCAGAACAGGTGCTGGTAGAGAATGGGGTCTCCCCCTCCAGCGGGGTCAAAGAATGTAGTGTTTAGGTTTCGGTCGGTCAGTAGTATGGTGATGCCGGCGGCCAGGACTGGAAGTGAGGGCAATAGGAGTACGGATCATACGAATAGGGGAGTTGGATATTGCGATAAGGCAGGGGGGGTTATGTTAATGGCTGTTGTGTTAAAGTTGATGGCCCCTAAGATGGAAGACACACCTGCGAGGTGTAGGGAGAAGATGGCTAGGTCTACTGAGGCGCCAGCATGGGCTAGGTTGCCTGCTAGGGGCGGGTATATGGTTCATCCTGTTCCGACTCCAGCTTCTACCGTGGAGGACGCTAGGAGCAGTAGGAAGGACGGAGGAAGTAGTTCAGAAACTGATGTTGTTTATGCGGGGGAATGCTATGTCTGGGGCTCCAATTATAAGGGGGACTAGTCAGTTTCCAAACCCTTCGATTATAATGGCTATAACTGTGAAGAAGATTCTTACGAAGGCATGGGCGGTGATGATGACATTGTAGATTTGGTCGTCTCCTAGGAGAGTTCCTGGTTGGCCAAGTTCTGCTCGAATAAGGAGGCTGAGGGCGGTACTCGGCTATGCCTGCCCATGCTCCGAAGAGTAGCTATAGGGTGCCGATGTCATTGTGGTTTGTTGAAACTAGTCATCGGTTGATGAAGGTCACGGGTCAGATGGCTGAGTGTTTAGGCGTTAGGCTGTAGTCCTTTTTACAGAGGTTGAATTCCTCTTCTTATCGACTCTGTGGTGAAGTTCATGTTGAGTTGCAAACTCATTGATGTACGCTGAGAGTGTGCCGGAGTCTGGTAGACAGAAGCTTGTTGGTTTGAGCGTCTAGCTGTTAATTAGAAGTTTATGGGATCGAGGCCCGTCTGTCTAGGCTTATCGTGGAGGCCCTAGCTGCATTAGAGTATCTGCGTTGCATTTAGATGGTGCAGGTTTAGTGTCCTGCGGGCCTTAGTGGTGGTGGCAGAAACTAAGAGGATTTAACTCTTAGTTAAGGCTTTGAAGGCCTTCGGTTTGGTAGGCAGGGGATCCTAAGTTTCTTAGGTAACGGTCAGGATTGCGGGAGAAGGGGGGAGAAGGAGGACTGACAGAGAAATTAAGGTAGCAATTGGTGTGCCTGTGGATTTGTTATTGTATCATTGTTTTATGAAGCTTGTAGTGTTTGGTGGGAGTGTGATTGTGGAGCAATATGCAAGGCGTAGGTAGAAAAATAAACCTAGTAGGGAGAGTATTGAAATAATTATGGCTGCGGTTGATATCTCTTGCTTAGTTAGTTCCTGGATAATGAGTCATTTTGGTAAAAAGCCAGTGAGTGGGGGCAGGCCGGCTAGGGATAGTAGTGCTAGCGTCAAGGATGCGTTTAGTGATGGTATTTTTGTTCAGGAGGTTATTATTGTGGATAGTTTTGAGGAGTTGGTTGTGTTGAGGGCTAAGAAAATGGAGGCGGTTCTTAAGGAGTATGGGTAGAAGGTTATTAATGTTAGCTTGGGGTTGTATATGAGGATGATGGTTATTCAGCCTAGGTGGGCGATCGATGAGAAAGCTAGGACTTTTCGGATTTGTGTTTGGTTGAGTCCTGTTGGCCCTCCGATGGCTGCGGATGCAATGGCCACGGTTGTCAGTAGGAGTGGGTTCAGTGAGGGGGCAGTTAAGAAAAGAAGAGTGAGTGGGGGGAGTTTTATTCATGTAGAGACGAGTAGGGCAGTGGTTATAGGTGAGCCTCGTATGACCTCTGGACATCAGAAGTGAAAGGGTACTAGGCCTAGTTTTATTGCGACTGCTGTAGTTAGTAGTAGGGAGGCTGTTGGGTGGCTTAGTCGCGGAATGTCTCATTGTCCGGTGAACTGTGCGTTGATTGTGCTTGAGAAGAGGATTAATGCGGAGGCGGTTGCTTGGACGAGAAAGTATTTGATTGCAGCTTCCATAGCTCGAGGGTGGTGTGATTTTGAAAGGAAGGGGATAATGGCAAGGGTGTTGATTTCTAGGCCAGGCCAGGCTAGCAGTCAGTGGTTGCTTGAAATTGTGATGGTTGTTCCTAGTAGAAGGCTTAAGGAGAACGTTAGTTTTGTGACGGGGCTCATTTAGTAGAGGAAGAGGTTAAACCATCATTTTCGGGGTATGGGCCCGATAGCTTTTGTTTAGCTGACCCTACTGGGAAGTAATATAAGGGGAGTATGGAGCGCTTTGATCTCTTCTGTGCAGGTTCAATTCCTGTCTTCCTAAGGTTTTCAACGGAGGCAATGGGATTCGGACATAGAGACGGTCTCCGGTTCACCTCAAACAGGAGAACTGAATGCAGTTGTTCGTGTTTTCCGAGAATGGAATGTACCGCTCCACCTTGTTACTGATTCTGCTTATGTTGCAGGTATTGTTCCACGAGCTGAAGCTTCTGTGCTGCGGAGTGTTTCGCATTCACAACCCTTTACCCTGTTACAGGAACTTATTTTCCTTTTGGACTCTCGATCTGCGCCTTATTTTGTTATGCATATTAGGTCTCATACCTCGCTACCTGGTTTTCTTGCAGAAGGCAATCGACGAGCTGACCTATTGCCGTGACCAGTTCAAGTACTGCCAGACCGTATGGCTCAAGCTAAGCGAAGTCACTCTTTTTTTCCATCGAAACGCCGGAGCTCTTAAGCGACAGTTTGGCCTTGCTGCTCAACAAGCATCAAGTATTATTGCTGTCTGTCCCGATTGTCAAAAACATTCTTTCCCATCAGTTGCTGCAGGAGTTAATCCTAGAGGATTACAAAGCCTACCGTTAGGGCAAACAGATGTCACGCATGATTCTGAATTTGGTAGCCTTAAATATATCCACTCTTCCATTGATACATTTTCAGGTGCCTTGGTTGCCTCGTGTCACACAGGAGAAAAGGCACGAGCTGTTCGTAGACATTTAATGCGTGCTTTTGCTGCTTTAGGTATCCCCTTAAGCTGGACCGTTATCGGTCTTTATCTTTACGTTTCAACAACTGTAAAAACCTCTTTTGCCCTATGGGGTAGAACTCATATTACCGGCATTGCTCATTCCCCCACCGGTCGATCTCTCATTGAAGGGTCTCGTCGGTCTCTGAAACGTTTATGACAACAACAAAAAGGGGGAATGGGCATGGCTATTCCCGAGGAACGGTTACAGAAAGCGTTGTATGTTTTTAATTTTTTGAATTGTTCTTGAATAGATAACGACCCACCGATAGGTCGACGTTTCACTGCAGCTACCTCCGTCGAGGCACGGGTTAAAGGCCCGGTATCGGTCCGAGATGCAGAAACAGGTAAAATTATGGGACCATATCCTCTTGTTACACGGGGAAAAGGTTATGCTTGTGTCTCTACAGAAAAAGGACCTAGATGGATCCCAGCGAAGAATGTCAGACCTTTCCGTGAACCTTTACCGCAGGCAGCTGATACCGACACCGACGCTACAGAATGAAATAAAAACTGTGTGAGGATGACTATTTTGCATTAATGTTAGCTACCCAAAAACAGGACATAGGATAT
Organism: Falco peregrinus; assembly: GCF_023634155.1. Classification (NCBI taxonomy): domain Eukaryota; kingdom Metazoa; phylum Chordata; class Aves; order Falconiformes; family Falconidae; genus Falco; species Falco peregrinus. Next base: position 344,964 of record NC_073742.1, on the reverse strand, counting down.
AGATTTCGCTTTTTACAGCGCCTAGAACGAGCACTATCACCCTGGATCAAGCCACTGAACAGAGGTAATACTCTCGGACCAAGCGGGGGAACGGGATGACTCATTGTCCATGGAACGATGATTCCATTGACACTGATAAGGGGAAGGGAGGATTCATAATGAGAGAACAACTAGGTATTATGAAGGAGAACAGGAGCTGGGGGAAGAAGGGGCAGCAGAGCAGAGGTGATGAGGTGTTTGTCACATCCATAGGATGTCTTGGCATGCTTAATCGAACTTGCAGGAGACAAATTGTGTGGCCAGGTGGATGACGCCCCTTGGTTATGAACCTCATCCATAGCATCCTTGAAAAGTCAGCATTAATTTTTTTGGTGCGGGGAAGGAAGGATTCTCTTGGTTATAGCTGGAGAGGCATAGAAGTCAGTCTTTTCAATGTTTCATGAGCACAATGCTCTCTTCTCAAAGCAGAGGAATGCTTGTGCTCTGCTGAAGAGCAGAAGTGCTTGTAGCTGACCGCTGGTGAGTCAGTGCCAATACTGGCAGTAGGCAGTTACTTAGGGCACGAGACAGAAGCGGTGGCCTGTCCTACCTGGCCCTATATATTATAATATAAAATAATGTACATACATACATAGATAGATAGATATAAAAAATATAATTCTTTTTAGATCCACGGGACGGATTACGCAATAATCAAGGCTGACCACCAATTCCACCGACACCTCATTGGCAAGAAAGCAGCTAAACGGTAAGTGGAGTGCCTTTCTAGTCCTTCCCATGCTCACACTCTTCGTGTTTAGGAGATGGTATCAGGGGCTCTGTAGCTCACCCAGTGTGCTGTCTCCATCACATTTCCTCTGCTTTTCTGGAGTGGTGGTGGTACAAGGAGAGAAATGGGCCGTCAGGCCTTGCGATGGCTTTAACGGGTGAAAGTACCTTGGGAGCCTGAACAGTAGTGGAATTACTTTGATGTGTCCTGGAGGATTTTTTTTTTTTTTTTTTTTTTTTCCACACGTTGCTCTGTGCGAATGACATTTTAGCAGCCAGTTGTGGGTGGTGGAAATGTGCTTGGTGAGCTTCTCCCTGTAGAGGAATGAAGGCGGTGGGTTGATTAGCATTGATAACACGCAGCTGTGGCCTTGCCTCAGAGGCAGTGGGTTGATTGACATGGACGATGTGCAGGTGTAGCTGGTTCCCGCTAAGGGGTTAAATAGCCCTGTGGCTTGTGGGAGAGGGTGTCAGCTGGAGGAGGAGCAGTGTGGTCTGGCCTCTGGAGGAAGGTGCTACAGCACCGGCAGTAGAATATGGCCAACGCTAAAGCCTTGTTGCGGTCTGCTAGTTTGATAGCACTGCAACGTGTCCCCAGCCAAGAGTTTGGGGTAGAAAGGAACGATTATCCTCTGCTCTAAATGTGATACTGTTTGGGGAAGAAACACGCCTCGCTCTGACAAGGGAACAATGGGCTCTGTAGATGCCACGGTATTTACTTGGACAGGCTCTCGTGTGGCACAGGCCTGCTCTCGCTGAACTCCAGGGGGAAGAGGCAATTTCCCCTGGCTCAACCCTACCCCACTGAGCCCTTCCCAGAGGCGGCTTTACTTCTTCAACAGCCTCTGAGCAGCGATAATCAAGGTGCCTTGCTTCCAGGTCTTTGCCTAGCAGACGGCGTCACCACAGTCCTTGCCTCGAAGTGAACAGGATGAAGGATCTGTACAAGGTGTCTGTGCGCATTCCCCCGGACAACGAGAAGAGCAACCCGATCAGAATGGAAGGAGACCCACAGGGGGTCCCAGAGGCCAAGAAAGAGCTGCTGGAACTCGCTTCCCGTATGGTGAGTGGGTAGGACGTGATGTTTGGGAGACTGCAGGGTTTGGGCTCTCGTGTTCCCTTGTAACCTTCTGGTGCGAGTGTGTGCCCCTTGCCCACGGAGCACTTGGATCTCATGACAAGTGCAAGTTCCTCTTCACAAATGTCTTCCCCTCTTCCCTCGGGTAGCCCTTCTCTGTCAACGCAGAGTGAATTTGGTCTGGAGAAAAGAGGGACAGTGCTGGCAAGTAAACCGTCGGGCAGCAAACCGCTAAGTCAAAGTAGATGGCTCTCCGGCTGAACACTCAGTGTGCCCTCTGTTCCCGTCAGGAAAATCAACACGCTGCGGACCTAATCGTTGAGCAGAAATTCCACCGGACCATCACTGGGCAGAAGGCTGAGCGGGTCTGGGAAATCCGGGAGCAATTCCCAGAGGTAGGGCTTTGTAGGAGAGGAGGAATCCAGAGGGGTTATTTCCTACATGGGTAGTAGGCCTGTCGTCACAGAAGTCGTAACTTTAGTGGCTCTGTAGCGCAAGTGTCTGAGAAGATAGTTCTTTTAGCCAGAGGCCGCTAACACGGTTCCCCTTTTCTGAATGGGAAAAGGGCATGTGTAGGATCCCCCCAACCTTTGCATGTGTCTGACACAAGGGTTCTTGCTTTTGCTTGAGCTAACTATAAATGACCGCTCCTGCAGGTTATCATCAACTTCCCAGACCCTGCACACAAGAGTGACATCGTCCAACTCCGAGGTCCCAAAAACGAGGTGGAGAAGTGCACCGAGTACATGCAAAAGAGGGTGGCAGACCTGGTAAGGAGGTCTTCTGCCTGCACTTCCCTCCTACGTGCCTGGATAACCCTGGGGCAAAGCAGAGCTCTACTGGCTTGGGTAGAGCTAAAACACCTCAAGAGGAGGGAGCTGTCGATGCTGTTTTGGCTGAATGGAGGCAGGGGGTAGTACCTGTTATGGGAAGGCTATAGGGGAACGTCCTTGCCTTTGTTTAGTCTTACAAGTCCCTCGTATAGAGAACTTCCTTGGGTCTAAGCCTCTTTTCAAAAGCTCGTTTATCAGAGTTCCTGAAGTCGGGCCTCCCTTGCCACGACAGTGTAATCTTCAGTTCTCCCTTCCTTTCTCCCTTAGGTTGAAAACAGCTTTTCTATTTCTGTCCCCATCTGCAAACAGTTCCACAAGAACATCGTAGGGAAAGGAGGTGCCAACATCAAGAAGGTGAGATATTGCTCCTAACTCAAGTGCTCGTGATGATCACTGCCTGCAGCAAAATCCCACTGGATGCTCTCTCCTGCCCATTGGTGGTGTCCAATATAGCCTGCGAGGGTTTTTCTTCTGACATGGGACACTTCTGAGATGATTTTTTTTTTTTTTTTTCCTTTGTGGCAGATCCGTAAAGAAAGCAAGACCAAAATTGATCTCCCAGCAAAGAACAGCAACTCGGAGACAATTGTTATCACAGGCAAGAGGGCAAACTGTGAGGCTGCTCGCCACAGGATAACATCACTTTGGAAGGACCTACAGAAGATGTGCATGTGGCTCAGGAACCGATTGAAGCCATGCTCAAGGAACTGGTGAGCTGGAGTTACTAGTTCCAGTAAGAAACTGGGGGAAGAAGGGGCAACAGAGCAGAGGTGATGAGGTGTTTGTCACATCCATAGGATGTCTTGGCATGCTTAATCGAACTTGCAGGAGACAAATTGTGTGGCCAGGTGGATGACACCCCTTGGTTATGAACCTCATCCATAGCATCCTTGAAAAGTCAGCATTAATTTTTTTGGTGCGGAGAAGGAAGGATTCTCTTGGTTATAGCTGGAGAGGCATAGAAGTCAGTCTTTTCAATGTCTCATGAGCACAATGCTCTCTTCTCAAAGCAGAGGAATGCTTGTGCTCTGCTGAAGAGCAGAAGTGCTTGTAGCTGACCGCTGGTGAGTCAGTGCCAATAATGGCAGTAGGCAGTTACTTAGGGCACGAGACAGAAGCGGTGGCCTGCCCTACCTGGCCCTATATATTATAATATAAAATAATGTACATACATACATAGATAGATAGATATAAAAAATAGAATTCTTTTTAGATCCACGGGACGGATTACGCAATAATCAAGGCTGACCACCAATTCCACCGACACCTCATTGGCAAGAAAGCAGCTAAACGGTAAGTGGAGTGCCTTTCTAGTCCTTCCCATGCTCACACTCTTCGTGTTTAGTAGATGGTATCAGGGGCTCTGTAGCTCACCCAGTGTGCTGTCTCCATCACATTTCCTCTGCTTTTCTGGAGTGGTGGTGGTACAAGGAGAGAAATGGGCCGTCAGGCCTTGCGATGGCTTTAACGGGTGAAAGTACCTTGGGAGCCTGAACAGTAGTGGAATTACTTTGATGTGTCCTGGAGGAATTTTTTTTTTTTTTTTCTCCAGACGTTGCTCTGTGCGAATGACATTTTAGTAGCCAGTTGTGGGTGGTGGAAATGTGCTTGGTGAGCTTCTCCCTGTAGAGGAATGAAGGCGGTGGGTTGATTAGCATTGATAACACGCAGCTGTGGCCTTGCCTCAGAGGCAGTGCGTTGATTGACATGGACGATGTGCAGGTGTAGCTGGTTCCCGCTAAGGGGTTAAATAGCCCTGTGGCTTGTGGGAGAGGGTGTCAGCTGGAGGAGGAGCAGTGTGGTCTGGCCTCTGGAGGAAGGTGCTACAGCACCGGCAGTAGAATATGGCCAACGCTAAAGCCTTGTTGCGGTCTGCTAGTTTGATAGCACTGCAACGTGTCCCCAGCCAAGAGTTTGGGGTAGAAAGGAACGATTATCCTCTGCTCTAAATGTGATACTGTTTGGGGAAGAAACACGCCTCGCTCTGACAAGGGAACAATGGGCTCTGTAGATGCCACGGTATTTACTTGGACAGGCTCTCGTGTGGCACAGGTCTGCTCTCGCTGAACTCCAGGGGGAAGAGGCAATTTCCCCTGGCTCAACCCTACCCCACTGAGCCCTTCCCAGAGGCGGCTTTACTTCTTCAACAGCCTCTGAGCAGTGATAATCAAGGTGCCTTGCTTCCAGGTCTTTGCCTAGCAGACGGCGTCACCACAGTCCTTGCCTCGAAGTGAACAGGATGAAGGATCTGTACAAGGTGTCTGTGCGCATTCCCCCGGACAACGAGAAGAGCAACCCGATCAGAATGGAAGGAGACCCACAGGGGGTCCCAGAGGCCAAGAAAGAGCTGCTGGAACTCGCTTCCCGTATGGTGAGTGGGTAGGACGTGATGTTTGGGAGACTGCAGGGTTTGGGCTCTCGTGTTCCCTTGTAACCTTCTGGTGCGAGTGTGTGCCCCTTGCCCACGGAGCACTTGGATCTCATGAGAAGTGCAAGTTCCTCTTCACAAATGTCTTCCCCTGTTCCCTCGGGTAGCCCTTCTCTGTCAACGCAGAGTGAATTTGGTCTGGAGAAAAGAGGGACAGTGCTGGCAAGTAAACCGTCGGGCAGCAAACCGCTAAGTCAAAGTAGATGGCTCTCCGGCTGAACACTCAGTGTGCCCTCTGTTCCCGTCAGGAAAATCAACACGCTGCGGACCTAATCGTTGAGCAGAAATTCCACCGGACCATCACTGGGCAGAAGGCTGAGCGGGTCTGGGAAATCCGGGAGCAATTCCCAGAGGTAGGGCTTGGTAGGAGAGGAGGAATCCAGAGGGGTTATTTCCTACATGGGTAGTAGGCCTGTCGTCACAGAAGTCGTAACTTTAGTGGCTCTGTAGCGCAAGTGTCTGAGAAGATAGTTCTTTTAGCCAGAGGCCGCTAACACGGTTCCCCTTTTCTGAATGGGAAAAGGGCATGTGTAGGGTCCCCCCAACCTTTGCATGTGTCTGACACAAGGGTTCTTGCTTTTGCTTGAGCTAACTATAAATGACGGCTCCTGCAGGTTATCATCAACTTCCCAGACCCTGCACACAAGAGTGACATCGTCCAACTCCGAGGTCCCAAAAACGAGGTGGAGAAGTGCACCGAGTACATGCAAAAGATGGTGGCAGACCTGGTAAGGAGGTCTTCTGCCTGCACTTCCCTCCTACGTGCCTGGATAACCCTGGGGCAAAGCAGAGCTCTACTGGCTTGGGTAGAGCTAAAACACCTCAAGAGGAGGGAGCTGTCGACGCTGTTTTGGCTGAATGGAGGCAGGGGGTAGTACCTGTTATGGGAAGGCTATAGGGGAACGTCCTTGCCTTTGTTTAGTCTTACAAGTCCCTCGTATAGAGAACTTCCTTGGGTCTAAGCCTCTTTTCAAAAGCTCGTTTATCAGAGTTCCTGAAGTCGGGCCTCCCTTGCCACGACAGTGTAATCTTCAGTTCTCCCTTCCTTTCTCCCTTAGGTTGAAAACAGCTTTTCTATTTCTGTCCCCATCTGCAAACAGTTCCACAAGAACATCGTAGGGAAAGGAGGTGCCAACATCAAGAAGGTGAGATATTGCTCCTAACTCAAGTGCTCGTGATGATCACTGCCTGCAGCAAAATCCCACTGGATGCTCTCTCCTGCCCATTGGTGGTGTCCAATATAGCCTGCGAGGGTTTTTCTTCTGACATGGGACGCTTCTGAGATGATTTTTTTTTTTTTTTTTTTCCTTTGTGGCAGATCCGTAAAGAAAGCAACACCAAAATTGATCTCCCAGCAAAGAACAGCAACTCGGAGACAATTGTTATCACAGGCAAGAGGGCAAACTGTGAGGCTGCTCGCCACAGGATAACATCACTTTGGAAGGACCTACAGAAGATGTGCATGTGGCTCAGGAACCGATTGAAGCCATGCTCAAGGAACTGGTGAGCTGGAGTTACTAGTTCCAGTAAGAAACTGGGGGAAGAAGGGGCAACAGAGCAGAGGTGATGAGGTGTTTGTCACATCCATAGGATGTCTTGGCATGCTTAATCGAACTTGCAGGAGACAAATTGTGTGGCCAGGTGGATGACACCCCTTGGTTATGAACCTCATCCATAGCATCCTTGAAAAGTCAGCATTAATTTTTTTGGTGCGGAGAAGGAAGGATTCTCTTGGTTATAGCTGGAGAGGCATAGAAGTCAGTCTTTTCAATGTTTCATGAGCACAATGCTCTCTTCTCAAAGCAGAGGAATGCTTGTGCTCTGCTGAAGAGCAGAAGTGCTTGTAGCTGACCGCTGGTGAGTCAGTGCCAATACTGGCAGTAGGCAGTTACTTAGGGCACGAGACAGAAGCGGTGGCCTGTCCTACCTGGCCCTATATAATATATATATGTATGTATGTGCGTACAATATTATATATATATAAAATTCTTTTTAGATCCACGGGATGGATTACGCAGTAATCAAGGCTGACCACCAATTCCACCGACACCTCATTGGCAAGTGTGAAGAGGAAGATGAAGCCCAAGGCTCACAGTATCGGTGGATCTCATTTGATGGTGCCTCCGTGTGGTGTGGCTAGTCAGCTGAATACCTGAATGCCGGATGGGATGGCGATGATTATAGTGGCGGAGATGAAGTATGCTCGGCTGTCTACGTCTATTCCGACAGTGAATATGTGGTGGGCTCATATGACAAAGCCCAGGAATCCAATCGATAGTATAGCTCAGACTATTCCTATGTAGCCGAATGGTTCTTTTTTGCCTGCGTAATACGTTACAACATGTGAGATGATTCCAAAGCCGGGAAGGATTAAGATGTAAACTTCCTGGTGGCCAAAGAATCAGAACAGGTGCTGGTAGAGAATGGGGTTTCCCCCTCCAGCGGGGTCAAAGAATGTAGTGTTTAGGTTTCGGTCGGTCAGTAGTATGGTGATGCCGGCGGCCAGGACTGGAAGTGAGGGCAATAGGAGTACGGATCATACGAATAGGGGAGTTGGATATTGCGATAAGGCAGGGGGGGTTATGTTAATGGCTGTTGTGTTAAAGTTGATGGCCCCTAAGATGGAAGACACACCTGCGAGGTGTAGGGAGAAGATGGCTAGGTCTACTGAGGCGCCAGCATGGGCTAGGTTGCCTGCTAGGGGCGGGTATATGGTTCATCCTGTTCCGACTCCAGCTTCTACCGTGGAGGACGCTAGGAGCAGTAGGAAGGACGGAGGAAGTAGTTCAGAAACTGATGTTGTTTATGCGGGGGAATGCTATGTCTGGGGCTCCAATTATAAGGGGGACTAGTCAGTTTCCAAACCCTTCGATTATAATGGCTATAACTGTGAAGAAGATTCTTACGAAGGCATGGGCGGTGATGATGACATTGTAGATTTGGTCGTCTCCTAGGAGAGTTCCTGGTTGGCCAAGTTCTGCTCGAATAAGGAGGCTGAGGGCGGTACTCGGCTATGCCTGCCCATGCTCCGAAGAGTAGCTATAGGGTGCCGATGTCATTGTGGTTTGTTGAAAATAGTCATCGGTTGATGAAGGTCACGGGTCAGATGGCTGAGTGTTTAGGCGTTAGGCTGTAGTCCTTTTTACAGAGGTTGAATTCCTCTTCTTATCGACTCTGTGGTGAAGTTCATGTTGAGTTGCAAACTCATTGATGTACGCTGAGAGTGTGCCGGAGTCTGGTAGACAGAAGCTCGTTGGTTTGAGCGTCTAGCTGTTAATTAGAAGTTTATGGGATCGAGGCCCGTCTGTCTAGGCTTATCGTGGAGGCCCTAGCTGCATTAGAGTATCTGCGTTGCATTTAGATGGTGCAGGTTTAGTGTCCTGCGGGCCTTAGTGGTGTGGGCAGAAACTAAGAGGATTTAACTCTTAGTTAAGGCTTTGAAGGCCTTCGGTTTGGTAGGCAGGGGATCCTAAGTTTCTTAGGTAACGGTCAGGATTGCGGGAGAAGGGGGGAGAAGGAGGACTGACAGAGAAATTAAGGTAGCAATTGGTGTGCCTGTGGATTTGTTATTGTATCATTGTTTTATGAAGCTTGTAGTGTTTGGTGGGAGTGTGATTGTGGAGCAATATGCAAGGCGTAGGTAGAAAAATAAACCTAGTAGGGAGAGTATTGAAATAATTATGGCTGCGGTTGATATCTCTTGCTTAGTTAGTTCCTGGATAATGAGTCATTTTGGTAAAAAGCCAGTGAGTGGGGGCAGGCCGGCTAGGGATAGTAGTGCTAGCATCAAGGATGCGTTTAGTGATGGTATTTTTGTTCAGGAGGTTATTATTGTGGATAGTTTTGAGGAGTTGGTTGTGTTGAGGGCTAAGAAAATGGAGGCGGTTCTTAAGGAGTATAGGTAGAAGGTTATTAATGTTAGCTTGGGGTTGTATATGAGGATGATGGTTATTCAGCCTAGGTGGGCGATCGATGAGAAAGCTAGGACTTTTCGGATTTGTGTTTGGTTGAGTCCTGTTCGCCCTCCGATGGCTGCGGATGCAATGGCCACGGTTGTCAGTAGGAGTGGGTTCAGTGAGGGGGCAGCTAAGAAAAGAAGAGTGAGTGGGGGGAGTTTTATTCATGTAGAGACGAGTAGGGCAGTGGTTATAGGTGAGCCTCGTATGACCTCTGGACATCAGAAGTGAAAGGGTACTAGGCCTAGTTTTATTGCGACTGCTGTAGTTAGTAGTAGGGAGGCTGTTGGGTGGCTTAGTCGCGGAATGTCTCATTGTCCGGTGAACTGTGCGTTGATTGTGCTTGAGAAGAGGATTAATGCGGAGGCGGTTGCTTGGACGAGAAAGTATTTGATTGCAGCTTCCATAGCTCGAGGGTGGTGTGATTTTGAAAGGAAGGGGATAATGGCAAGGGTGTTGATTTCTAGGCCAGGCCAGGCTAGCAGTCAGTGGTTGCTTGAAATTGTGATGGTTGTTCCTAGTAGAAGGCTTAAGGAGAACGTTAGTTTTGTGACGGGGCTCATTTAGTAGAGGAAGAGGTTAAACCATCATTTTCGGGGTATGGGCCCGATAGCTTTTGTTTAGCTGACCCTACTGGGAAGTAATATAAGGGGAGTATGGAGCGCTTTGATCTCTTCTGTGCAGGTTCAATTCCTGTCTTCCTAAGGTTTTCAACGGAGGCAATGGGATTCGGACATAGAGACGGTCTCCGGTTCACCTCAAACAGGAGAACTGAATGCAGTTGTTCGTGTTTTCCGAGAATGGAATGTACCGCTCCACCTTGTTACTGATTCTGCTTATGTTGCAGGTATTGTTCCACGAGCTGAAGCTTCTGTGCTGCGGAGTGTTTCGCATTCACAACCCTTTACCCTGTTACAGGAACTTATTTTCCTTTTGGACTCTCGATCTGCGCCTTATTTTGTTATGCATATTAGGTCTCATACCTCGCTACCTGGTTTTCTTGCAGAAGGCAATCGACGAGCTGACCTATTGCCGTGACCAGTTCAAGTACTGCCAGACCGTATTGCACAAGCTAAGCGAAGTCACTCTTTTTTTCCATTGAAACGCTGGAGCTCTTAAGCGACAGTTTGGCCTTGCTGCTCAACAAGCATCAAGTATTATTGCTGTCTGTCCCGATTGTCAAAAACATTCTTTCCCATCAGTTGCTGCAGGAGTTAACCCTAGAGGATTACAAAGCCTACCGTTATGGCAAACAGATGTCACGCATGATTCTGAATTTGGTAGCCTTAAATATATCCACTCTTCCATTGATACATTTTCAGGTGCCTTGGTTGCCTCGTGTCACACAGGAGAAAAGGCACGAGCTGTTCGTAGACATTTAATGCGTGCTTTTGCTGCTTTAGGTATCCCCTTAAGCTGGACCGTTATCGGTCTTTATCTTTACGTTTCAACAACTGTAAAAACCTCTTTTGCCCTATGGGGTAGAACTCATATTACCGGCATTCCTCATTCCCCCACCGGTCGATCTCTCATTGAAGGGTCTCATCGGTCTCTGAAACGTTTATGACAACAACAAAAAGGGGGAATGGGCATGGCTATTCCCGAGGAACGGTTACAGAAAGCGTTGTATGTTTTTAATTTTTTGAATTGTTCTTGAATAGATAACGGCCCACCGATAGGTCGACGTTTCACTGCAGCTACCTCCGTCGAGGCACGGGTTAAAGGCCCGGTATCGGTCCGAGATGCAGAAACAGGTAAAATTATGGGACCATAACCTCTTGTTACACGGGGAAAAGGTTATGCTTGTGTCTCTACAGAAAAAGGACCTAGATGGATCCCAGCGAAGAATGTCAGACCTTTCCGTGAACCTTTACCGCAGGCAGCTGATAGCGACACCGACGCTACAGAATGAAATAAAAACTGTGTGAGGATTACTGTTTTGCATTAATGTTAGCTACCCAAAATCAGGACATAGGATATAGATTTCGCTTTTTACAGCGCCTAGAACGAGCACTATCACCCTGGATCAAGCCACTGAACAGAGGTAATACTCTCGGACCAAGCGGGGGAACGGGACGACTCATTGTCCATGGAACGATGATTCCATTGACACTGATAAGGGGAAGGGAGGATTCATAATGAGAGAACAACTAGGTATTATGAAGGAGAACAGGAACGATAAACATGGTTGTTTAGTGTTTAATAGGTGTCTGCACGCTTGTCGAGATATATAGTTAGGTAACTACAGGAGTGGTTTCTGCCCTGAGCCTGGTGGCGCGCACAGCTGCGGCTTGTGTCCTGGCTCAGAGATGTAAACAGGGGCTTCTGTTAGGGTAAAGTGTCTCTCTTTGCATCAAAAGGAGGGAATGAAGGGGATGACCCCAGAGGTATGTTCAGAGAAGGCATGCTATGTTTCGAACTTTTTGACGGAAACGGTTCTTGTTTGGTGTGCCCTTCCGCCTACGTATAACCTTAATCCAAAAGAAGGTGATGTTGTTTACACTTTGCGTGTCGAGCATTGTCTTTCTGTAGATGCTAATGTAGTAGGAGGCTAGGATGGGAACGTGTCGCAGCGGTTCTTCTCTTATGCAGAGTAACAGCAGGGAAAGCATTAAAGAGTTAAATCACCTTGTTTGGTAGGCAGTTAAGAATGTGAGTCAAAATTGCCGCTGCTTTTTGTTGTTGGTTCAAGGACGTGGCTGTGAGGATTTTGATGGTATGTGCTGCGTGGATTTTAGGCGCCCCACTGCAGCAACATGTTATCAAAATCTGAGAAAATTTCAGCCTTTTCTGGCATCCATTCCCTCGATTGGCAGTATTGTTTGTTTGCTATTACCTTGGTTGCTGTCATGTTTGCAAGGGCCCTGCGGAACATGGCAAACCTGGTACTAGCTGTTCAAAAACAAAAAGGGGAAATTGTAGAATTGTACGGAACAAAGGCAGTGGGTTATTTTGACAGTGATAATATGTCTTAGTTGGTTTTTTATTTGTTCTGTTGCTTAGGCCTTGTTTTTCCTCGTTCGCTTTCAAAGGTTCTTTTGTGCAACAGGAAGGGGGAGGTGCAGGAGCGGGCTGGAAACTAGGACCACGCGTGGCAATGGGTCAGCTGAGGGGAGTGTGCTCGAGCTTGTCTAGACAACAATTAACAACATGATGGGGCATGTTTACAGAGCACAGGGGAGTGGGAGACGGATGGCGCCAAGGAAAGGTAACACCTTGCTGTTAAGTGCCGGTAGTTAACCACCAATCAGGGATTGCCTAGTATGCAAGGCTTAGCCTCAAGAAGCAATTGGTTTAAAACGCGCAGCTTCTGCAAGCGTATAAAACCTCGTGCTTCTGCACAACGCATTGACATTTGCTTGCATCAAGCTGCGTCCCGTCTCTTCATTGGCCACAGTCAGGTTTACTAGGATCATCTTTCGGTTGGCCTTAGGGGTATCTCGGGCTTACGACAGCTTAGTTGTGTTTCGGTTTCCTAGTTATTCTGACAGGCTCTGGTCCGCTCTCTACGCCGTGTGACTGTTGGCTTGGGTTTCTGGTGTGACCGCGGCGGCTGGCACGAGATTTACCAACCCTGAAGGCTGCCGTGACTAAGTCAAGCTTGCGCTTCTTGCTTACTGTTAATTACTGCTGAGTGCCCGTGGGGGTGTGGCTGAGCAAGGCGTCTTGGGCTACAGTTGGTAGCGTGTGCCTGATGCCTGCTCCTTCGGTCTTAGCAGGAGGCCTAGGGCATTTACACTGGGCCGCAGATACTTGCACGTCTAGGTCTAGCAGGAGCCAACCGTAAGGTTAGGGCTAAGTCTTTTGTCCTCGGCTTTCATATTGGACGCCATCTTGGCATCTTCAGTGCCACGCTTTGGATTGTAAGCTACGGGGACGTGGTTTCGTTGGTTTTGTTGGTTTCGTTGGCTGTTTGGGCGCCTATAGTCTTAGGGGCGTGTGTGTATGGGGGGTTTGGGTTAATATGATTTTAGTGCTGAGGTTTTGGGTAGGTGGTGTTTATGGGATAGATAAGATGTTAAGGAGAAGGCTAGGTTTGAGCGGTAAAGGTGTTAGAGGTTCTCGTGGTTGAATTGTACAGCAATAGTTTGTCAAGCTGTAGGTCCCGGGGAGGTGCCGGGCGAGAACATACAGGTCGAATAACTTCCCATCCACCTTCACACAAACTGTTTAACGTTGATTTTCGTCTGATGTTAAACCCAGAAGAAGCAAACAACCCTTACCGGCGCTTACTGTGTTTACAGATGGATAGGGCCAATCGCATAAATCTGTTCTTCTGTGGTGGGATGATCAACGGAGGCAATGGGATTCGGACATAGAGACGGTCTCCGGTTCACCTCAAACAGGAGAACTGAATGCAGTTGTTCGTGTTTTCCGAGAATGGAATGTACCGCTCCACCTTGTTACTGATTCTGCTTATGTTGCAGGTATTGTTCCACGAGCTGAAGCTTCTGTGCTGCGGAGTGTTTCGCATTCACAACTCTTTACCCTGTTACAGGAACTTATTTTCCTTTTGGACTCTCGATCTGCGCCTTATTTTGTTATGCATATTAGGTCTCATACCTCGCTACCTGGTTTTCTTGCAGAAGGCAATCGACGAGCTGACCTATTGCCGTGACCAGTTCAAGTACTGCCAGACCGTATTGCACAAGCTAAGCGAAGTCACTCTTTTTTTCCATCGAAACGCTGGAGCTCTTAAGCGACAGTTTGGCCTTGCTGCTCAACAAGCATCAAGTATTATTGCTGTCTGTCCCGATTGTCAAAAACATTCTTTCCCATCAGTTGCTGCAGGAGTTAATCCTAGAGGATTACAAAGCCTACCGTTATGGCAAACAGATGTCACGCATGATTCTGAATTTGGTAGCCTTAAATATATCCACTCTTCCATTGATACATTTTCAGGTGCCTTGGTTGCCTCGTGTCACACAGGAGAAAAGGCACGAGCTGTTCGTAGACATTTAATGCGTGCTTTTGCTGCTTTAGGTATCCCCTTAAGCTGGACCGTTATCTGTCGTTATCTTTACGTTTCAACAACTGTAAAAACCTCTTTTGCCCTATGGGGTAGAACTCATATTACCGGCATTGCTCATTCCCCCACCGGTCGATCTCTCATTGAAGGGTCTCATCGGTCTCTGAAACGTTTATGACAACAACAAAAAGGGGGAATGGGCATGGCTATTCCCGAGGAACGGTTACAGAAAGCGTTGTATGTTTTTAATTTTTTGAATTGTTCTTGAATAGATAACGGCCCACCGATAGGTCGACGTTTCACTGCAGCTACCTCCGTCGAGGCACGGGTTAAAGGCCCGGTATCGGTCCGAGATGCAGAAACAGGTAAAATTATGGGACCATATCCTCTTGTTACACGGGGAAAAGGTTATGCTTGTGTCTCTACAGAAAAAGGCCCTAGATGGATCCCAGCAAAGAATGTAAGACCTTTCCGTGAACCTTTACCGCAGGCAGCTGATACCGACACCGACGCTACAGAATGAAATAAAAACTGTGTGAGGATTACTGTTTTGCATTAATGTTAGCTACCCAAAATCAGGACATAGGATATAGATTTCGCTTTTTACAGCGCCTAGAACGAGCACTATCACCCTGGATCAAGCCACTGAACAGAGGTAATACTCTCGGACCAAGCGGGGGAACGGGACGACTCATTGTCCATGGAACGAAGATTCCATTGACACTGATAAGGGGAAGGGAGGATTCATAATGAGAGAACAACTAGGTATTATGAAGGAGAACAGGAGCTGGGGGAAGAAGGGGCAACAGAGCAGAGGTGATGAGGTGTTTGTCACATCCATAGGATGTCTTGGCATGCTTAATCGAACTTGCAGGAGACAAATTGTGTGGCCAGGTGGATGACACCCCTTGGTTATGAACCTCATCCATAGCATCCTTGAAAAGTCAGCATTAATTTTTTTGGTGCGGAGAAGGAAGGATTCTCTTGGTTATAGCTGGAGAGGCATAGAAGTCAGTCTTTTCAATGTTTCATGAGCACAATGCTCTCTTCTCAAAGCAGAGGAATGCTTGTGCTCTGCTGAAGAGCAGAAGTGCTTGTAGCTGACCGCTGGTGAGTCAGTGCCAATACTGGCAGTAGGCAGTTACTTAGGGCACGAGACAGAAGCGGTGGCCTGTCCTACCTGGCCCTATATATTATAATATAAAATAATGTACATACATACATATATAGATAGATATAAAAAATAGAATTCTTTTTAGATCCACGGGACGGATTACGCAATAATCAAGGCTGACCACCAATTCCACCGACACCTCATTGGCAAGAAAGCAGCTAAACGGTAAGTGGAGTGCCTTTCTAGTCCTTCCCATGCTCACACTCTTCGTGTTTAGGAGATGGTATCAGGGGCTCTGTAGCTCACCCAGTGTGCTGTCTCCATCACATTTCCTCTGCTTTTCTGGAGTGGTGGTGGTACAAGGAGAGAAATGGGCCGTCAGGCCTTGTGATGGCTTTAACGGGTGAAAGTACCTTGGGAGCCTGAACAGTAGTGGAATTACTTTGATGTGTCCTGGAGGAATTTTTTTTTTTTTTTTTTTTTCCACACGTTGCTCTGTGCGAATGACATTTTAGCAGCCAGTTGTGGGTGGTGGAAATGTGCTTGGTGAGCTTCTCCCTGTAGAGGAATGAAGGCGGTGGGTTGATTAGCATTGATAACACGCAGCTGTGGCCTTGCCTCAGAGGCAGTGGGTTGATTGACATGGACGATGTGCAGGTGTAGCTGGTTCCCGCTAAGGGGTTAAATAGCCCTGTGGCTTGTGGGAGAGGGTGTCAGCTGGAGGAGGAGCAGTGTGGTCTGGCCTCTGGAGGAAGGTGCTACAGCACCGGCAGTAGAATATGGCCAACGCTAAAGCCTTGTTGCGGTCTGCTAGTTTGATAGCACTGCAACGTGTCCCCAGCCAAGAGTTTGGGGTAGAAAGGAACGATTATCCTCTGCTCTAAATGTGATACTGTTTGGGGAAGAAACACGCCTCGCTCTGACAAGGGAACAATGGGCTCTGTAGATGCCACGGTATTTACTTGGACAGGCTCTCGTGTGGCACAGGCCTGCTCTCGCTGAACTCCAGGGGGAAGAGGCAATTTCCCCTGGCTCAACCCTACCCCACCGAGCCCTTCCCAGAGGCGGCTTTACTTCTTCAACAGCCTCTGAGCAGCGATAATCAAGGTGCCTTGCTTCCAGGTCTTTGCCTAGCAGACGGCGTCACCACAGTCCTTGCCTCGAAGTGAACAGGATGAAGGATCTGTACAAGGTGTCTGTGCGCATTCCCCCGGACAACGAGAAGAGCAACCCGATCAGAATGGAAGGAGACCCACAGGGGGTCCCACAGGCCAAGAAAGAGCTGCTGGAACTCGCTTCCCGTATGGTGAGTGGGTAGGACGTGATGTTTGGGAGACTGCAGGGTTTGGGCTCTCGTGTTCCCTTGTAACCTTCTGGTGCGAGTGTGTGCCCCTTGCCCACGGAGCACTTGGATCTCATGACAAGTGCAAGTTCCTCTTCACAAATGTCTTCCCCTGTTCCCTCGGGTAGCCCTTCTCTGTCAACGCAGAGTGAATTTGGTCTGGAGAAAAGAGGGACAGTGCTGGCAAGTAAACCGTCGGGCAGCAAACCGCTAAGTCAAAGTAGATGGCTCTCCGGCTGAACACTCAGTGTGCCCTCTGTTCCCGTCAGGAAAATCAACACGCTGCGGACCTAATCGTTGAGCAGAAATTCCACCGGACCATCACTGGGCAGAAGGCTGAGCGGGTCTGGGAAATCCGGGAGCAATTCCCAGAGGTAAGGCTTTGTAGGAGAGGAGGAATCCAGAGGGGTTATTTCCTACATGGGTAGTAGGCCTGTCGTCACAGAAGTCGTAACTTTAGTGGCTCTGTAGCGCAAGTGTCTGAGAAGATAGTTCTTTTAGCCAGAGGCCGCTAACACGGTTCCCCTTTTCTGAATGGGAAAAGGGCATGTGTAGGATCCCCCCAACCTTTGCATGTGTCTGACACAAGGGTTCTTGCTTTTGCTTGAGCTAACTATAAATGACCGCTCCTGCAGGTTATCATCAACTTCCCAGACCCTGCACACAAGAGTGACATCGTCCAACTCCGAGGTCCCAAAAACGAGGGGGAGAAGTGCACCGAGTACATGCCAAAGACGGTGGCAGACCTGGTAAGGAGGTCTTCTGCCTGCACTTCCCTCCTACGTGCCTGGATAACCCTGGGGCAAAGCAGAGCTCTACTGGCTTGGGTAGAGCTAAAACACCTCAAGAGGAGGGAGCTGTCGACGCTGTTTTGGCTGAATGGAGGCAGGGGGTAGTACCTGTTATGGGAAGGCTATAGGGGAACGTCCTTGCCTTTGTTTAGTCTTACAAGTCCCTCGTATAGAGAACTTCCTTGGGTCTAAGCCTCTTTTCAAAAGCTCGTTTATCAGAGTTCCTGAAGTCGGGCCTCCCTTGCCACGACAGTGTAATCTTCAGTTCTCCCTTCCTTTCTCCCTTAGGTTGAAAACAGCTTTTCTATTTCTGTCCCCATCTGCAAACAGTTCCACAAGAACATCGTAGGGAAAGGAGGTGCCAACATCAAGAAGGTGAGATATTGCTCCTAACTCAAGTGCTCGTGATGATCACTGCCTGCAGCAAAATCCCACTGGATGCTCTCTCCTGCCCATTGGTGGTGTCCAATATAGCCTGCGAGGGTTTTTCTTCTGACATGGGACACTTCTGAGATGATTTTTTTTTTTTTTTTCCTTTGTGGCAGATCCGTAAAGAAAGCAACACCAAAATTGATCTCCCAGCAAAGAACAGCAACTCGGAGACAATTGTTATCACAGGCAAGAGGGCAAACTGTGAGGCTGCTCGCCACAGGATAACATCACTTTGGAAGGACCTACAGAAGATGTGCATGTGGCTCAGGAACCGATTGAAGCCATGCTCAAGGAACTGGTGAGCTGGAGTTACTAGTTCCAGTAAGAAACTGGGGGAAGAAGGGGCAACAGAGCAGAGGTGATGAGGTGTTTGTCACATCCATAGGATGTCTTGGCATGCTTAATCGAACTTGCAGGAGACAAATTGTGTGGCCAGGTGGATGACACCCCTTGGTTATGAAGCTCATCCATAGCATCCTTGAAAAGTCAGCATTAATTTTTTTGGTGCGGAGAAGGAAGGATTCTCTTGGTTATAGCTGGAGAGGCATAGAAGTCAGTCTTTTCAGTGTTTCATGAGCACAATGCTCTCTTCTCAAAGCAGAGGAATGCTTGTGCTCTGCTGAAGAGCAGAAGTGCTTGTAGCTGACCGCTGGTGAGTCAGTGCCAATACTGGCAGTAGGCAGTTACTTAGGGCACGAGACAGAAGCGGTGGCCTGTCCTACCTGGCCCTATATAATATATATATGTATGTATGTGCGTACAATATTATATATATATAAAATTCTTTTTAGATCCACGGGATGGATTACGCAGTAATCAAGGCTGACCACCAATTCCACCGACACCTCATTGGCAAGTGTGAAGAGGAAGATGAAGCCCAAGGCTCACAGTATCGGTGGATCTCATTTGATGGTGCCTCCGTGTGGTGTGGCTAGTCAGCTGAATACCTGAATGCCGGATGGGATGGCGATGATTATAGTGGCGGAGATGAAGTATGCTCGGCTGTCTACGTCTATTCCTACAGTGAATATGTGGTGGGCTCATACGACAATGCCCAGGAATCCAATCGATAGTATAGCCCTACTATTCCTATGTAGCCGAATGGTTCTTTTTTGCCTGCGTAATACGTTACAACATGTGAGATGATTCCAAAGCCGGGAAGGATTAAGATGTAAACTTCCTGGTGGCCAAAGAATCAGAACAGGTGCTGGTAGAGAATGGGGTCTCCCCCTCCAGCGGGGTCAAAGAATGTAGTGTTTAGGTTTCGGTCGGTCAGTAGTATGGTGATGCCGGCGGCCAGGACTGGAAGTGAGGGCAATAGGAGTACGGATCATACGAATAGGGGAGTTGGATATTGCGATAAGGCAGGGGGGGTTATGTTAATGGCTGTTGTGTTAAAGTTGATGGCCCCTAAGATGGAAGACACACCTGCGAGGTGTAGGGAGAAGATGGCTAGGTCTACTGAGGCGCCAGCATGGGCTAGGTTGCCTGCTAGGGGCGGGTATATGGTTCATCCTGTTCCGACTCCAGCTTCTACTGTGGAGGACGCTAGGAGCAGTAGGAAGGACGGAGGAAGTAGTTCAGAAACTGATGTTGTTTATGCGGGGGAATGCTATGTCTGGGGCTCCAATTATAAGGGGGACTAGTCAGTTTCCAAACCCTTCGATTATAATGGCTATAACTGTGAAGAAGATTCTTACGAAGGCATGGGCGGTGATGATGACATTGTAGATTTGGTCGTCTCCTAGGAGAGTTCCTGGTTGGCCAAGTTCTGCTCGAATAAGGAGGCTGAGGGCGGTACTCGGCTATGCCTGCCCATGCTCCGAAGAGTAGCTATAGGGTGCCGATGTCATTGTGGTTTGTTGAAAATAGTCATCGGTTGATGAAGGTCACGGGTCAGATGGCTGAGTGTTTAGGCGTTAGGCTGTAGTCCTTTTTACAGAGGTTGAATTCCTCTTCTTATCGACTCTGTGGTGAAGTTCATGTTGAGTTGCAAACTCATTGATGTACGCTGAGAGTGTGCCGGAGTCTGGTAGACAGAAGCTCGTTGGTTTGAGCGTCTAGCTGTTAATTAGAAGTTTATGGGATCGAGGCCCGTCTGTCTAGGCTTATCGTGGAGGCCCTAGCTGCATTAGAGTATCTGAGTTGCATTTAGATGGTGCAGGTTTAGTGTCCTGCGGGCCTTAGTGGTGTGGGCAGAAACTAAGAGGATTTAACTCTTAGTTAAGGCTTTGAAGGCCTTCGGTTTGGTAGGCAGGGGATCCTAAGTTTCTTAGGTAACGGTCAGGATTGCGGGAGAAGGGGGGAGAAGGAGGACTGACAGAGAAATTAAGGTAGCAATTGGTGTGCCTGTGGATTTGTTATTGTATCATTGTTTTATGAAGCTTGTAGTGTTTGGTGGGAGTGTGATTGTGGAGCAATATGCAAGGCGTAGGTAGAAAAATAAACCTAGTAGGGAGAGTATTGAAATAATTATGGCTGCGGTTGATATCTCTTGCTTAGTTAGTTCCTGGATAATGAGTCATTTTGGTAAAAAGCCAGTGAGTGGGGGCAGGCCGGCTAGGGATAGTAGTGCTAGCGTCAAGGATGCGTTTAGTGATGGTATTTTTGTTCAGGAGGTTATTATTGTGGATAGTTTTGAGGAGTTGGTTGTGTTGAGGGCTAAGAAAATGGAGGCGGTTCTTAAGGAGTATGGGTAGAAGGTTATTAATGTTAGCTTGGGGTTGTATATGAGGATGATGGTTATTCAGCCTAGGTGGGCGATCGATGAGAAAGCTAGGACTTTTCGGATTTGTGTTTGGTTGAGTCCTGTTCGCCCTCCGATGGCTGCGGATGCAATGGCCACGGTTGTCAGTAGGAGTGGGTTCAGTGAGGGGGCAGTTAAGAAGAGTGAGTGGGGGGACTTTTATTCATGTAGAGACGAGTAGGGCAGTGGTTATAGGTGAGCCTCGTATGACCTCTGGACATCAGAAGTGAAAGGGTACTAGGCCTAGTTTTATTGCGACTGCTGTAGTTAGTAGTAGGGAGGCTGTTGGGTGGCTTAGTCGCGGAATGTCTCATTGTCCGGTGAACTGTGCGTTGATTGTGCTTGAGAAGAGGATTAATGCGGAGGCGGTTGCTTGGACGAGAAAGTATTTGATTGCAGCTTCCATAGCTCGAGGGTGGTGTGATTTTGAAAGGAAGGGGATAATGGCAAGGGTGTTGATTTCTAGGCCAGGCCAGGCTAGCAGTCCGTGGTTGCTTGAAATTGTGATGGTTGTTCCTAGTAGAAGGCTTAAGGAGAACGTTAGTTTTGTGACGGGGCTCATTTAGTAGAGGAAGAGGTTAAACCATCATTTTCGGGGTATGGGCCCGATAGCTTTTGTTTAGCTGACCCTACTGGGAAGTAATATAAGGGGAGTATGGAGCGCTTTGATCTCTTCTGTGCAGGTTCAATTCCTGTCTTCCTAAGGTTTTCAACGGAGACAATGGGATTCGGACATAGAGACGGTCTCCGGTTCACCTCAAACAGGAGAACTGAATGCAGTTGTTCGTGTTTTCCGAGAATGGAATGTACCGCTCCACCTTGTTACTGATTCTGCTTATGTTGCAGGTATTGTTCCACGAGCTGAAGCTTCTGTGCTGCGGAGTGTTTCGCATTCACAACCCTTTACCCTGTTACAGGAACTTATTTTCCTTTTGGACTCTCGATCTGCGCCTTATTTTGTTATGCATATTAGGTCTCATACCTCGCTACCTGGTTTTCTTGCAGAAGGCAATCGACGAGCTGACCTATTGCCGTGACCAGTTCAAGTACTGCCAGACCGTATTGCACAAGCTAAGCGAAGTCACTCTTTTTTTCCATCGAAACGCCGGAGCTCTTAAGCGACAGTTTGGCCTTGCTGCTCAACAAGCATCAAGTATTATTGCTGTCTGTCCCGATTGTCAAAAACATTCTTTCCCATCAGTTGCTGCAGGAGTTAATCCTAGAGGATTACAAAGCCTACCGTTATGGCAAACAGATGTCACGCATGATTCTGAATTTGGTAGCCTTAAATATATCCACTCTTCCATTGATACATTTTCAGGTGCCTTGTTTGCCTCGTGTCACACAGGAGAAAAGGCACGAGCTGTTCGTAGACATTTAATGCGTGCTTTTGCTGCTTTAGGTATCCCCTTAAGCTGGACCGTTATCGGTCGTTATCTTTACGTTTCAACAACTGTAAAAACCTCTTTTGCCCTATGGGGTAGAACTCATATTACCGGCATTGCTCATTCCCCCACCGGTCGATCTCTCATTGAAGGGTCTCATCGGTCTCTGAAACGTTTATGACAACAACAAAAAGGGGGAATGGGCATGGCTATTCCCGAGGAACGGTTACAGAAAGCGTTGTATGTTTTTAATTTTTTGAATTGTTCTTGAATAGATAACGGCCCACCGATAGGTCGACGTTTCACTGCAGCTACCTCCGTCGAGGCACGGGTTAAAGCCCCGGTATCGGTCCGAGATGCAGAAACAGGTAAAATTATGGGACCATATCCTCTTGTTACACGGGGAAAAGGTTATGCTTGTGTCTCTACAGGAAAAGGACCTAGATGGATCCCAGCGAAGAATGTAAGACCTTTCCGTGAACCTTTACCGCAGGCAGCTGATACCGACACCGACGCTACAGAATGAAATAAAAACTGTGTGAGGATTACTGTTTTGCATTAATGTTAGCTACCCAAAATCAGGACATAGGATATAGATTTCGCTTTTTACAGCACCTAGAACGAGCACTATCACCCTGGATCAAGCCACTGAACAGAGGTAATACTCTCGGACCAAGCGGGGGAACGGGACGACTCATTGTCCATGGAACGATGATTCCATTGACACTGATAAGGGGAAGGGAGGATTCATAATGAGAGAACAACTAGGTATTATGAAGGAGAACAGGAGCTGGGGGAAGAAGGGGCAACAGAGCAGAGGTGATGAGGTGTTTGTCACATCCATAGGATGTCTTGGCATGCTTAATCGAACTTGCAGGAGACAAATTGTGTGGCCAGGTGGATGACGCCCCTTGGTTATGAACCTCATCCATAGCATCCTTGAAAAGTCAGCATTAATTTTTTTGGTGCGGAGAAGGAAGGATTCTCTTGGTTATAGCTGGAGAGGCATAGAAGTCAGTCTTTTCAATGTTTCATGAGCACAATGCTCTCTTCTCAAAGCAGAGGAATGCTTGTGCTCTGCTGAAGAGCAGAAGTGCTTGTAGCTGACCGCTGGTGAGTCAGTGCCAATACTGGCAGTAGGCAGTTACTTAGGGCACGAGACAGAAGCGGTGGCCTGTCCTACCTGGCCCTATATATTATAATATAAAATAATGTACATACATACATATATAGATAGATATAAAAGATATAATTCTTTTTAGATCCACGGGACGGATTACGCAATAACCAAGGCTGACCACCAATTCCACCGACACCTCATTGGCAAGAAAGCAGCTAAACGGTAAGTGGAGTGCCTTTCTAGTCCTTCCCATGCTCACACTCTTCGTGTTTAGTAGATGGCATCAGGGGCTCTGTAGCTCACCCCGTGTGCTGTCTCCATCACATTTCCTCTGCTTTTCTGGAGTGGTGTTGGAACAAGGAGAGAAATGGGCCGTCAGGCCTTGCGATGGCTTTAACGGGTGAAAGTACCTTGGGAGCCTGAACAGTAGTGGAATTACTTTGATGTGTCCTGGAGGAATTTTTTTTTTTTTTTTTCCACACGTTGCTCTGTGCGAATGACATTTTAGCAGCCAGTTGTGGGTGGTGGAAATGTGCTTGGTGAGCTTCTCCCTGTAGAGGAATGAAGGTGGTGGGTTGATTAGCATTGATAACACGCAGCTGTGGCCTTGCCTCAGAGGCAGTGGGTTGATTGACATGGACGATGTGCAGGTGTAGCTGGTTCCCGCTAAGGGGTTAAATAGCCCTGTGGCTTGTGGGAGAGGGTGTCAGCTGGAGGAGGAGCAGTGTGGTCTGGCCTCTGGAGGAAGGTGCTACAGCACCGGCAGTAGAATATGGCCAACGCTAAAGCCTTGTTGCGGTCTGCTAGTTTGATAGCACTGCAACGTGTCCCCAGCCAAGAGTTTGGGGTAGAAAGGAACGATTATCCTCTGCTCTAAATGTGATACTGTTTGGGGAATGTGAGAAACTATGGACTAGGGTATTGTTTATTAAGATTTATGTTAAGCCCAATGTAAAGGTCAGACAGTGTGAGAAACTATGGACTAGGGTATTGTTTATAAAGATTTATGTTAGGCCCAATGTAAAGGTCAGACAGCAAAAGATATAAACAGCCACAAGGTACCGCTTGTGCAAGATAAGATAACCACCAGATGTCCAGGAACCGACAGAAACAGGACAAACTACCCCATATAAGGACATATGAGTGAGGGGTCAACTATGGGACAAAGGAGGAAGACTTCTTACTTCGGCCTCAACGACCACCAGAAGGCAGAAAACGACCCCCTAACAACAACTGAAGCATGCGCAGAGTACCTCCACTACCTCATGAACACGGGAGTAAAGATGTATAAAAAGGGACTGTTTGAACTGCTCAGGACGGCAGTTGGCGGAGCGCAGGCTCCCCTGTCGTCCAGCGCTGGTTTTGCTCATATTCTACTTGCTGTAATTAATAAAATTTTAATTGGATTATGATCCGTTGTGGTCTCAATTTATAACAATTTCTGGTGCTGTGACTCTGATAAGGAACGGTGGGCTTTGGTCCTCCGGGGAGGCGCCCCGCGACATTTCGCGGCCCCGCGACCAACAGCTTACTCCAACCTTACCGACGAACCTAAATTCTAGAATAATGAGCAAAGGAGAAACCGGTAAAATCCCATAAAAATTCTGTGCACGGGAGTCCGGACGAAGACGCAGGACGCGTAAGTATATTGCGAATTTGTTCGCGGGTTTGCCGTTCGGGCGGGATTGGGTTTCCTGGGATATAACGAGTGAGAGGTTCGATATACTGAACCAAGCGAGTGCGGACTCTTAAGTACTGCGTTTCCCATCTCCCGCGAGGGACTGGGCCAGGAACAAGGGGAGCGAGTGAGTGTATGTTTGTGGATATTCCAGAAGATGGGGGCGAAGGGCAGCAAGCCTTCGACTCCCATGGGAAGGGTACCCACTGTACCTAAGAATACCCCTCTGGCATATATCTTAGACAATTGGAGATATTTCCTTGGAACCCTAGGGAAAGATAAGCAGAAGATGATAGAATATTGTACTAAGATATGGGGAGGGAAGAAGATTTCTAAAAATGTCTTTTGGCCAGTCTATGGGTCAGAAGAAGATTGGGTAAGACAGCAATTAAACCTCTGGGTTAATAATAAAAAACCCCTTAACCCGGAGGAGAGTCGATATGCGGAAGTGTGGCTAGAAAGACCGGGAGCTAGACTTTACCCACTGAATGAAATGAAAACTAAACAAAAGAAAAAGCAGGAAGAGTTGGACGAAACCCTTCTAACCCCCCCTCCTTACATTCCTCCTCCTGCTCCCGCAGAGGTCCCCAGAGCGCCCACTCCCCCACCAGAGTCGGAACAAGGGTCTCCCCCTCTTCCTAGACGCATAACTAGAAGTCAGAAAGGGGCAGCTCAAATGTACCCCCTAAGGGAAATACCCATGGGGGGACCTCAACCTGTGATCGGATATATTTCCGTACCCCTAAACTCGGCTGACCTACGAGATTTTAAAAGAACCGAGATGGGAAACTTAATTGAAGACCCACTCGGAGTGGC